>NC_090839.1:91535998-91857873 GCF_028021215.1 Eschrichtius robustus
GTTCAGAAAGAGCCTTCCTGGACCAGCAGACACCTTCACCAAGGCAGGGCCATCGAACACGAAGATCCCTGGGTCAGTCAAGTCCTCGAGGGAACGTCCCTGAAGCTGAACCGAACCAGCCAGCTTGGCAACGAGACTGCCACCTGAGCCTCGCCCTGCTGATGCTGGGGACGCATTCTAGGGATGAACTCCTACCACACCGTCCCTGCTACTGCAAACCCTTACGTCCGTGACTGGCAAATTAAAGGAGGCAGCTGGAGTGAAAATCCAGCCTCTGTCACTGTGACCTGGATGTACGATTTACCTTCGATATGATCTCAAGTATGAAACCCTTATTCACAGCCTTCCTTTTCACATGTATCACCTAATAAGAGAGCTTTCACTTTTGAAGGATTTGTCTGCTACCCTTGCACAAACACAGTTAATGCCTGATCTCAAATTCAAGTTCCTCCTTTTTGCTGAAGACAGCCATGAACCCTCCCTTCCTGAAATCGAGATTCTGAGGCCTAAGCGTCAGCCATTACGTCGCTTGGAGCCCCTTAATGAGCATCTGTCGCTCCAACGAAGTAACCACAAGCGCAGGCAGAAGGAGCAGATGTAACCTTTTACTCCACCATTTCCTTCTCCAGTTTTCATATTAAATATCTGAAATATATTAATCTTAAAAAACAATTATTAACACAGTACTCAGTGAATATAGGGAGGGAGTAAACAGCAAGTCTAGACTGCAAAATCGTAGGGTGTTTTACAAACTAGAGCATGGGTGTGGTCAGTTCCAGGTGTTTCCAGCTGACTCGCCAACAGGAGCACTGTGGAATTCTGCGATGTGTCACACCAGGAGAGAAACAAAGCCATATAAAAATATATGCGGCAACGCATTGTTCCATCCTCCGGGAGATGCTCACGGTACCACAGGCCCTTCATTCAGGTTTAAAGTAACAACACAAGCACTTTTTTTGTTTTTGGTGTTCAGGATTTTCCCCTAACGCCTTCAGTCCCTAAGTAGATGTTCAGGCTTGGGGTAGCCAAAGAGGACAAAATCGGCTTCGTAGAGTTTGTAAAGCTGCTGCCTCCAGGCCAGGGGAATTTTGGCGAACCAGCCTTCCTCCCAGCTGCTGGCAGTTCTGTTCCGGTAACTCGGGGGGAACTGGAGCAGCTTGTCCACCTTGAGAAGCCGGAGCAGCTGGGTGGCATCCTGGTCCAGGGTCTCCAGTTTCCCCACAAAGTCATAGTCTATCTGGCAGGGGTGGCAGAGGCGGTGCACCTGCCTCCAGTGCTCGTTGAAGGGCGCCAGCTTCTCGGTGTGAGGGTCCAGCAGGTACTGGATGAAGTTGGCGAAGGACACCTTGAGGCCAGCACTGAAGGCCTCGCTGACCGACTTGGGCAGGCTGGTGTGGTTGGAGTACATCTTCAGCATGGGGATGGCGAACTTCTGGTAGAACTCTTCATTCTCCAGCTCGAACTTGCTGCGGAAGGCCGAGATGAGGCGGACGAAGGGGTCCCGCACGAACAGGAACTTGGTGTACTTTTTCAGTTTAACCTTCATGAGGTGGCGGGAGAACTTCCCGTAGCGGCGCCAGAACTTGTTGAAAGTCAGGTGGGTGCTGGAGTTGTGGACGTACTCCCGGGGGATGTCCAGGGGGTCACGGTAGGGCATGCCCTGGTCCGAGAGGCTCTGGCTCAGGACGATCATCACGCGCTTCCAGTTGGTGCAGGCCACCTTGGGCACGTAGCAGTAGATGACCCCGTGGCGGTCGTCCACGATGAGGTGGTTCAGCTCGTAGTTGGGAATGTCATCGAAAGAGCGCTCCTTGGTGGGGAACACAAAGCTGGCGTTGGCGCAGAACCCCCTCAGCACGCTCCTCCGTTCGGCCTGCCGCCTGTCCGGGTCCGGGCTCTGCTGGGCGTCGTGGCTGGACCAGTCGTAGCCCCTCACACTCTCTTCCATGTTGCTGAGCACAGGCTTGCTGGAGGCCAGCACGGAGGGCTGCTCCACCTTTTTACCCAGAAGGACGTTCTGCTTCGCATGAGCACTGAGGAGCTTCTCCAAAATCTCCTCAATGCTGGCGGTGAAATACTTCTCGTCCCCTGGCTTGGGGCTGGGGAAGGGCTCCAGGATATGAGGCCTGGAGAGGGAAGTGTGCAGGTAGAAGTGGGCGGTGCCCATGTTGTCCCAGTACACGATGATCAGGAGGATCATGAAGACGGACCCCAAGACCAGCCACAGGCGGAAGAACCGGCTTTTGGTCATTGTGTCCATGGATGCGGGGGCCTCTTCCCCGGATCCTTTCACTTCAGCTTCCTGTAGAGACCGGACGCTGCCCTCCGAGGAAGCTGGAAGGCAACAGAAGCCAAGTTAAAGGTTAAGGGCCTCTCGCAGCCTGCGGTCCTGATAGGATGGTGCCTGCTGCCGTCTCAGACCGAGTGGCCCTGCTTTTCCCTCCCTCCTCCACACTCCGTGAGGTGGACTTTGGGGGGCTGCCTGATGGGGAGCTTCAGCTTCTCCAGGTGATGTTACCCATGAGGCTTAGGAAGGCCCAGAGGGTGAGTGTGACGGAGAGGAGATCCCTTACCACCGCACTGAAAGGGGGGAGGCCGGACCCAGACCAGCCCCCGGGCGGGAACGCAGACCCTCGTGAAGAGTGGGTGTGAGAATGAAAGGAGAGGCGCAGCGAAACAAAACATGGTAACAAGAAAGTTAAAGCTCAGTGCAATGCTGAACTCACCCCTTCTCCCGCCCAAACCCCTTCTTCTGTGCACACGTCATCCAAACAAACACTTGAGACGGGCCCCCGTGTGAGGCCGACAGCGTGCTGTGAGCGGTGCGGGCTTCTGCCGGCTCTCAGCCTCCTGGTCCACAGCACCTGTACGAGGAGGGGCTGTGCAGGCTGGAAGTGAGATTCGTGTCGGGGCTTCAGCTACCTGGAGGGCTGTCACGTGGGAGAGAGAGCAGCTTCAGAAGATACAACTCAGAAACTGAGTCGAGCCTAAGGAAAGAACACTAATAATTATAAGTGGGCCAAAACCCAGAATGGGCTGTTTTTTAAGCCATACTAGGACTTCTATCACTGCAGGCATCGGGGCACAGACAGACGGAGCACGTCTTGGGGTGTTCTAGGGGAGGGTCCCGCATTGTGCACCCTCTGGGACATCTCCCAGGGTACACCTCTGAGTCTATATTCCTCGTATGCATTCGACTATGTACCTGGTATCTAATACACTTTCATAAAATGAACCTAAAAGTTCATTAGGCAGAAATTTGGGTGCAGTCTCTATCCACCTCTGCAGCTGTGTTTCCTCTTAATTCACTTTTTTTAAATGGAAAAAGTAATACATACTTATGGTAAACAGGTCAGCAGACAAAGGGTGGTGTGGGCTTCTACACCAAAGGAGCTGAAACGACCATCTGACAGAGAAGAGTACGTTCTCTGGTCATCGTCACCTTCATGTAGTGTTTCCTGAGCCCTAAGAGCTCGTCATGTGCTCCCACGGAAAAAGGAAGAGCAGAAAAATCTGGGGACCCCTACCCTGAGGGGCGGCGATCACACCTCCTCTCACCCACTCAGGGCTGTCGGCCATGTGCTAGAGTCACACAGCTGGATATGTATTGTATGTTATATATTTATTATATAATTATTACACATTATAAAGGTAATAACCACACTACAAACATCTTGAAACAGGAAACAGGATTACAGGTGAAATATCCTGCTGTCTCTTGCACAACTGCTGCTGGTACTTTAGCTCATTCCCTTCGAGTGGGTCGTGGGTGTGAGTGGAATAAGAACAAGCAACACTGCAACAGCTTTTAATACCCTTTTAATGGTAATGGTTAGGATCACACAGTTTTACAGCCTATTTTTAAAACTAGATCATAAGCACCCCATGTCATTAAAGTTTTCAAGACCATCCCTTCTCAAGGATGTGCAAGGGCGAACAGTTTATAAAGATGAAGGTGAAACCATATTAAAAAAAAAAAGTTTGCCAAAGGCTGAGAAAGCAGCAAAGGGAAAAAGTAACTTAAAATGTCAAGTGATTTAACAGATCAGTTTTCAGTTTTCAGATCAAGACTAATAAACAGAGTAGAGATGACGCAGCATCACAGTTACATCTTGTGGACACAGGCACAGCCACAGATCAAGGATCGTGCTGTCGGCCACATACTTATAATGCTAAGTACCAGAACTACCTGGCCTGATAACCTAAATACCTTGACTTCTTTTTCAGCCAAAAGGTAGTATATGCACATTAATAAATGCCAGTGCCTACAACATTTTGTAAAAACTCTGACTCTCTTTACTAATAATTTAATAAGACTTCAATTTAATTGCAAGGAAAAGACATGGTCAAATATTTTTTGGATAATTACTATATATTGATAACATCTTCTTAACAGCAGCTGCCATTTATCGACCTCTTACTGTGTGTCAGGCACTAAGATGCGCATTTTACACACGTATGTTACTGCAGGCCCTCTGCACACAGTCTGGGGCGGGGGTGCAGCATAATCCTCTTACAGTTGAGAAACTGAGGCCAATCAGCACATGAAAAGATGCTCAATGTCACTAATCATTAGAAAAATGCAAATCAAGACCACAGGAGACACCACCTCACACCCAGCAAGATGGCTACTGAAAACAAAAACAAAAACAAAAACAAGAACAAAAAAACCCAAACCAGAAAATAACAAGTACTGGTGAGGAAGAGAAGAAGGTGAAACCCTTGTACACTGTGAATGGGAGTGTAAAATGGTGCAGTCACTGTGTAAATAGTATAGAGGTTCCTCAAAAAATTAGAAATAGAACTGCCATATAAAGTTACCATGTGATCCAGCAATTCCACTTCTGGGTCTATACCCACAAGAATTGAAAGCAGGGTCTGGAAGAGATATTTGTACACCCATGCTCACAGCAGCGTTACTCACAGTAGCCAAAAGGCGGAAGCCACCCATGTCCATCGACGGGTGAATGGATAAACAAAATGTGCTCCATCCATACAATAGATTATTATTCAGCCTTAAAGGGAAGGAAATTCTGACACCTGCTACAACACAGATGAACCTTGAAGACATGATGCTCAGTGAAATAAGCCAGTCACAGAAAAGGACAAATAGTGTGTGATTCCACGTATATGAGGTCCCTGGAGGAGTCAAATTCATAGAGACAGAAAGTAGAAGGTGGGGGCCAGGGGCTGTGGAGGGGGATGGGGAGTCAGTGTTTAATGGGGACAGAGTCTCAGTTTGGGAAGATAAAATGAGTTCTGGAAATGGATGATGGTGATGGTTGCACAACAATATGAATATGCTTGATGTCACCGAACTGTACACTTAAAAATGGTTAAGGTGGTAAATTTTATGTTACGTGTGTTTTACCACAATAAAAACAAATTGGAGGGGAAAAAATGAATTAGAGCTGTAACAGTGGACTTGGAGGAATTTCCAAGAGGTATTGTTGAATGAATAAGGCAGACGTAGGACAGTGCGAAAAAAATAAACAAAGCTAAATATGGTAGAGAGCTGTAACGGAGGCTAAACTTGGAGCCTGCTGCCGAAGCCACAAGTTACCCATACAACCTTGTGCAAAAGCTCCACAAGCCGACTTTACCTGCAATTTGCTTATTAAGCAAACAAAGGTTTAAAAATTTATAATTGGGGGGCTGTTGCACAAAAGCAAGACAGGTCTTCCCCTGGGACAGCCAAAACCCTGTCTGGTTATTCAGTGGGGAGACTGGTCCCAAGAGCCTTGTCTTGCCCTGGAGTGCTGCCACGTCACAGCCCCTTCCAGGCCTTTCTAAATCAAGGGGATGAGCGCCTACACACCAAGCTGAGGCAGCATTTACCGATGAAGCTGAGGCCATGGTTCATTTTTAACATCAAGGAACAGGGCAGTCCTTTGTGTTGTCATTTCTAACCTCAAACATGCCACAAAAACAGCTTGGAAACAAGACTGGCTGAGTCTATTAAATGGCCTGTGAGAGTAGTCCTTTGAGAAGAAAGGACTGTGGCTACTTTAAAATATGCATGGAGCACAAGTTCCCAGTTTCTCGGAAGAGTGGAGAATAGAGTCAAGACTACCACATAGCATCGCCAGCAACAAGTTTTACTTTTTAAAAGGGAGCAGGACATCTAGGAATTTCTGGCCCAGGTGCCTGGGCAGCTCAAGCTGGACAATCTGGGTAACACTTCCTTGTCTTCTGGGGGTGAGAGCAGCACAGTGGGGAAAGCCAGGCTGAGAACCGAAGACTGCTTCAAAAACATGTCGGGGGGGGCTTCCCTGGTGGCGCAGTGGTTGAGAATCTGCCTGCTAATGCAGGGGACATGGGTTCGAGCCCTGGTCTGGGAAGATCCCACATGCCGCGGAGCAACTAGGCCCGTGAGCCACAACTACTGAGCCTGCACGTCTGGAGCCTGTGCTCTGCAACAAGAGAGGCCGCGATAGTGAGAGGCCTGCGCACCGCAACGACGAGTGGCCCCCGCTTGCCGCAACTAGAGAAAGCCCTCGCACAGAAACGAAGACCCAACACAGCCAAAAAAAAAAAACAAACTATAAAAATAAATAAATAAATAAAAGATTACTTTAAAAAAAAAAAACAAAACAAAACATGTCAGGGAACAACGATGACCTCATAATTTTTCATTCAAAAATAAGGGCATTGTTTCCGAACATAAATCTCCCACTATTTCAAAATGCAGTCAACAAAAAGCCCCAGAAGTCTTGAAGAAGCAGAGCAGGAAGAACCTTCACAGAGGAAGTGATCTACGATTGGCTGATGCATATCAGTCTCAGGCTTCTGCCCGCAGCAATAGAACTGACAGCAAAGTCTATCCAGAAGTTTCATCTTTGGGGGGCTGGTTTTCTACAAGGGTTTTGTCAAAGGCCCTTGTAAACACTACTGATGAAGAGAATTAGGTTGGGTTTAAACCAAAACACTGTGGCTAGGCAGAGTTGTTTCTTAGCTCAAGGTGGGGTTGTTAAACATTTCTTCTCACACATGGCAGGGTATGATGCCAGGGGTAGCCTGGCAGCCCCAGGAAGCAAGCACCCCGTGCTGGCCGCCCACATAAGGCTGCTGGTCTCAAGGAGCCTTCACACCAATAGCAGGCAAGAATCCGGGAAGATGGGGTGGTGTGCAGCAGAAAGCTGAGGGCTGACCTCCCTCACGCTCAGATGTGTGTCATCCTGACATATCTAGAATAGAGGGCCACAAGGCCAGACGCATACTAAGACCCGTATAAGGGCACTTCCCAAAATTTGATAGCAGAACTGACAACTACAGTACAAAAAGGTCAGGTGGTATATGCTGGTTAATTTTACGTGCCAACTTGACTGAGCTATGGCTGCCCAGGTAGTTGGTCACACATTCTGGGTACGTCTGTGAGGGTGCTTCTGGAGGAGATTAATGTTTGAATCGGTAGGCTGAGTAAAGCAGACGGCCCTCCCCAGTGTGGGTTAGCCTCATCCGATTTGCTGAAAGCCTGAATAGAACAAAAAGGCGGAGGAAGAGAGAATTCCCTCTCTCCACCTGACTGTCTTGGAGCTGGGACACCGGTCTCACGCCTTCAGACTTGGACGAGTACTAGAAGTCTCACCAGAAGTCTTCCTGGTTCTCAGGCCTTCAGACTCAGACTGGAGCACACCAGCAGCTCTCCTGGGTCTGAGCTGCTCAGCTTCCGTGACCCTGTGAGCCAATTCCTCATGATAAGTCTCTTTACACACACACACATACCTTATTGGTTCTGTGTCTTTGGAGAACCCTCACTAATATATCAATATTTATTTTGTCATATGGACTGGGGTTTGTGTGTGTGTGTGTGTGTGTGTGTGTGTGTATTTACTACACATGATAGATACAAGTGATCAAACCAGTGAGAATTAAACAGTGGGTGGTAATAGATGGAAATTAATGTATCTACCATGGTGGAAAGGAATGTTAAATGCAGAGAATTTCAGCCACTATCCAATACAAGTATTCCAGAGGGAGAGGCTGAGATTCATTTTTTTCCCATAGAGATAGCCTGTTATTCCAGCACCATTTGTTTAAAAGACGGTTCTTTCCTGATTAAATCACTTTAGCACCTCGCTTTTTTTTCCTTTTTAAGTCAGGTTTATTGAGGTATGATTTATACACAATAAAACGCACTCTTTTTAACTGTACAGTCTGATGCATTTGGGCAAATGTACACTATAATTAAGATATAGAACATCTTCATCATCCCCCAAAGTTCCATTATCCTCCCCCAACACCCAGCTCCAGGCAGCTACCAATCAGTTTTCTGTTCTATAGCTCTGCCCTTTCTAGAATGTCACATAAATGGAATTATACAGGAAGTAGCCTCTTGTATTTGGCTTCCTTCTCTTAGGAAGATGCTTTTGAGATTTGTCCAAGTTGTTGCTTGTGTCACTGCTGGGCAGTACCCCACTATATGGATATACCACTATCTGTTTATCCATTTACCAACTGATGAACTTTGGAGTTAGCTCTCCTTTTTGGCTATTATGAAAAAAAATTGATGTCAACTTTTTTTGCATACAGACTAGTTTTTTTTTATGCCGAGACTTTCAAAAAGTCAAAAAGATTGTATTAAAAAATATCAAGCAGATTTTTAACCTCCTGGAAGGTTCTGTAAGATCCATAACAGTAGATGTTCTGTAATAAAGCTTAGAGACTCTATTTAAAGACCAAACTGACCATCAAAATATGATATACAAATCTTAGATTATCAATACTTTTTCAATTATAAAATTTTACGGGCTCAAGTGATTATAGCAAGTTTGCAGGACACAAGGTTAATAAACAAAAGTCAACCACTTTCCTATATATCAGCAATGAACAAGTGGAATTTGAAATTAAAAACACAATTCCATTTGTTAGCACCCCCCCAAAAGTAAAACACTTAGTATAAATCTAACAAAATATGTACAAGATCTATATGAGGAAAACTACAAAATTCTGATGAATGAAATCATCAGAAGAACTAAGGAAATGAAGAGATATTCCATGTTCAAAGTGCTAAAGGACAGGAAGACTCAATATTGTCAAGATGTCCATTCCTCCCAACTTAATCTATAGATTAATCCCAACCAAACTCCCAGCAAGTTATTTTGTGGATATCAACAAACTGTTTCTCAAGTTTATATGGAGGAGCCAAAGACCCAGAATAGCCAACACAATATTGAAGGAGAAGAACAAAGCTGGAAGACTGATGCCGCCTGACTTCAAGATTTACCATAAAGCTACAGTAATCAAAATGGCGTGGTATTGGCAAAAGAATGGAGAAGTAGATCACTGGAACCGAACAGATAGCTCCGAAATAGACCCCCATATAGTCAACTTATTTTTAACAAAGGAGCAAAGGCAATACAAGGGAGCAAAGACAGTCTGTTTCTGCAACAAATGGTACTGGAACAACTGGGTATCATGTGTAAAAAAAAAAATAAATAAAAAAAACAATCTAGACACAGACCTTCAAAAAAACTAACTCAAAATGGATAATATGGGGCTTCCCTGGTGGCGCAGTGATTGAGAATCTGCCTGCCAATGCAGGGGACACGGGTTCGAGCCCTGGTCTGGGAAGATCCCACATGCCGCGGAGCAACTGGGCCCGTGAGCCACAACCACTGAGCCTGCGCGTCTGGAGCCTGTGCTCCGCAACAAGAGAGGCTGCGATAGTGAGAGGCCCGCGCACCTCCTGCGATGAGGAGTGGCCCCCGCTTGCCACGACTAGAGAAAGCCCTCGCACAGAAACGAAGACCCAGCACAGCCATAAATAAATAAATTAAAAAAAAAAAAAAAAAAAAAAGGATAATAGACCTAAATGTAAAATGTAAAACTATAAAACTCCTAGAAGGTAACACAGGAGATAACCTAAATGACCTTGCGTATTGTGATGCCTTTTAGATACAACATCAAAGACAATATCCATGAATGAAATAACTGTCCACACAAAGATCTGTACAAGAATGTTCATTGTGGCTTTACTCAAAATAGCTACAAACTGAAAAGAACCCAGAGGTCCATCAACAAGTGAATGAATAAACAAGCTGTGGTGTACTCATTCAGTGGAAAACTACTCAACAATAAAAACGAGTGAACCACGTACTCACACATCAATACATGCAACAACATGGATGAATCCTGCAGATATTACACTAAACAAAAGTACCCAGACACAAAAGAGTACATACCACATGATTTCATTTATACAAAGGTTATAAAAGGCAAAAATAGTGACAGAAATCATAGACTGCAAAGGGACAGGAGGAAATCTGGGTGATGGAAATGTTCTATTATATTGTTTGTAGTGGTAGTTACACAGGTAGATATATCTGTCCACATTCATGGAACTGTACACTTGCAATGTGTGCATTTTATTGCATGTAAATTATACCTCGATACATTTGATTTCAAGGGGAAAAAAATGTGAGCAGTCTTATTAAGTCAATCACCAGGAGCTAAAACTTTTCTCTTCAGCACAAACACTATGAACTAACCAGCTGTCACTGATTGCTACAACACAGGATAAAGACACCAGCACTGAAGCCCTACACAGACATTTGGAGATCAGGAAGAAAAGGAAAGGAATTCTGAGGCCAAGTCCAGTCTCTGCTGAGTGGCCTGGGATATCTCTTCAAGTGTGAGTTTCAATTCTTCACCTATAAAACAAGAACAATCAAGGTCTTTCTGCTAACCGGAGCTACTGAGAGGACGAAAATGAGAACATAACAGCTAAGTGTTTTGTAAAATAGTAAAGCATGTTCTTTAGACTATACCACTGGCCTTATTTATCTTTCTATTTCATCTGGCCCTCAAATATTTGTATCATATAAATATAACATTATTTTTATTATTACTCATGCTTTCTACCAATAGCCAGTTATCAGCAAAGAAGAATGCTATGATTTCAATTAATTTTATAATAATAACAATAGCTAATATGTTTTCCAAAGTGCTGTTATAGGCCTTGCGTATCTTAACTTATTTAATCCTCACAGTAATTGTGATAAAGTTAGGGCAAAACAGCCAGGCAACTTACCCAAGTGTGTACACAGCTACAACTGTTCAGAGCTGGCATTTGAACAACTGATTTGAGAGCCTACCTTCCCAACCACTACAGTCTACCAGTCTCTACAGTAAACATTTAATGCAGAATTGGTTGGTTTTTCTAGACACTCAAATTTTTATTACCTTTATTTCTGAGAAAATTTGCTTTTCCTTGTCCAAATAACCAACTTCTGAGCATTAAATCAAGTGACATGACCTTCACTAAGAAGTCCAGGGGGTTTCCCTGGTGGCGCAGCGGTTGAGAATCTGCTTGCCAACGCAGGGGACACGGGTTCGAGCCCTGGTCTGGGAAGATCCCACATGCCGTGGAGCAACTAAGCCCGTGAGCCACAACTACTGAGCCTGCGCGTCTGGAGCCTGTGCTCTGCAACGGGAGAGGCCCGCGCACCACGATGAAGAGTGGCCCCCGCTCGCCGCAACTGGAGAAAGCCCTCGCACAGAAACGAAGACCCAACACAGCCAAAAATAAATAAATAAATTTAAAGTTAGGGAAAAAAAATAAAGAAGTCCAAGAATGTTTCAAGTTTTATTCATTTATGCTACTGGCAAAGAGACCAGAAACTACCTACTTCTTTTCCAGCTTTGCAAAGGCAAATAATTCACTAAGGTTCTCATGACTGTAGTCAACAGAAATTTGGAAAGTTTGTTAGTGGTCTCAACATTTACTCTCCGCACCCTGTATGGCCCAGCCCTGCAACTGATGCTTTGGTGTTGGATTAAAACCCCCATTGTAAGGTGTATTTTCACTTCCGTGCCACCAGCACTGGGGGTTTATTTGCTCATAAAATTACTTCACTTGTATTCGGTTAACCCTGAGAACTAAATCTGACAGTGTATCCAAATAAAAATAAGTAATAAATGGGCACATTGATGAGAATGAAAGGTTGATGTCCGTCCCAGAAGACCTGAATGAAAACTGAGCCCAAACTTGGCCTTTGAAATAAAGTAACTTCCCACAGAGGTGGCCCACAGCACACTTGGCTATCTGCTCACATTGGTGTCTTCGTCCCTGGTCTCTAAGCCCCGTCGGTACCTCACAAGTAGGCAGGGTATTAGTGTAGGCACACCAGTCCCATATTCCCAAACTAGATTTCAAGTTCTTAGGAGACAGGGATCATGTCTACTATATCTTCTATATTCCTCGCAACACTCAAATATTTGTTGCATGGTATTTGACTCTGGAATCCAAATAACTCATTTCCCAGAGTTAAGTCAATTCAAAGAAATTATTTCAAGGGAAAATAGATAATAAATTTCACTATGATTCGCTTAAGAACCTGATTAGGGCTTTACCTTCAAATATATGTAGACCCTAACCCCTCTACTGCCCTACCTCCTCTGTGCACCCCGCCCCCCAGGCCACCACCAGCTCTCACCTGTGTTACTGCAACAGCGTCCGACTTGTTCTCTCACCTCCGCTCTCCTGCCCATACTATCCTCTTTAAACCCAGCAGCCACGGTTACGGTTCTGCTAAAAGTCAGATCATGTCATGGCCCTGCTCAAAACCCTCCAATCTTTGGAGTCCAACAGCTTCCCATTTCCAGTCCTTACAATGGCCCATGACAAGCCCTATATGGCTGGGATCCCACACTCTCATCCCCTTTACTCCCCGTCACTGGCCCCACTCTAGCCACAATGGCCTCCTTGCTGCTCATCAGCTACACCAAGCAGGCTCCCACTGCCTAGCCTGCACACACCCAGGGAATCCTGTGGCTCAACCTGGCACCTCCTTCTGATCTCCGCCTGAAGCTCACCTCATCAGTGAGGGCTTCCCTGATCACTCCCCACCCTGCATGCCCCATCCTCCGTACCTGCTTTTTCTCCATGTCATTTGTCATTACCTCCAATATTATATATTCACTGGTTTATTTGCTTATGGTCTATCTGCACTAGAATATAAACTTTAGAAGGGAGGTACCTGACCCTTCAGCGTTTGTCATAGTTGTAGCCTCAAGGCTATGACTAGTGCTTGGCATACAGTAGGTACTCAATAAAGAGTTGTTATGCTAACAAAAACAGATGAACATGACTGACCCTGATTTCATAATTTCTGAAACTGGGTGATAGGTAAAGAAGGGTTCATAAAACTATTATCTCTACTTTTTAAAAATATATTATTTATTTATTTATTTTTGGCTGTGTTGGGTCTTTGTTGCTGCGTGAGAGCTTTCTCTAGTTGCGGCAAGCAGGGGCTACTCTGTTGCGCTGTGCGGGCTTCTCACTGCAGTGGCTTCTCTCCTTGTGGAGCACAGGCTCTAGGCGCGCAGGCTTCGGTAGTTGTGGTTCTCGGGCTCTAGAGCGCAGGCTCAGTAGCCGTGGCACACGGGCTTAGTTGCTCCGTGGCATGTGGGATCTTCCCAGGCCAGGGCTCAAACCCGTGTCCCCTGCATTGGCAGGCAGCTTCTTAACCACTGCGCCACCAGAGAAGTCCCTATTATCTCTACTTTTGGATATGTTTTACAATTCCTTTATAACAAGTTAAAAGAAAAGAAAAAAGCCAAAGAAAGCACCAAATCTCCGATATGTGACCACAGGCAAGAGACAGGATACAGAGAACAATGACAATAATGGAGAGGAAATAAGAACAAGCAAACCCTCCCTGATAAGAAAGCCAGCCTGGTGAGTGACCTAGCTGCACACAAAAGAGGCAAGAGTCTGGCCTCTTCTTTCATCAGAGTTGGAAGCTTACTGCTTTGCCTTTATTTTGATCAACATTATGCATGTATGCTAAAGGATTAAATTGTCCCAGGAGTTTACTACACACACAGTCCCCAGTCCCTTTCTTTCTCATTACCCACCTCCATCTTTCTGTCTCATTCTTCTTAGCCGAATCTTTTGGTGTCACCACCTGCCTCTAAGCAACAGCCCTGGGCGATAACCGATGGTTCAGCCTGAGCATCATCTACTGACTTCCCCAAATGGTGGCAGGCAGCTGGCAGAAAGGTAGTCTCTCGTTCCTCCCCTGGGCCCTCCCAACAACCATGCCCTTCCCATCTCCACGCCTCCTCCAGACAGGCATATCATCATTTTAATTAGAGCAATATTCTATGTTTACATAAATTATTATCATTGCGCAAAGGCTATTCACAGCTGAGCCTTGCAGTACACCGTAATTATCTTTCTCTCCTGAACAACGGCTTATTTTCCCTGGAACTAGTTAACAGTCTTGTGTTTTCGCTTGTTTTGCTTTCTATGTACTTAATCTCTAATACAGCCCCAACTCTGCCAACTGTCTAAATCTCCTCTCCAGATGTTCCAGAGCGTCAGGTGCCCCATCAATTTCACATTCCCCAAAAAATCTCTTTGAGGAAACTTCGAGGCTCAGGTCACAAGATACCTGCTCTCATGCCTGGTGCCTGGCGCCTGGCCTGGCTGGCATCCTAGCCTCTCCATCTCATCCAGCAGATTCTTTTCACCTCTCCTCTGAGGATGACCCTGTCTCCTCTAGCCTGTCTCTCCAGATTCATCACCTCATTCTGGGAGAGTATGCCTGCCAGTCACTTCTTTAAAAAATACATGAGACAAATTTTTGGAGCATTTGTGAAAATATCTTTATTATATCCTCCTTTGCCTGAGTTTGGAATTCAAGGTGGAAAATATTTTCCTTCAGAATTTTGAAAGTAATGGTCTCTCGTCTCCCAGCTTCCAATGTTCCTGTAGATGGGTTCGGAGTCATTCTGCGTCATCCCGTGATGACCTGTTGGTGGCCTGTCTTTATTCTTTCTCAGAAGCTAGCATGATCTTCTTTGTCCAGAGTTCTGAAATTTCACCACAACGTGTCTTGGAGTGAGTGTGCACGTCTCCCTCGCCATGTGAACTCTCACCATTCAAATTCTGAAACAGCTTCAGATGCGCTTCCAAATAAACCTGCTTCCCAAACTCTTACTAGTCACTGTTAGAAACTCGGTATCCCTCCCTATACAAACTTGCTGCCCACACTCTGAATATCCAAACTGGGAAGTGAGTAGACAGGTGAGTGAAGGATACCTGCATTTTCATCCACGGTGCTGGTCACTCAGTGGGCCCCCTTCAATGCAGAAAGTTTTGGTTCTAGGATTTACCTTATCATTTTGTGGATGATTTTATCCCATTTTATTTCTTGCTGAAACTGTTATTATTCAGCTGTCAATTGCCTAATCTGATGCTTTAATTTTTTTTTTCTCTCATTTTCCATCTCTTTGTTTTTCTGTTGTATATCCTGAGTTCTCAACCTTTTCACCTACTGAGTTTTTTATTTCTTCCACTGTATTTTTTATATCCATGAGTTATCTTTTTGGATTTCTGAATGCTCCTTTTAAAAAAAAAAAAAAAAAAAAAAGAGCATCCTGTTCTTGTCTCTTGCATGCAATATTTTCTATCTCCGTGTGTGTATTAGTGACAGTATGCTTTTTAAGTGTGCTTCCTGCACACTCTCTATTGCTTCCAAGTGTGTGTTATGATCACTATCTTCCAAATCAGGGGTTTCTTCACTTGTCCTTGGTTATCTATTCCTATTTAAGGGGTAGGGGATTAAAAGAACTTGGGAGCTCTGGACCCTAGAAAGGGGTTATTAATTATGAGCTTCATTAGTGAGTGATCCAGCTGGGCCTCCTTACTGTGGACCCCCTGATGTCACTATTTTTAGGTCCTTTCTCAGGCTACTCACTTTCCCCAAAGACTCTTCCATTCTCCTGCCTGGAAGGAAAAGTACCAACTGATAGTGTTCCGGGAGCCGAGCAGGTCCCATTCGCTTCATCCTCTTGGGTTCAGTACAGCGGTCCAGCCCCTCTGCCCCACTCAACTGCAACCGGTGCTTCCTATTCCTCTCTGAAATACTTTTAAAGTTCTCTAAACAGTTACAGAAACCACCACCTTGGTTAACTACAGGAAGTATTGAGTTACTGAGCCAGTTATCATTAAGCACACGTGTTAGCAAATGACTGGAGAACCATCAGCCCTGGCTGCAGCCACAGACCCACTAAGTAAGCGAGAAACTAACCACTGCTTTCTGGAGAAGAAGATAAAGAAACAATCTAAAAATTGAAACTACAGGCTGAAGTTTAAGAAAAAGTATAAACCAGCAGCACTTGTTTCAGTGTTATCAATAACCAGTCTCTTATCCAGGAATGGCACTTCAGCCTTGAGACCTTTCTAGAATAGAATCACCCGCTAGCCTTGGTGACTGCACGGTAATGACAGTAAACTGCACTTCCACTGTCAGCCATCCAACATGCTTCTCTTCTGCCATCTATCCCTTTCCGGCTGGATTCCCCAGGATTCCATCCCCGGACACATTCTTTCTCTCCAAGAGCACATCTCACCCAGGAAGGCCCACAAGTACTGCAAACTCTACACGTCTAAACATCAAACGCAGTTTAGCCCCTTCCTTCTCCGGACCTGCTCCACTGTTCCTTATCTCAGGTACCAGCCCCGTCCTCAGCACCCAAGTGAGAAACCTTGGTCGCTTTCGCCGTTTTCCTTTCCCTTTCACCGCATCCCACAGAGTGCCATCGCACTGTGGATTCTCCTGCTTGTTTCAAGCTGACGCCCTTCTCGACTCTCAGCCACTGTCCTGACCCACACCCTCTTCAAATGTACCCAACTCAGTCTCCGTCTCCTGATACCCTGGACCTAGCCTCTGTTCTCACTGGTGTTACTCTTCTAAAACGCATCTCTCACATCCCGCCCAAAACCCTGACCACTCCTCACCAAAAGGATAAAAGTCCAAGCTCCCCGGCACAGCATTCAAGGCCCTTTGGTCAGAAGCCTCTTTCTGACCTTAGCCTCCATTTCAATCCTCAAACCCCATCCCACAATGAACACAGGGACTCACTGCTCCGTCCCCCCAAACGTCCCATTCACTTCCACGCCTCCACATACCCTGCTGCCTCCACTTGGAATGTTCTCCCCAAACTTCACTCGTCTCTCAAGGTCCAACTCGTATGTCACCTCCACTATGGAAAACTTCTGCAACACCAAGAAACAAGTTTAGCTGCTCCCTCTTTCTTCACACTTTGTAAACACCTAGATGACAGCACTAATCACATGGTATTACAGTCAGGCTAATCATATTACCAGCATCTAGCCCAACCTGGCGTCTTACAGATGATGAGAGGCTCAATGTGTGCTCAGATAATGAAGTAGGTGCACACTGAGTGACTAACAGTGAACAGTGCTGCTGGCCGGAAAACAACAGCCCAAAGTCTTATAAACCATCTGGCAAGAAAATTAAACATCCATGCATGTCCATGCAGGCACTCTCTAAGTTCTCAGTAGGGCTACCTTCAGGTAACACTTTCCTTGGCGTCAGCTGACACTTTTGGTGGGAATCATGTTGCAATATATGTGTATCAAATCAACACTTTGCACATCTTAAACTTATACAACGTTAATCAATTATACTTCAATTTTTAAAAGTTTTCCCGGACTTCCCTGGTGGCACAGTGGTTAAGAATCCCCCTGCCGACGCAAGGGACACGGGTTCGACCCCTGGTCGGGGAAGATCCCACGTGCCGCGGAGCAACTAAGCCCGTGCACCACAACTACTGAGCCTGCGCTCTACAGCCCGCGAGCCACAACTGCTGAGCCCGCGTGCCACAACTACCGAAGCCCACGCGCCACAACTACCGAAGCCCATGCGCCACAACTACTGAAGCCTGCACGCCTAGAGCCCGTGCTCCGCAACTAGACAAGCCACCGCAATGAGAAGCCCGCGCACCACAATGAAGAGCGCTCGCTGCAGCTAGAGTAAGCCCGCGCGCAGTAACGAAGACCCGAGGCAGACAAATAAATAAATAAATAAATAAATAAATAAAACTGCCGCCTCTCAAACCACTTAAAAAAAAAAAAAAAAAAAAAGTTTTCCTAATATCTCCTTTTTCACACTGACACCAGCCCTGAGTCACCTTCCCAAAGCCAGGTGTTCACAGAGAAGGGCTAAACTGTGCCCTGGTTTGGGGGCAGGTGAGGACCAGCTGAGCTGGTTCCCAGCTGCCCCCTGCCCGGACCCACACGTGTGGGGACAGTACCCTCAAAGATGCGCTTGCATCCGCTCTGCCCCCCAACCCACATTGTCATTCATCCCGGGTCTCCTGAGTCTCTCCGGCGTCGAATTATAACATAAATAATTCAATAATCACGGGAACACTACGGCTTGTTGTGCTCCGCGCCAGACGGAACCTCGGCTCCAGCCAACGGCTTGCGGGACATGTCTTGGTGGCTAAGAGCCCGAATGGAAGATATAAGTCCTACTGTTAGCGACTAATACATGGCTTCCTTTCGCTGCTTCTGGAGCAAAGGGTCATCTGAGTGGTACTCTTCCAGGACGCGCCCGCATCCGCCGGGTCTGCAGTCACAGGTCCGCGGTCAGCGGGACGGGGAAGTGCCCACGGCGAGCCAGGGCACCGGGGCGGGGGCTCCCCCCCTGCACGAGGCTGGTGGAGGGACCCGTGCGCCCGGGCGTCCACTCTCGGTCCCCGCGCACGGAGACCCCCCCAAGGGCTCCCTGGAACCCCGCGCGCCTGCTCCTCCCTCCACACGCCCGACCAGCCCAATGGGGAAGCTGACAAGCGTGCAAGGAGGATTCCCCCACCCCCGCCGCCGCCGACCCCCCTGCAGGGCCGATGCCGGGCGGCCAGAAACGGGCGGGGACCAGCCCCGACGGCGGCAGCTGACCACAGCCGCGAGCCCCACCGCGGATGGGCGGCGCGCCGGGCGCCCCACGCCCCGTCCAGGTCTCCCTCATCCCCACAGGACCGGGGCTCAGAGACGGTGCGAGCCCGGCCAAGGTCACACAGCGATGGCGCGGGGGCTCGGCCCGGAGCCGCGCCGGACCCGCCCAGGCAGCTGAGGGGGCAGGACCCGCCGCGCCGCCGGGACCCCCGCCCCGCGCCCCTCGCCTCACCTTACCTCACCCTGCGCCCCTCATCTCGCCCCGCGTCCCTCGCCTCACCTCGCGCGCCCCTCGCCTCACCTCCTCTCACCTCACCTCGCGCCGCCGCTCGCGCCTCCACCGCCTCACGAACGGCGGACCCTCTCGAGGCCGCCCCCCCACCGGCCCCGCCCCCCCGCCCCTCTTCTCGCGAGAAATCGCGGCCCACGGAGAGGCCACGGAGGCCGAGGATCACCCCCTCAGTGCGCCTGCGCCCTCCGCACCGCCCGGGGCCTCCCCAACCAGTGCCATGTGGCGCCGTATTTACGGCCGGGAGCGGCCCCGCCCCCGGCCGCGGGGAGCCCCGCCCCCTCCCTGCGGCCAATCCGGTGCTGCCCGGCGCCCGAGGCCAGCGAGGCGTTGCAGACTCTCCGGTCCGGCGGGCCAGCACTTAGGCAAAACCTGCTGTCTACAGGACCCGTTCGCGAGCGCCGACTGCCTGCTGAGGATCCTGCTGCCGGGCCCTGTGTGGCCTTGGGCAAGTGACTGAACCTCTCTGAGGTTGTGTCCAAGTCCATCAGTAGGGTCGTGACTTCAGCCTGCAGGGAGCTAGTGACACCAGATGAGAGGGTGCGTGCAAAGCGCTGAGCAAGATGCCTGATGCATCGTCAGCACTCCCATCGTGGTTCTTACTGATTTTTTAAATTGTAAAATACCCATAACATATTGCCATCTTAACCATTTTAAGTGTGCCGAGGGGCATTAAGTACATTCACATTTTGTGCAGCCGTTTCCACTGTTTGTCCGCAGAACTTTTTCTGTCAGTGAAGTTGTTCATGGTTCTTCCCAGTGGGTGGGCTGCCTTCTGAGGGAAAGCTAACAAGGGCCATGAGGAAATTTCAGTTGTGACTGAACTGTTCTGTACCTTGATTGTGGTGTTGGTGGTGGTTACATGACTGTATACGTTTGTCAAAACTCCCAAAACTCTACACTCAAAAGGATGCATTTTGCTTATATATAAATTATACCTCCATCAAAAAAAAAAACTTTTAAAATGTAATTTCCTCCAGCCAAGATTTTGCTAATTATGAAGTGGTGCATAATGAAGATGAACTCATTTACCCAGAGGACTGCATTCAGAGGCGCTCAATTAATGTTTCCACTAGGCCAGCAATTCCCAACATATCCCCTGAAATGGGGGCCTGCAGAGAAGGTTCTGGGTGCCCCCTTGATAAGATGAAAGGGTTCTCTGGTCAAATAAGAGCAGGGCACAGGAAATAAAGTTTTAAACGTTTAATTGCAGCCAGACTTCTCAGACCCTTTGCCAGGATAAAGCATGTTGTGAATTGTAATGAATTTCCCCGTGAATTCCCCAGGCCCAGCCCCTGGGGGTGTTGGTAAAGGCTTCTTTGAATTAAGTAGATGTTCAGGTGCCCAGGAGCCAGAATCTCACACTGCAGAAGACTTCTTGGGAAAGTGAACAGAGCACCAAGGTTGTTTGGGTGTGTGCCAGGACTCAGGGTCAGGAAGCCGGGTGAGGGTCTCAGCTGACTGGACCTGGAGCTGAGATAAATACCACCCTTCCCTGGGAGTGGGGAGAAGGAAGGCGGAGCAAGTTCAGAATGGGGCCAGGCCCCCTTTTGGGGTGATGAAATGTTTTAGAACCAGATAGAGTTGGTGGTTGCACAACACTGCAAACGTACTAAATGCCACCAAAGTGTTCACTTTAAAAGGGTTGGTTTTATCTTAAGTCAATTTCACCTCAATTAAAAGAAAAACCAGTTCTTACATTAACAACCCACATTTTTACTTACCCTCTCTGAAATAGCTACATATTACCTCATTTACCTAAGGGGTATCGGAGGCTCAGTGAAGTTCACCAACTAGCCAAAGACACACAGCTGCGTAGTGACAGAGTTGGGGCTGGAAGGCAAATTTGGGGCTCCAGAGCCAGAGCTCCACTGCACCCCAGTGACCTCCTTGACGAAAGGGCACCTGCTATGAGGGATTTGTGAGCAGACCAGCTCCCGTCCACTGTGACTTCTGTCTTCCCTCTTCCAGTCCCCGAGCTGCTTCAAGCTGGTGGACCCCAGCTGGCCATCTTCCCCCACAGCAACGTCGTTTGACTGCGGCCCACCTTCAGGACCCCTGGGCCCCTTTGCAAAGGCAACCGCCTCCCAAGGGCTGACCACAGCCTGGCCCAGTCTCCATGATTTAGTTTATCATGATGTCCCGTACCGACTACAACTATTTCTGCTTTCATAAGCAGTGTTGCAACGGAAAAAGATAGACGTAACTGTGGGCCAGGAAATGGGCCAGGAACTGTCAGCTGCCCCCGTTAGGGGCAGCTAGGAGATTCTGATTACTTGTGGGTGCTGAATCCTTGTGAACATCAACAGGGTAAGGGAAAGAAGAAGAAGAAGTAGTAGAAGAAGAGGTTTGAGAAGTGCAAATTCCACTCACCTTCTTTGCGGGTGATAAGATAATCCAGGAGAACAGACAGATGAACCTTCCTGATGAATCTGAGCTCATGCACGCTCAGCCCCATCCCAGCCTCACTGCCGTGTTTTTGTTTCAGACGTCTTGTGGGTGGTATGGAGTAATGCAGAAGTGGTCGGAACCCACCCCGGATGCTAAGGCGATTACAACGCAGCACTGTGAACGTGGCCGGTCTCCCAGCCTCTCCGAGCTTCAGTTCCCTTATCTGTATAAGGCGTGAAATAATGACCCCGTTTCCCACAGTGTTTACACACAATGAGAGGAAAGGTGTGTGCGGAGTGCTGGCCCCTAACAGCATTTCTGCTGGGAGACCGGCTGGGAAACACTGCAGTGGTCCTGACGTGGATGATGGTGCCTTAGGTTCAGATGGTGGTAGGAAAGGAGATGGGGGGGAAAAGGATGATCGAGAGAGATTTGGGAAAGGGGGGACAGAATGGAGAGGGTAGGCTGATGGAGGGAGAAGGGGAGGGAGGGGTCGAGGGTGGTGCCCGATTTCTAGGTGGGCATTTGAGTGGGTGGTGGTGCCACTATACCCGGAGGAGAACAGTTTGGGGAGCGAATTTTGTGAACTTGGTATTCTGCGTGCAGAGTGACAGCACACCCATCAGGGCAACAGTTGGATGTTTGCCTCTTGAACTCAGGGAAAGGGGTGCAGGCTGGAGGTGTGAGCGTCAGAGGTGCTGTAAGTGGGTACCCTCACCCCAGGGGTCCACCACGCCAGGTCCCTGCACCTCCCCCCACCTCCCAATCCTGGCAAACTCTCTCTGCCACCTTCTGCTTTAGCCTCCTGGCCGCTGGAATGGCCAGTAGGGCCCAGATGCCACAGAAGCTACATTTCGTTCTGGGGGCAGCAAGAGCCCCCAAAGGGGAGGGAGAGGGGACCCTGGTCTGGCTTGAGAAGCTGGAAGAGCAAAACCCAGCCCCCCAAATCGAGGTGCTCAAGGCTACCCTGGGGGTACAGACAGGAAGCCTGGGGACCCCTGGAGAGGAAGCCACTGGCTGAGTCCGGATGATCCACCCACAGGATGATCTGTGCAAAACCAGAAAGGACGACACTCGTCGCAGAACTAGAATGAGCTGTTCTCAGGAAGGAGCCCGGGAGATGTTAAACCTCCTGCCACCTGGTGGCTTCTGTCACCAACAAGATGCTCTTAACGAGGGGGGCTCATCCTGCTGGCACACCTCCAAGTTGGGGCGCTCACTCCCTACACTTGGGCCACCCAGACCTTCTGCCTCTCCTCCCCGGGAAAACTCGGCTAGTCCTCTCCACCATTTGCCAAAGGGCTCTACTTCCTTGCCCATCTCTCTCCTCTTGCAACGAAGCCTCAGAACAACCACAGTGATAATCACAGGACGTTCCCAGTGGAGTCACCTCGTTTGCACGTTCAGCCTCTACCCTGTACAAGATGCCAGGACCTGGGTGAGGTCCCAGGATAGGGTCCACCCCACAGGCGTGGGGGGCAGTTCAGAGGTCATCACACATCCTCCGTTAAAGCACCAGTCCCCGATAGCACCTGCTAGTTCTCTTAAAGTTGCTGGAACACCCACACCTCCTTTGCTGCCTTCCTGAGTCACGTCTGCTGCATTACCTTAAAGGGCCGGCCTTTCAAGCAAAATGAGTGCGGCGCCACGTAGGTGATGTGAGAGGTTTTCAAGGGTAATGTCGAGCCCCCCTGACTTTGTCCTACGTGTAAGGCAAGCATGGAATGCAGCTCTGCCACGTTGCAGGGCTCGGTCTCAACCACGTCCCCATTGTACAGCTGAAAAAAACTGAAACTCAGAGAGCAGTGCGAGGGGCTCCAGAGCTGCCGCCGTGGACACAGCCCCCAGCGCAGAGCGGGGCGGCCACGCCACGGAGGCTGCCCATCCAGGCACCCATCGTGCGCTGGACGAGGGAGGAGGAGGCTCCGGGTGGGGCCGTCGAAGGCAATTTGATGCCACAAATTTGGTTAAGAGAACGAACAGCTCCAAAATGCGTGCATGGCACGGTGGGCCCAGGTTTGCACGTGTTGGTAATTGGGGAAAGACAAGTTTGCAACTTCTAATGCGTGGGCCACTCCACAGCCTCACAGTGAAGACCCTACCCCCGAGATCCACCAGCTCTCTTTCTTGGCCAACTTTCTCACCTGACTCAAGACAGAGTGTAGAAAGACCGGCCTTGCGCCACCACGCCGCCGTCTCTAATCGCCCGCGGTCACTCCACGAAAGCACCAGGATCTTCTCCAGCCATGACTTGCCAACTGCCTGAGCTTCCCCTTATGTGTCACTTGGGATGAGGGGCACCAACCACAGTGGCTTTGGATGGATGTTTATTTCTCTCTCAGGTTAAAGTCTGGTGGTAGGATGTAATAACAATGCTGAGAGACATCTCTGCTCCCTGAGGACCCAGTCTCCTTCCAACTTCCCACTCCATCCTCTGTAGGGTGTGGCCTTTGCCCTCATGGCCCCAAGATGGTGGCTAGAGTTCCAACCATCACATTCAAATTCCAGGCAGCAGGATTGAGGAAGTGAAGAAGAAAAGAGGTGAGAGGAACATACTAATTATCCTTTATGATAAAGAGTCCTGGAAGCAGCCACTTCTGGTTTATATCCCGTTGATCAGAACTTAGTCATGGGGCCATACACAGCTGCAAAGGAAGCTGGGAAACAGAGTATTTTGGGAGCTGTGGCCAGCTAAAAGTTGGGGTTCTATTATCACGGAAGAAAAAGAGCAGATAAAAGGGAGCAATCAGCAATTTCTGCCCTTCCCAGGCTCTGGGGCCAGGACAGGAAAGCAGAAGGCGTCCCACCCCACTGTGGCCTCGGCACTTCCCTCCAGGTGAGGGAAGTGGGCAGTGGACGGTGGCCACACAGCAGATCTGCAGAAAGCAGCCGGCAGAGGCCCTGAAGATAAATGGGACCCAACGTTTCCACCTCCACACACTCCTCCAGAGAGGAAAACATGGCTTCGAGGAAGCCCCTAACATGTCTTCCTTGACAGCAGGCGTTACGAGGAGGTGGCCAGGCCACGGCCTTCTGGGTGCAGTTCACACACTCGTGGGGTGCCTGCCACGTGCCAGGCACACACAAGGGCAAAGACGCCCCACCTCCCGCTAGGGCCACGAGACATGAAGGCCGCCACCTCCCTTCCGTGACGTGCTCTGCCCAGGGTGGCTCCTGCCACCAGGGGGTGTGGCTGATCCCCACGACCTCCAAACAAGGCGGCCCCCGAAAGTGAGGGATGAGGCCACCAGTTTGAAAACTGCCTCAAGTGCCAAAAGCACAACCAAAGAAGGTGATGAGCCAGCCCACACAGGACGGCGCTCAGAGTTCTTCTGGTTTTGTGTTTTGATTTTTTTGTTTCTGTCTTGAAAAAATGACTGAAGCTTATTCAATCCTAATGCAAATGGAACCTCTACTTTTGGGGTCCCCATTTACATGGCTGGTTTCATGTACCCTGACAATTCTATCTTGTTCCCGACAACTAGCAACATTTTCCTCTCTGCATTTCTGGGGTGTTGAGAGG
Source organism: Eschrichtius robustus (assembly GCF_028021215.1). NCBI lineage: Eukaryota > Metazoa > Chordata > Mammalia > Artiodactyla > Eschrichtiidae > Eschrichtius > Eschrichtius robustus. The sequence goes on from NC_090839.1 coordinate 91,560,914, forward strand.
GACCTGAGATCGCAGTGGGGGATGGGTAGGCCATGGGAACGGGAGAGCATTCTGGTGTTTCCCTGGGAGCCCCTGTGTGCAGTGACCAGTGTCCCTCTTCAGGCTGGCCAGGGCTTGTGAAGCAAGAGCGTTCATTGTGTGCATCAACCCGGCCAGGCCCTCGGTATCCAGATGTTTGGTCAGACGCCAGTCTAGATGTTGCTGGGAAGGTATTTTGTAGATGAGATTAACTTTTAAATCAGTAGACTTTTTTTTTTTTTTAAATGAACATTTTATTTATTCATTTTTTTGGCTGTGTTGGGTCTTCGTTTCTGCGCGAGGGCTTTCTCTAGTTGCGGCAAGCGGGGGCCGCTCTTCATCGCGGTGCGCGGGCCTCTCACTATCGTGGCCTCTCTTGTTGCGGAGCACAGGCTCCAGACGCGCAGGCTCAGTAGTTGTGGCTCACGGGCCCAGTCGCTCCGCGGCATGTGGGATCTTCCCAGACCAGGGCTCGAACCCGTGTCCCCTGCATTAGCAGGCAGACTCTCAACCACTGCGCCACCAGGGAAGCCCTTAAATCAGGAGACTTTGAGGGCAGCAGATGACCCTCCGTGATGTGGGTGGGCCTCATGCAATCAGCTGAATGTGGAAAGAGGAAAAAGCCCGAGGTCCCCTGGGGGAGCCCCTGAAGAGGGAACTCTGCTGCAGCTGGCCTGTACTCCAGGCTGCAGCGTCAGGTCTCCCCTGGGTCTCCCGCCAGCCCTGCAGATTTCAGACCTGCCTCCTCCTACAGCCACGTGAGCCGGTTTCCTCAGGTGCATCTCAGTCTCTCTCTCTCTCTCTTTCCCTCCCTGTTTTGTGTCCACACACACACACACACACACACACACACACACAGAGCTTTGGTTCTCTTTCTCTGGAGAACCTCAGCTATTACCTGGGAGTTGGGACAGTCTTCCTTGCCTCTCACCAGCAGACATGCCGGTAACCCCAGTGGCTTCCGCAGCCTGAGCCTGACCTGCGGGGCGATACCCTGGTGTCCCAGCCTGTAGAGAATGTGCTCCCAGAGCAGAAACCATGGCGTGGGGTGATCCTGGGAAGAGCGCCCATGATCGGGAATGGCCCCAAGAAAGGCCTGAGGCCTTTGGGAAGGGCTCCCTCTGCTGAAGGTGGGTGGTGAGACGGTTACGGGGCAGCCGCCGGATCTGGTGCAGAGGGCCGCAGGAGGCTGGGCACGGGGCGGGCTGCCCCCGAAGCGTCCCTGCCAGAGCCCCTGTTTCTCAAATCCCAACTTCGGGGCAGAGAGACCCCGGTACCCGAGATTATTCTCTCCAGCCTGCTCGCCCCCGTCTGCCTGCTCTGCCTGCCGCCGGCTTTACATTGGTCTTCTTGGCCTCGTGGCGCTGCCGCCCCGGTGCTTGCGGGGGTGGCTGGGGGGCAGTGGGCTGTGACGTCGGCCTCTGCTGTCTGCAGACCCTGGGGGGGATGGGAAGACCTTAGAGCAAAGCCAGAGTCCCAGCTAGGGTGGCTGGCTGGTCCCTGCCTGGGGTGGACGCCCGGGCCTCGGCCTCAGTCTCCTGCCAGACTCAGTTCAAGACCGGTGTGGACTCCCGCCCCTTCCAGCCCTGCCCACGCCCCGGCAACCTTCTGGGCCCTGTGGGACTTCACCTCCCTGACCTGGGGCCTTGCTGCTGGGTCTGTCCTGGCCTTTGCTCCTCTCCTAACACCAGGCCTGTCCCCCAGGACCCCTTCAGCCAAGGTCTCCACTATGGTGAACACATGCCATTAGGACGAGGGAATCCTTGTGGAATATTTCCCATCGCTCACATTTAAAGAAACATTGTTTAAATCAACTATGCACAGTTGGCTGTTACTCACCCTACTCTGGTCTGGGAGCTTCTGGCCACAACCTTTGTAAACACCTTTGACACCGTTTCCCCAAGAACCCTTAAAAAGAAGGGCATAAAATGGGAGACTGTTAACCTTTTCTGAAACAGTAACATAAAGGAATGGCTTAAAGGTACAGCAAGAGGGACCAGGGTTAGACATAAGGAAGAACTTCCCACATAGGGCCAGCAATTCCTGGCGGTCTTTAAGCTGAATGTTGATTTATACACAGCCTTACGGACAGCTTCGTTGTATGCTGGGTCAGTAGTGAGAAAACGGTGCCACAATGTCAGAGGGAGTTTCCTGTTCCCAGAAAGGATTCAGGCAACACGGGCCTCATAAGCTGGGGCGAGGAGGACATGAACGTGGGTGCTAATGTGACTTAAGCCATCGCTGGGATTGATCAGATACCCAGACACATGGGTGTTCTTGCTTCAAGATACAAAAACAAGACAATAAAAAAAGGGGGAAGAGGAAGAAATGGAGGGCCATCGGCACAGTGACAAACATGTCTCGTGTTTTAAGGTTAACACGCAGGACACCCAATATTATGGTACACTCGTAATTTCCTGATAGGGCTAGCAAATTCGGAACATTACAAATCTGCTGGGAAGAGGTTTGGCTAGGAGTTAAATAAAACAAGCAAACCTGCTTCTGAGTGAAAGAACAAGGGTGCCTGACTTTCATCAGGTTCTAGACCTGTGCTGTCCACGGAAGCAGTCAGCGGCCAAAAAGGCTACGGAGGCAAAAGCGAAGTCACGTGGGAGGTCCATGCGCTGCGGCCTTCCCGTGACAGACGAGGGGATGTGCGACGAGCGCTCATGTCTGAGAGACACGGGGACTGCTGTCCCAGCCCCCTCAGTGGAAGGGCGTGTGGCATCGCTCGACTCCGAGTTACAGGTGCGTGCCGTACGCCAGCTCAGGTGAGGAGACGAGTGGCGAGCTGTCACGTCTGAAGTACGCGTGCGCTGCGGTCACAGCTCCGCCGTTGACAGGAGCGTGGTGAGCAGTTACCTGTGAGGCCCACGGGCATACTACGCAGCCTCCACAAAGGAGGGGACACGTGGTGACTGGTCGTGACGAAGGGACACGTACACCGGTATCGCAGACTCGCAGTTTGAGGGGAGTGCGGGATCAGACGATTCTGAGGTAAATGTGCGTGCTGTTCACAGCCTCTTCAGGGGAGGAGACACATGGTGACTGGTCACGTGTGAGGAACACGTGCAATTCAGTGATAGCCTCCTCAGGTGAGGAGAGCTGTGGTATCGGTCGAATCTGAGGGAAAGGGGCATGCAGTGACAGCCTCCTCAGGTGAAGACGCCGTTTATATCTATGAGGTCTGGGGTGAATGTGCACACTGTCACAGCCTCCTCAAGTGAGGAGACCTGTGGTAACCGGTCACGTTTTCTTAGAACACTTGCTCTTCAGCAATAGCCTTCTCAGGTGAGGGGACCTATAGTAACAGTAGTGTTTGAGGTAAATATGCACGCTGTCACAGAATCCAGAGGTGAGGAGGAGTGTGGCGATCGGTCAGTTCTGAGGTAACTGTGCGTGCTGTCACAGGCTTCTCAGGTGAGGAGTCCTGTTCTGACTGGGCACATTTGAGGGATATGTGCACTATTCTCACAGCCTCCTCAGGTGAAAAGCCCTTTATATCAGTTAGGTATGAGGTAAATGTGCATGCTGCCACATCCTCCTTAAGGGAGGAGACAAGTGGTGCCTCGTCACATGTGTCCGTGCTGCGACAATCTCGAGTAGGAGACACAATGTGACTCATCGAGTGTGAGCTACTCCTGCAATACTGTGACAGCCATGTCAGGTGAGGAGACGTATGGTGACTGGTCGTGTCTGAGAGTCACGTGCAATGCTGCAACAGCCTCGTCAAGTGAGGAAGCTTTTCATAAAGGTCGCGTCTGAGGTAAATGTGCGTGCTGTCACAGCCTCCTCAGGTGAGGGGTCTTTGGTATCGGTCCATCTGAGATAAATGGACACGCTCTCTCAGATTCCTCAAGTGAGGGCCAACGTGGTGACTGGTCATCTGTGAAGAACGTGCGCGAATCCGTCACAGTCTCCTTAGGTGAGGAGAACGTGGTGACTAGTCACGTTTCAGGAACACGTCCCGTTCAGTGACAGCCTCCTCAAGTTATGGGACCTGTGGTATTGGTAAAGTGCAGGCTCTCTCAGCTTGTAGAAGTGAGGAGACACCTGGTGACTGGTCACATTTGAGGAACACGTGCATTTCAGTAATAGCCTCAGATGAGGGAAACCGTGGTAACGGTCGTATCTGAGGTAAATGTGCGTGCTGTCTCAGGTCCTCCTGTGAGGAGACACGCGGTGCCTGGGCACATTTGAGGGGTATGTGCACGGCTCTCACAGCCTCCTCAGGTGAAAAGCCTTCTATATTGGTCGGATCTGAGGTGTAGGTGCCTGCTGCCACAGCCTCCTTAAGTGAGGAGACATGTGGTGATTTGCCAGGTCTGAGGTAATGTGCATTCCTCAGGTAAAGGGGCCTGTGGTCTCAGTCAGTTCTGAGGTCAATGTGCATGCTCTCTCAGCGTGCTCAAGTGAGGACACATGTGGTGATTGGTCACGTGTGAGGAACACGTGCAATTCAGTGATAGCCTCCTCAGGTGAGGAGACCTGTGGTGTCGGTCGTATCTGAGGTAAAGCTGCCTGCTGTGACAGACTCCTCAGGTGAAGACGCTGTTTATATCCGTCACGTCTGGGGTAGACGTGCACACTGTCACAGCCTCCTTAAGTAGGAGACACAGTTGACTCGTCACGTGTGAGCTACTCCTGCAATCCCGTAACAGCCTTGTCAGGTGAGGAGATGTATGGTGACTGGTCACGTCTGAGGGTCACGTGCAACGCGGCAACAGCTTCGTCAGGTGAAGAAGCTTTTGATACCGGTCACGTCTGAGGTACCCATGCCTGCTGTCATACCCTCCTCAAGTGAGGAGACACCTAGTGACTGGTCCCGTTTGAGGAACACATCCCGTTCATTAACAGGTGAGTGGCCCTGTGGTGTAGTTCCTATCTGAGGTAAATGTGCACGCTGTCACAGCCTCCTCAGATGAGGAGACACCTGGTGACTGGGCACATCTGAGGGATATGTGCACGGCTCTCACAGCCGTCTCAGGTGAAAAGCCTTCTATATCGGTCAGGTCTGAGGTAAAAGTGCCTGCTGCCACAGCCTCCTTAAGTGAGGAGACACTGGTGACTCGTCACGTGTTATCTGCACAGGCGATGCTGTCACAGCCTCCTCAGGTGAGGAGACATATGTTCACTGGTCGTGTCTGAGAATCGTGTGCAATGATGTAACAGTCTCATCAGGTGAGGAAGCTTTTGATACCGGTCACTTCTGAGGTAAATGTGCGTGTTGTTCACAGCCTCCTCAGGTGAGGGAACCTGTGGTTATCTGTCCGTCTAAGGTAAATGTACGAGCTCTCTCAGTCACCTCAAGTGAGGAGACACGAGGTGACTGATTACGGGTGAGGACTCAGTAGTAACCTCCTCAGGTAAGGGGACCTGTGGCGAGTGGGCACATTTGAGGGATACGTGCACTGCTCTGACTGCCTCCTCAGGTGAAAAGCCTTTCCTATCGGTCAGATCTGAGGTGTAGGTGCCTGCTGCCACAGCCTCCTTAAGTGAGGAGACATGTGGTGATTTGCCAGGTCTGAGGTAATGTGCATTCCTCAGGTAAAGGGGCCTGTGGTCTCAGTCAGTTCTGAGGTCAATGTGCATGCTCTCTCAGCGTGCTCAAGTGAGGACACATGTGGTGATTGGTCACGTGTGAGGAACACGTGCAATTCAGTGATAGCCTCCTCAGGTGAGGAGAGCTGTGGTATCGGTCGTATCTGAGGGAAAGGGGCATGCAGTGACAGCCTCCTCAGGTGAAGACGCCGTTTATATCTATGAGGTCTGGGGTGAATGTGCACACTGTCACAGCCTCCTCAAGTGAGGAGACACGTGGTGACCGGCCACTGCTGAAGGACATGTGCACGCTGTCACAGCCTCCTTAGGTGATGGTCCCTGTGGTGTCGGTCACATCTGAGCTACAACTGCACTCTGTCACAGCCTTTCCAGGTGAGAAGACTTTTGTTAAGGGTCACGTCTGTGGGCACATTCGCTGCTGTCACCGCCTTCACAGGTGAAGGGTTGTGTCGTATCCGTCCCGTCTGATGGACGGGTGTCTGGTGTCACACCACCTCAGGTGAGGGGACTTGTCTGAACTGTCATGTCTGAGGTGCTCATGCACCGCTGTCGCTGCTCCGCTGGTGAGGGACGTGCGGTGACCACTCACGTCTTAGGGACATGTGCCAGCTGTCACCGCCTCCTCGAGAGAGGACACACGTGGTGACGGGCTACGCCTAAGGGGCAGGTGCACTGCTATCATGGCCTCCCCAGCTGGAGGTGTGCGTGGCAGCGGTCACGTGAGGTACACGTGCACGTGTCACACCACCTCAGATGAGGGGACGTTGGTGAACTGTCACGTCTGAGGTACTCGTGCACCGATGTCACAGCGCCACGGGTGTGGCAGCGTGTGATACCAGCCATAACTAAGGTACACGTGGCGACTGATCACGTCTGAGGGACACTGCGTGCTCCTACAGTCTCCGCGGGTGTCGAAGTTTTTGATATCGGTCACGTCTGAGGGACACGTGCGTTGTTGTCTGAGCCTCGTCAGACGAGGGGGCGTGTGGTGAACCGTCGTGTGTAAGGGACACATGTACGCTGTCACATCCTCCTCAGGTGAGGGGACATGTGGTGAGCACTCCGGTCTCAGGTACAGGTGCGCTCATCCCCCCTCAGGTGAAGGGGCCTGTGGCACCCGTCGCGCGTGAGGCACACGTGTGCTGCCATCAGTCTCCTCAGCGGGAGGCGCGGGTGCAGTGGCGGCACAGCTCCTCCGGTGGTAGGGCGTGTGGTGACGGTCACGTCTGAGGCACTCACGCTCTGCTCTCGCTGCCCTGACAGCTGAGGGCGTGTGTGCGGGGGGGAGGCAGGCACTGACCTCGACGTCCCGGGGCAGCAGGGGCGCCCTGCTCGGGCCCGCGCTGCTCTGCCTGCTGGCGCTGCGGAAGGTGCAGCTGGCCTCCGGCACGTGCAGCGTGTTTTCGTCTAAACAGTGAACCGGACAGAAGAGAATATTATTATTTTCAGGGGCCACCCAGTGAATCCTGGAAATAAACTAAATAATGAGTGTTTGATGCACCACGTTCAGACCTACTACGTGCCGGTTCTTTACTGAAGTTACCCCTTTGCTCTCCCACAGCCCTGTGAGGGGTTATGTCTCCTGTGAGCTCCTGAGCTCGGGCCTTTCTGGAACGTTCCCCCTCTGGCTTTTGGCCCCTCTCCCTTCTCCTCAACCAAGCTCTTCCCTCTTTCCTCCCTCTATTCCCTCCTTGCTCTTAGGGGGCCTTGATATGGCAGTGAGAGGATTTTCTGGGTTCCCTGAACAGTTTAATCAGATGTCATCATCAACAGGAAGGAAGCAAGGGAGGGGTGGTGGGGAGAGAAGGGGGTCTCTGCGCTGGTTGGGTCGGGTGCCCACTTCCCCAGGTCTCTGCTCAGGGTCACTCCCACCCATCCATTCATCCGTCCACTCGACGGCTATTTACTGGGCATCTGCTGTAATTACTGGGCACAAAGCAGTGACTGAGACCAACAAACACCCCTGCGCTCACGGACCTATAGACCCACGGGGGGAAGACGATGAACAAAACCAGAAGCTCCGTCTGCAGTCCTGTCGCTGAGGATACGCCCCACGGTCACAGTTTGAAATGGCGCGGCCGTGGTGGTGGGGGGGGGCTTGCTGAGTGGGGATCTGAAGGTGGCGAGGAGGGAGCCACCTGAGTACGCCTGCACTTTATTTCACATTATCTAGAATGTGCTGCTGGTCAACCAGGCTCCTCCCAGCCCAGGGGGCTGGGTTTGGTCTGTGACTTGCCCGTCTGTAATCTCTGCTTTAGGGATGAAAACTCTAAGCTGCTCTAGATGTTAATTCAGTTGCTCTTATATAATTGGGGGGAAAAGAGTTCCTCAGGTAGAGGAATCGAACCTCTCTTCGGAAGGGTTTTAGAACGTTTCCCCTCCCCACACGAGCTGGGTGGACCTTAGGGGAGACCTGCCTCACGCTTGGCCCAGGATGGGAGCCAGAGCGAAGGTGCAGGAGCTCCTGGGGACTCAGGGCGCAGAGGGCCGGGCCGGGCGGCCCCCAAAGGCGTGCGTGTGGCCCGCGAGCTCCGTCCTCCTCTCTGCTCCGTGTTTATCCTTCTGTGAAATGGGCACCTATTCAGTAGGGTTGTTGAGGATGATAAATGAGGCAACACACGTGCCCCTCCCCGGCATCCACTGGCTGCTCCTCCCTCTCTCAGATGCGCCCAGGCCGCGGCTCATCTCTGCACCCCCAGACGCGATACCCCCCAGGGCGAGGATGCGGGACCCACCACACCGTGACCCTAACTGTGAACAAGCCATCAGATCGGAACCCCAGGGTCTCTGCCCAGGGAGCCCAGGCCTCTGTGCAGACACCGTGAGCGCGTGATTCTCGGGCTCCCCGGGGAGGCCTGTTTTCACACAGACCTGCCGGCCCCACTGCACACCTGCCAAGTCCAAATGTGTTCTTTCTCCTAACAGAAGTGGCAGGCTCAGGGAAAGGGACATGCGGGCCACCAATCCTGGCTGTGCCATCACCACACACTGTGACCCCGGAGACGTCACCTCCCCTCTCTGGGCCTCAGTTTATCTGTCTGAACCAGCTGGGCTGTGGATCTGGAAGGACCATCGACTTTTCCATCACAGGAACACACAGTTGTGGAGTTGAGAACTCTGCCCCCAACGGGGCAGACAGAGGGAAGGGGGTCCCACCAAGGAAGGCTTGGCAACTCCCAGGGGCCAGGGCTCAGCCTGGTCCCAACGAAGACGTGTACCCTCTCCTGCCAACTGAGAGGGCCAGTTACAGACTGCTTACTCTCATCGGAAAAGGCTGATTTCTTCTGTACATGGATGGGACATCAGATGATACTAGGGAATTGCCTTAATTTTTCTAGCTGTGACATGTAACAAATACTCTACTATCCCTTAGAGAGAGCTCTTGAAGTATTTATGGGTGAAATGACACGATCTGGGATTTTCTCGAAACACCTCCAGGAAAACCAATAACAAATGACCAAATGAGAATGTGCAGAGACCACAAAACAAAACTGCCAGAGTATCTCAGGTGATGGCGGCTGCCTTGGAGGCCGAGGTGCTAAATCTGCTTCTGAGTGTCAGGAATTTCGTAACAAAACGCAGGGGAAAGCGAACTCCTTTCAAAATCATCGATACAAACACATTCCATGGGGCTTATCTCTAGAGGAGATAGAAATACCGACTTCAGTGATTGGAGTTAGGGAGGGTTGATCACGGCAGACTTAACCTCCTGGTTAAGCAGTGGTAACAAGTCCTCTCTCTCGGCACCACACCTGTTACTTCGCTGCCTAAGAAAACCTGAAATTCACTCACACTAAGGAGCAGAAAACTGATAACAGCCCAGACTGTCACACCTTCCAAGGATTTACATTTGAGAGGAGGGGCAGAGTCTTAAGATACAGAAAAACCCCAACTTGCTATTTTCCTTTATCGATCCTGTACTTGCATGGAAACTGAGGCTGGGTTTCATCTTAGAGGCTGAAGGGATGGCAGGGAGAAAGCTCTTTCCCAGCGACTTTGACAGCTGAAGGAGCGCAGCGGGCAGCTGGCTCTCAGTCACGTGCTCCACGGAGGGCGGCTGGAGCTTTTCTGTTGACTGCAGGGAAAAATCACAGGGCATGGGGAGCAGGTAGGCAAGGAAGGAAGTGTCAAGGTCATTTTGAGCTGCAGCCATGCACTGATTAACACCTACTGTGTGCCAGTACATGGATACCTCAGTGAACACCATGGGCAGAACCACTGCTAACGTTCTCCTTCAACCCCCAAAGAAGAATGAATGAATGAATGAATGATGCTCTTGTAGGTTTTTGTCCCCCCACTTTTCCTTTCTCAGCCGCCCGCCCCCATGGAGGGAGTTCTCATCTAAACCCACTGTGATGGTTACCATTTAAACCCATAGACCGAGTAAAGCAGATTGCCCTCTCTAGTGGGGTGGGCCTCATCCAATCAGTTGATGGCCTGAATAGAACAAAAAGGCTGACTCTCCCACTGAGTCAGAGAGACTCCCCCTGCTGACTGCCTTTAGCTGGGGCATCGGCTTTTTCCTGCCTTTGGACTTGAACTGAAACTTCAGCTCTGCTGGCTGGCGTGTGTGTGTGTGTGTGTGTGTGTGTGTGTGTGTGTGTACATAGATACACACATATTCCTTTGGTCCTGTTTCTCGGGAGACCCCCGACCAGTACACCCACCTTCTGCTCCCTGGTACTGTCCCACCTTCGGTTCCACTGAGGGATCACCAGAGTCATTTCTATTTGAATCAGCAAATGCCCACTCTGTGTCCAGTAGGGCTCGGGGTGTGGCCAGCAGAGGCAGAGTGGAGCTCTGTCAGCCCCCTGGCCACCAGCCAACGTGCCCAGGAGTAGCCTGCTCCCTTACTCTCAGTTTATTTAACCAAGCAGACAGTGAGAAAGAAACCCCTCCCAGCGAAGACCATCTCCGTGTGAAACTGGCCCCTCCCCAAGGCGAACATCATTCCACACCGTTGTGGTCACTTTTACTCTCTGCCATGTGCTCTCTGCTTTTTTTTTTTTTTTTTTTTTTTAGAAAGAAGGGTTTCTATTTATTTATTTATTTTTGGCTGTGTTGGGTCTTCGTTTCTGTGCGAGGGCTTTCTCTAGTTGCGGCAAGCGGGGGCCACTCTTCATCGCGGTGCGCGGGCCTCTCACTATCGTGGCCTCTCTTGTTGCGGAGCACAGGCTCCAGACGCGCAGGCTCAGTAGTTGGGGCTCACGGGCCCAGTTGCTCCGCGGCATGTGGGATCTTCCCAGACCAGGGCTCGAACCTGTGTCCCCTGCGTTAGCAGGCAGATTCTCAACCCCTGCGCCACCAGGGAAGCCCTGCTCTCTGCTTTTGCGTAATCCTATTTTGTTGAGACTTTTCCACAGGTCGACACTGTCTAATATCCCAAGAAAGTAACTCAGAATGAAAACCGTTCCCACAGAGATGCGTGAGCATCGTGTGTGACAGTCAAAAATGAAAGATAACCTATGTGGCCATTTAACGGGGAACAGAAACCCACAAAGTGGCCACGAATGGAATCGCGTGTGTCGGGTCATCCCTCTGCAGATATGACGGAGGGCCCAGTGCCAGACATGGGGAGGAAAGGCACCTCTCGTGGTCGTCAGCGCTTAACAACTCACCTCTCACACAACTATAATTTAGCTGATGTGTTTCAGAATCAAGTAATGTGCCTTTTTTGAAGTTAAAATGCAAATACTATGTAGGTGCATGAATATTTATGAAATAATGTTACGGGAAAAGACCCAGATCACAAAACTGCATTTCCCCTGGGATGATGACCACACACAATATGTACACACGTGGCTTCAGGTCAGAAGGCGGGGGAAATGGTCAGAGTGAAGGTGCAGGTGGGGGCCCTGGCTCTCTTCTCTCTCCCTTGCATCCTGGGTCCTCCCACACCCACCATAACTTTGTTGAGGCCAGTCCCGGAACTTCCCCCTCTGCTGCTCTGGCTGGACCCCTGGGACCAGAGCACCCACCAGCTGGACGCCCCAGGTGAGGGAGGGTGACCGCTTCCCCCTGGCCTTCCTCTCCACGGAGCGGTCCTTGCCGGGGCTGGCGTGCGGCCACCTCCTGTCTGCTGGGCTGGCCTCCGGGGTGACGCTGGGCTTGGGGTCCCTAAAGTCCGGGGCCACGTCCTCCAGAGGGTGGGGGGAAGAGTGGCCGCTGCCGCCCTCGCGGTCCCAGCCTTGGAGCACCGGGTGGCCGCAGTGAGGGCAATGCTCTCGGTGCTCCTTGAGGGCCTGGGCGCTCAGCCCGGCCTCTGCTGCCATCCTCGGGTGGGAGTGCCCAGCTTCAGGCCGGCCGGGGAGCACAGCTGGGGGACCAGATTCTTCACACTCAGGGAGCTCGGCTTCTGTGGGAAAGTGGCAGCAGCGGACGGTCAGATGTCCCCGGGCCACCCCTGCGGCCCCAGGTTGGGCCCCAGAAGCGGACCCAGCTGCAGGGGTCACGGTGCGACCACCTGGCTTCTATGAGTCTCATTTCCTGTTTATAAATCGAGGGTAACAAGCACCCCTGCCCATGCGTGGCTGGGGGAGTGTTTGTAGTGGGGTGATGGCTTCTATGAGTCTCATTTCCTGTTTATAAATCGAGGGTAACAAGCACCCCTGCCCATGCGTGGCTGGGGGAGTGTTTGTAGTGGGGTGAATGGTGTCCCCAAATCCAAGTCCACCTGGGACCTCCGAGTGTGACCTTTGGATGGAGGGTGGGCCCTGAATCCCATGATGGGTGTCCTTACAAGAAGGGTGACACAGAGCCCCACAGGGAGGAGGCCTGTGAAGGCAGAGCAGAGGTGGAGGATGCAGCCCAGGAGCCCGGGGCCCCCAGGAGCTGGAAGAGGCAGGAGGGACCCTCCCCCGGAGCCTTTGGAGGGAGCGCGGCCCTGGGACACCTGATCTCAGACTTCTGGCCCCCAGAACTGGGAGGGAATGAACGCCTGAGCTCTAAGCCGCCTGGTCTGTAGTGCTTCAGCCCAGCTGCCCCTGGACTCTAACGTGGTCCCACTAGCTGGCCTCAGTACGTGCTCACCACTGTTGTGATGGCTGCTTAAGGAGAGTCCTCCTTCCAGAAGCTTCTCTCGTGCTCGACCCTGGCCCAGCACAGCTCTGAAGGGGCCCCACGACCCTGTTGGCAGGGGAGGCCTCACTAGAGCCCAGGGTCCTGGTTAGCGCCGCACACACCAACCTCGCGAACTTGGGGGGTCAGCAGGAGGCGGAGGGATGACGGGGGGAGAAGAGAGTCTTGCTTCCCCAGCTTTTTCGATGGCGTGGCTTTCGATGACTCGTAACCATCACTGCAGATAAAACACAGAGGTCTCAGCAGAGCAGCCGCCGGGGCCCCCTGGGTCCTTCGTCACAGCCAGGGGGAGACCAGAGCTGCGGCCCACATGGCAGGTCACGCTGCTGTGGTCTGGGGCCAGGCCGGCTCATTCATCCGCCCCCTCACGCATGCAACGCATACACGCCGGTCACCTGCCATGGGCCAACCGGAACCCACAGCCAGGTCTGCACCAGTTCACAGCAGACGCGGCCCTGCCCTGACCACACTGCGTTCTGAGGGGAGGGACACTCCAAATAAGCCAGCAGACATGTGGACAATGGGGCAAGTGGGGACACTCGAAGAAGGAGAGGTGAGCAGCAGACTTCCTTAGACGGGCAGGCGGCCAGGGCAGACCTCACAGTCTTTGTTTCCAGTCCTGGCACCGACCTTGAAGTACCCTTGGAATTTCCCGAGGGACAGGAGTATCTTTGTTTTGCTAATGAGTTTCCCTAGATGTCAGGATGGGGGCTGCTCCCCATAAAGACCAACCCAGTGGCTCGTGGCTTGAGGGCAGGAACTTTCGGGTCAATCAGGTGGCCCATGATGTAATCAATCATGCTACGTAATGAAACCCCATAAAAACTCCGGACACCGAGCCTCGGTGGAGCTGCCTGCCAGTGAACGTGGGCTGCGCCATGAGGCTGATGTGCCCTGATTCCACGGGGAGAGAGGTGGACACTTTGCATGCTGAACCCCTCCAGACTTTGTCCAACGTGTACACTTTATAGTAAAACTGTAATCCTAACTACGGGGTTTCAGTGAGCTCTGTGAGTCACTCTAGTGAATTATCAAATAAGATGGGGTCATAGGAACCCCCAGAGCTGTAACCTGCTGGACAGAAGCACAGGTGGCCTGGGGACCCCACTTGCAGCTGGCATCTGACATGGCACAGAGGCGAGGATGCCCTCGTGTCTCCATGGAGAATGGAGCCCTTAACTGGTGGCATCTGACGTCAACTCTGGGGGGTTGGTGCCAGAACTGAATTGCACCCTACCAGGTGGTGTTAGACCAATTGTGGTGGAAACAGAACAGGAGGGAACATCTGAGCCGAGACCCAAAGAATGAGAGTGAAAGAGCCCTGTCAGGTGCTGGAGGAAGAGCATAGCGGTGGGAGGAGCAGGTGCAGCACAGGCAAAGGCCCTGGGGCAGGGACCCACGGTCCTACTACTGTATCGTAAAAAGAACAGGGCATTTCTAGCAGCCTCCCTTCAAGTCAGGTCATAGTGACTGTGTAAGAACAAAGCATCAGGCATCAAACCCAGGCTCCCTGCCAAGTGGCCTGGGGCTCATCACCTAGAGCAGGAAGGCAGCAGGGCAGGACTAGGTGGGAGAGGCATCTGGTCTGGATCAAAGGAGATGGGGACACTTTGTTTATAGACACACACGTGCACACACAAGCACACGTGCACAAACACGCACACACATCCATGTAAAAACACATGAACACATGCGTGCGCACATGCACACATGAAAACATGCACGCATACATGCACGTGCACACACGCACACATATGCATGTGCACACACTCGTACACACAAACACACATGTGCACACAAACACATACACATGCATGAATGCACTAAGGGAATCAGCCTTCCGTCTGCCCGGAGCCCTGGTGTTTTCATTACCCTAAAGGGCATGGATCAGGCCTGGGCACTGCGGCCACATGCCGTGTCCAGGCCTTCACCTCATCCTGGTTTGAACAGACCACCTGCTGGCACCTCGATTTCAGACGTCAAGCCTCCAGGGCTGTGAGAAAATAATCTCTGTTGTTTACATCACCTGGTCTGTGGTACTTCGTTATAGCAGCCCCAGCTAAGATAGTGCCACAAATTGGGACAATGTTAGCTATTAAATCTAGGTGATGGGTCAGTGGGTGCAGCTTACTAGTCTAAGTCTGAGCATGTTCAAAACACCAAAGGCAAAGTGAGAAGAAGAGAAAAGGGGAGAAAAGCACTGAGGTTGGGTGTAGGTGGCAGACGGTGAACAGAAACCACGTGTGAAGTGAAGCCGGTCTTTGTAGCATCAAACTCCCAAACCTCACAATTGCTCCGTGGGGCGAGCAACTCCTAGGATGTATTTATTCTCCTTAAACAACCCTGCAAGGACCGGGACATTAGCTGCACTTCACAAGACGCGCCCGGGGTCACCTGCCAGCTTCCAACTCCCCATCTGGCTCCACCTCACTCTGGGAACCTAGGTGGTGCCCTCGGCCAAGAGCAAGGAGCCCCTTACCTGTCCGGATCCAGCAGCATGGGCGGCAGCTCACACTGGGCCCCCCACGGGAGGTCCTCCCTGTTGTCCCGCTGGTCTCGGCTGGGCTCCTCCGGTGGGGGAGAGATGTGCAGAACAGAGCCGTCCTGGGGCCAGACAGAGGGCGGAGTGAGGCGGCAGGGACCACGGACTCGGGTGAGCTGTGTCGTCAAGCAGAGCCCCTGAGGGACCACCACCACTGGAAGGAATCGTCAGCTCTTCCACTACACCTCCCATCATGGACAGAAAGGAGGCTCTGTGCAAGGGCGAGAGCCCAGGGACCACTGGGCGCGGCCTTGACCTGAGCAAAATGATGCGTGAAGGAGATGCGTGTTGTCAGAGCCCCCTTGAAAGCTGGCAGGGCGTCGAAAAGTCAAACACAGAATCGCCATAGGATCCAGCAATCCCACTCCCGGGGATGTAACCGGAAGAATTGAAAGCAGGGCACAAACAGATACGTGTACACCCACGTTCACAGCAGCATTACTCACAGCAGCCAAAAGGGTGGAAGCCACCCAAGTGTCCATCGACAGATGATGGATGAACACACTGTGGTCCATCCACACAATGGAATATCACTCAGCCTTCAAAAGGGAGGAAACTCGGACACCTGCTACAACGTGGATGGACCTTGAGGACATGGTGCTCAGTGAGATAAGCCAGACACAAAAAGACAGATACTGTGATTCCACTCCTATGGGGTCCCTGGAGGAGCCGGGGTCACAGAGACAGAAAGTAGGGGGTGGGGCGAGGGGCTGGGGAGGGGGAGGGGCATCCGTGTGGAACGGGGACAGAGTCGCAGTTGGTACAACTGCCTTTCTGAATTCTGTGAGTCCTTCTAGCGAACTGAGCCTGAGGGTGGTCTTGGGGACCCCTACGCTTACCATAGGAAAGGATTGTTTTAAAATAGACACGCGTGTGGGAAGAACAGGAGAGCACATCACACAGCAAGAACATTCTGCAAGCAGGACACCAGACGTGTCAGTGGTGACTACACCAGCCCACCCGGGAAAGGCAGCCACACGGCGGCAGCGGCTGGGAACTATCCAGATCCACTCGGCTCCGCGTCCAAAGTTCCAGACACTGTCGGCACCTGGTCCTGGGTAACTGGGGGTGGCGGTGGCTTTAGATGCTGTCGGATCCGTGGACCCCTCCCTCACGCCACACTTCTAGGCAGCTGCCCTCACCCACTCTGGCCAAAGCCTGGGAGTTTCTCCTTTGTTCTCCCGAGAGGGTGGACGGGGGACACCAGGCCTGGTTGAGGGCACGGGGAGGGCTTTGATAGCAGCATTTGTCTAAATAATGAATGCAGAGCCCCGCACCCCCAGCCTTCTTCCCTAGTGAGTGCCCAGAATCATCCTCACGCAGGAGCCTGGAGGCACCCCCTGGGGAATCAACAAGCCCAAGGAAAGCCCTAAGAATCCTTCTCAGGTTCCCAGGAAGACACCTCTCCTGGATCGCGGAGTAACAAGGTCCACCCCGCACTCAGGCTTCCTTCCCATCGGCTTTCGTCCACCACGAGGGATCCTTACGGCAGCCAAGCGCACAGACCTGCCGTGAGAGCAGCACACGGTGCATTCCCACTGCCCCACCAGGGATGCCTCACCAGAAACCTGCCTGGACCCCGGCCCGTGGCACGGCCCCGTCCATCCCCAATTACCTCTGGCTCCAGGCAGCCTGATTCATGGGGTTTCCAAGTTTCCTCTCCCCTTTACAAGGGCCGGTGTCCCTCCTGACCCCAGGGCTAGCGCACAGGCGGGGCAGGAGGGGACGGCGCCGAGCACGAGCCTGAGCCTGAGGCGGACTCACGGGCAGGGCGCTGGACATCACGGAGTGCAGCCGCAGCAGGCGGTTCAGCGTGTCTGCACCCAGCTCCCGGGAGTGTAGGCCGTACCGCTGCTCCAGGGCTTCCGGCACCGCGCGAGGCCGCCGTCTGCGGGAGTCCGGGAAGCAGAGACGGGGCGAAACATCTGCCACTTGTTAAAAAGACAATATCTTTTTTGGAAGCTCAAAGGCAAATGCTCCAACCTGATAAAAGATTTTTCTAGAAGGTGGGGTTCCTGTAGATCGTCTTCTTTATGTTTCTATTGTTAAAGTTTTCTGTTATGTTCAGGTATTGCCTTCTAATCATAAAAAAATATTATTAACAATTCTAAAGGATAAATAAAATTTAATTTAAAAGTTAAAGAATGGGAGTTCCCTGGTCTAGTGGTTTGGATTCGGCGCTTTCGCCCGAATTCAATCCCTGGTTGGGGAATCTGCAAGCCGCGGGGTGAGGTCAAAAAAAAAGAGTTAAAGAACCACTCCTAGGTGTATACCCAAAAGAATTGAAAACAGGTGTTCAAACATGTACAAACTTGTACACGAATGGTCACAGCAGCACTGTTCACAATAGCCAGAGGGTGGAAACAACCCAAGTGTCCATCCACTGATGACAGAGAAACAAAATGCGATATATCAATGGAATATTATTCAGCCACTAAAAGGAGAGAAGCACTAACACCTGCTTAGATGTGAATGAACCTCAAAAACGTTATGCTAAGCCAAAGAAGCCAGACACTGAAGGCCACATATTCTAGGATTCCATTTATAGGAAATGTCCTAAAGAGGTGAATCCCCAGAAACAGAAAGTAGGTGAATGGTTGCCCGGTGCTGGGGGGCGAGGGGATGGAGTGACTGCTGACGGGACTGGGTTCTCTAGGGACTCGTGGAAATGCTTTGGAACTAGAGGTGAGGGCTGCACAACACTGTAGACATACTAAATGCCACTGAGTCGCACACTTTATAATGGTTAAAATGGTGAATTTTATGTTATGTAAATTTTACCTCAAGAAAAAGTAAGAAATTAAAAGACAGCATAATTATGGCTCTGACAAAATTTGACTGCTCACAGGCAGGGACTGGTAAGGGGTTAGGTTATAAGTAAACCTGATTTCTTTTCCAGAACATTCTTTGATGTTGTCATTGGTGTTTTTTTTTTTTTTAATTAATTAATTTATTTATTTATTTATTTTTGGCTGTGTTGGGTCTTCGTTTCTGTGCGAGGGCTTTCTCTAGTTGTGGCAAGCGGGGGCCACTCTTCATCGTGGTGCGCGGGCCTCTCACTATCGCGGCTTCTGTTGTTGCGGAGCACAGGCTCCAGACGCGCAGGCTCAGTAATTGTGGCTCACAGGCCTAGTTGCTCCGCGGCATGTGGGATCCTCCCAGACCAGGGCTCAAACCCGTGTCCCCTGCATTAGCAGGCAGATTCTCAACCACTGCGCCACCAGGGAAGCCGTGTCATTGGGTTTTTTTTTAAGTGCCTTTTCCCCATTATAAGAGGAACTGTGAGATGCCTCCCCAAAGGGAGACTCGTGATTCAGCCTAAATCAGTGTTGACTATAAAAACATGATGATGATGATGATCCTGGTGATGGTGATGGTGATGGTGGTGACGGTGGTGACGATGATGACGGTGATGACGGTGGTGACGGTGGTGACGATGATGACGGTGATGATGGTGGTGACGGTGGTGACGGTGGTGACGGTGATGACGGTGATGATGGTGATGACGGTGGTGATGGTGGTGACGGTGGTGACGGTGATGACGATGATGATGGTGGTGACGGTGGTGACGGTGGTGACGGTGATGACGGTGATGACGGTGATGATGGTGGTGACGGTGGTGACGGTGGTGACGGTGATGACGATGATGACGGTGATGATGGTGATGGTGATGATGGGGCAGAGCTAAGAGGCAATAGGACAGGTAGGGGGGTTGCCACCTGCACAGGTGCTGACCTGGAGCAGGGTTGTGCATTATACATGGGGTCTGAACACTAAAGAAGGGGTGGAGGAGGGGAGGGTCGCAGCAACATAAGGCTGCAAAAAATCTCAGTATTTGTCAACAGAGATGGTTAAATAAATCATGCACATTTCTGCAGATGAGGCAGGTTTCACTCATAACACAATTTCTAGGATGGGCGAGTAAGTGAGGAAAAGCACAGCATGGCGTGCATGGTACACTCCTGTTGGTGTAAGAAATCTGTTTACACACACATGCCCTGCACAGACCCTGCCTGGGGGACATGCAGGTGACCGGGAGCGGTGGGCGGGGACACTGGTGTCTACTGGACTGCCATGTGGGATGTGACTTGTTTTTTGGACCATGTGCACTGCCTCCTCTTTCCAGAAAGTAGCACTAATAGAGATCAGAGCCTCGGGGTGGGCTGGGCGGCTGGCCTCACACTGAGTCAGCTGCCGCTGGTCCTGGATGATCTGCTCGCAGAGCCGCCGGTGCTGCTGGCAGCACTGGATCACAAAGTCCTTCTGGCACAGCAGGTTCTTCCTGCACAGGCTGTTGGCCTGCAGTGCCGTGTCCTCCACCTCCAGCTCGCGGGCCCTGGCAGCAGTCGCAGCGCCTCCCGCTGTCCTTGCTGACGACCTGCGTGGGCGGCAGCTCCTCCATCGGCGAGGCCTCCTTCTTGGCGTTGGCCAGACACTGCTCCAGCCCGGCCTGGCAGAGAGACCCAGGGCTCCGGGCAGACGTGGGCCTCTGCTCCCACGTCTGCTCGTTCTTACGGGCTCGGCTTTGCGAACTGTGCTCATGAAGATACTCGGGATTGGCTCTGAGGCTGTGCGGCCGCCACCCTGCATTAACCGTGTCCTTTACTTTCTGTTCTGATGCTGTCACATCTGGGGACCCTGCTGACCCTGGAGGGACTGCCCCTCCCAGGATGGCCAAGTCCTACAGAGAGTGAGCCACTCTCCCTCAGGCACACCCTCCAGTGCAAACCAGCCAGCCCAGAGCCCACCCCCACCCCCTCCTCCATGGGGCTCCCCGCCTCTGGGCCCCTGTCCCCCTGCCCTCATCACCCAGGGCAGGTACCAGACAACCAGGGATGGGCCCTGTGCCCCAGAGCCCGCTGGAATGATCCAGACCAGCCAGCCCTCAGCCTGCCCACCTGCCTTGTCCACTCCTTCAACAGACATCACACTGCCCCTCCCTCTGACACCTGGTGCTTCCCCGTGTGGCCCTGCCTGGCATCACGTGCTCCCTCCTCTTGGGAACTGTGAGTAACAAACGATCTTTCCAAGGCAGTCATCTCCGGATCTGTTGGCCTCACTGTACCTTGCCTTTGCTATTCAAGAACACAGACCCAGGGCTCGCCCCTCGCCACTGTGTCTGCTATGGGACGCCAAGGCTGCCCGTTTTCACACCATGAAGACTTCGTGAGCTGTTCCTGGCCCTCACAGAGTACTCTCTGAAGGGGTGCCTTCTACAGCCACCAGACTGCAGGCCTCCTGTCTGCAAAGGAGGCCCGGGTTCTCCTGAGCCAAAGCAGGACATGAGAAGGAGCAGGGAGACAGGAGGCACAGCTTGTCCACTGCAGCCACTGGGAACTGCTTCCCTCCTGCAGAAAACCGACTGGGGGGCCTGTGAGGTCTGCCTGGGACCCTTTACCTTACTCTGTGGGTCAGTCAGGGCTCTGGAGAAACAGAATCAATAGGAGAGAGAAACACATACATATATCTATTTATCCATGTTTATGTACATATGTGTTTATATATGTTTATGTGTATATAAATACATACATACACATTTATGTATATGTTTGCATGTATATGTATATATACATATATATATATATATATATATATATATATATATATATACACACACATATACATACACTCACACACAGATTTGTTTTAAAGAATCGCGGCTGGTGAGTCTAAAATTCGTCAGGCAGGCCAGCAGGCTGGAAACTCAGGCAGGAGCTGATGCCACAGTCTTGAGGCAGAATTTTCTCTTCTCTGGGAAGCCTGAGTTTTTGCTGGTAAGGTCTTTCAACTGATTGGATGAGGCCCAGCCACACTATCCTGGATAATCTTTACTTACAGTCAACTGATTGTAGATGTTCACCTCACCTACCAAATACCTTCACAGCGGCACCTAGATTAGCATTTCATGGAATCACTGGGTACGATGGCCTGGCCAAGCTGACACCTAAAATCGCCACCACACCATGTAACTCCATCTAGGCCCCCAGATAGTAACGCCTGGGGCTGCAGCTGCCGACATCCCTTCCCCCAAATCACGGTCCCTGGAAGCAGGTCGCATAACAGCCCCCGGTGCAGCCCAAGAGTACGTGCTCCAGCCTTTTGCGTCTTCATCCTCTGGGACCGAGAGGGGACCACTTTGGGCGGAGCTGGCTCAGCTCACCTAGCAAGATCCTCCTCTCCTCCCTGAGGTCCTCCCAGACCCCCCGGCTGAATCAACAGCCCCCTCCGCCGGCTGCCCAGCACCCTGTTGCTATGTCTATTATCCTGCTGTCATACTGGGTTGTACATAGTTGGTTGTGTCTCTTCCCAGTAGATTGACAGCTTAAGTCTTAGAGAGTATCTTGTTCATCTTTATGTCCTCAGGGCCTGGCACTGAGCTGGACACTTAAAACATTGATTTGTTATTGACTGATTGATCAACTAATTAATTCATTAATAGACTCACATTTACATGCTACAGCTCAATAGCTATACTTGGCTCTCGAAGGCCATACTCTCTGCCGATGCACATTATCTCTTTAAGAAAAAGGCGTTTTTCTTAATTTTAAATGTTGGAAGACTCTTGCAGTGAGATCATGTAATCTCCAAATTGCTGCAGGCAGATGCAATAATATTAAGAGATTCTTGGTTTGGCAAATAGCCTTTAAGTGAAATAAACACTGCCTGTTTTAGCAACATGACATCATCAGATGTTTTCTCCACTTGCCTGAAAATACACCTGCTAACATTTAACTAAGGGGCTGAAATAGTAGCCAGCTTCACTGGCATTTTCCCCAAAGGCTCCATCAAGCGCCAGTTCTGTCATTTTTCTGAAGTGAGACTATTAGATAACCAGCTATTATATAAATAGCTCACATAAATAGCCAGCTCTTCTCAGAAGACAGGAATGTGAGAAGAGCTCTTTCTCCAGAGAGGAGCCTGGAGTCTGGGCTTCCTCTGACCGTGCTCCTTGTTCCTGTGCCATGCGCCTGAGACCAGACTCGGGGAGACTGAAGGGACGCCGATGGAGAGCCGTGCGGGGCTAAAGTGCTCCCCACACGGCGGCCACTGCAGGCGCCCACAGACAGGCAGGGGGTCTCGGTGGACCCCACGCCACCACTCGTGCCCCGTTTCCGCGGCCCCCTGTGCCCCCCCAGTGTAGCCATAAGTCTAACTCAAAGGGGCATGGACTTTGGAGTCAGGCTCAGGTCGGGTCCTGCTCTCTGGGGACTGGGGACAATTTCTCTCGTCTCTGAGCCTCAGTTTTCACATCTGTAGTATGGTCGTGATCGGCCCTGCTCCGGGGGACTACTGTAGGAGGCCCTGGCGCGCCGGCTGCCGTCAGAAAGTGTTAGCAGCTCTCAGCAGCGCTGCTGTGACCGTGGCGAGCCTGGTCCCTCCCGCACCTTGAGGGCCTCGGTTTTCCGCCGCTCGGCCAGAAGCATGTGGACCTCCCCTCTGGCCAGGGCCACCTCGTGCGGCTCCGCGGACCCGCCCGAGTCCCCATCCCCGTCGGCCTCCCCCGGCTCCTTGTCCCTCTCAGGGGGCCTGTCCCTGTGCGCGAGGTGGCGGGTCTTCTCCCGCTCCCAGCTGCAGCCTCAACAGAGGGGTCAGGGGTCAGAGCGCAGGCCACGCCCGGGGAGCCTGGTGAGCCCTGGCATCTCCTGTCTCAGAGTTCCTATTGGTCCCAGCTGGTCTACTGGCAGGCGTGGGCGTGAAAACGGGGCAGAATTGGGGCTGCTATCTGATGCCTTCTATGCTTATGAAGAACAAGAGGTC
This sequence comes from Eschrichtius robustus, assembly GCF_028021215.1. Classification (NCBI taxonomy): domain Eukaryota; kingdom Metazoa; phylum Chordata; class Mammalia; order Artiodactyla; family Eschrichtiidae; genus Eschrichtius; species Eschrichtius robustus. The sequence continues at coordinate 91,583,871 of NC_090839.1, forward strand.
ATGAGCAAAACTGGAAGGAAGTAAAGAATCGGTAAACATCTGTGGCAGGATGGCCGCGTGACAATGTGTCCGCCCTGCCTCCAATCCCAGACCCACCCAGGACCGTCTGGGTGACGTGGGCCGCCTGCCGCGTAAACGCTCCTCGGTTCCCTCAGCTGTAAACCTTGGAGACAGCAGCACACCCGGGGCTGCATGAGGACGGAGTGTGAGGACCCAGCTCAGGGCGACGCCTCCAAAGGTGCACGCAGGGCGCCCGACCGAACCTAAACTACAACGAGGGTCATGTGGAAACTGCAAGGAAGGAGGCCCCAGAGGGAGCGAGGGCTGGGAGCAGCGGATGGGATGGAGGGAGCGCTTCCTTTATTAGAATTCCTCTAGTGCAGGTGCCCTGCTGTTTGCGTGATTAAGAAAATAAACAGGAAGGAAGGAGGAGGAGGAGAAATGGGGGAGGACTGGCGAAGAAATGGACTCAAGTCACAGCGCTGGGGCCTGTAAGCGGAGAGGACACGTGTCCTAGGTTGCCCACTGTGATCCCAGCATGATTGTTAATAGCGCCTCCCCACCCTCTGGTGTTCCTGGTCTGGACGACAAAGTGCACGGCGAGTCCCTCTCCAGGCAGTCAGTCACTCACAGTAGGTGTGAACCGCGAGTGCGTGTGGAATGGTAGAAAGACCCTGGCCGAGTGGACGCACAACCTCGGGCAAACCCACATCCCCTCTGCCCTCAACATCCTCGCTGTGAAATGGGGTTGACCCTAACCTGCCAGGGCTGGCCCTGGACTCCACCTGTAGAAGGAGGTCGAAGGGGCCTGGGAGCCTCTCCCACTGGCCCAGATTAGCCACAGGCCAGGAGAGCAGGGCAGCGAGGGTGCCCTTGGCTGAAGTCCCCCTGGGGACCCACCGGCAGTAGAGGGAGGCTGGACAGTAGCAGAAAAAGGAGCTCCCCACCCCAGGGCCCCCAGGGCCTGCTGGCCTCCCCGGCCCATCCCTGGGAGGGTGGGCACGCTCACTCTGCCATGGTCGGCAGGTAGTGGGACACGTCGACGTGCAGCTCGAGGCTGGTGTTCTCCAGCTCCACCGGGCTGCGTCGCATCTCCAGCTGCTCCTTGAAGCCCCCGATGAGCTGCACCCGGATCTCCTTCATCTGCAGGCGGCTGTGCTCCCCTGTGTCGGGCGGAGGGATGGCGGCTGGGGGCAGGAAGAGAGCCAGCTGCACCGGGAGCAGTGCCACCTAGGCCAGGGTTGAATCCATGCTTGCCTGGCCGCACAGGATCAGGTCCAAGGACAGGCTTTATATACAGTGTATGGATGGGTGGATAATGGATGGAGGATGGATGGATGGGTGGGTGGATGGCTGGATGGGCAGGTGAATGGATGGATGGATGGGTGGATGATGGATGGATGGATGGGTGGATGGGTGGATACTCGGATGGTTCATTTAGAGGGATTTAGACTCTCTGTTTGCCTGTTTTGCGGTTGGGTTGCATGGATTTGAGTCTCAGGAATCCAAGGAAGAATGGGGCTGGGCTAGCTGTCTCAGCTCTGACCTCACTTCCTCAGGGGAACATTCCTAGACTCTCAATCTGGGTCCATCTGCCACTTGCTCTGAAAACATCCTACCTTCTCCTTGGCAGTCTTCTGCATATCGATAATTTGGTAACATTTTGTGGTAAGTGTTCAACACCTGCCTTTCCTGCTGGAATATAAGTTCCACAGAACTAAACTAGTTTGTCTTTTTGTTTCCCATGATCAGTTCCTACCTAACAGCTATCCAGTGATTAATCGATGGTTTTCCCTGCCTGTCCCAGTAGATATCTCCACTCTGGTCACATGCAGCTGGTTCCCCTGACTTTGAGGGCAGTGGTCAAGGGATTCCTTTTCCCTAAACATCAAGCCATCTGGGATTGGTTAAATAAATTATGATGCATCCAGATGGCCAAATCATTGCAGTCATTAAAATAAAGCTTTTGGGGAACACATGATATCCTAGGAAATGCTCATAAAGGAATGATCCTGGCAGAGCCATGGACACAAGCTGCCCACTGCTGCCCTAGGCTCTCCATAGCAGGACCCAAGGGAAGCCCCTCATGCCCTCAGGGCTCACCATGAGACCCTCATCCCCTCCATGACGCTGCCCACCTCCTCAGATCACCAAGGCCAGTCCCAATAACTAATAGGCCAGCAGGATGAGCGCCATTATGGCATGCATCCCTGTTGACCCCTGACCCCAAAGAAGCCCAAGCTTCCTGGTCATCACCTAGCTTTATAGATGCTCTACAACAACGCCATCTTCCACCCCCACCAGCCCCTGAAGCCCTCTGCTGGCCCCATGGGACTCAGTGTGTCATCACCAACAACCACTCTTCTTTGAAATTTTCCTTCACCCTCTTGCTCCAGCAGAAACCTGAGCCCCAGATCTACCAAAGAGAAATAGGCACCCATGTGCGCAAGGAGGCTATGTGACTGGAAAGCCCCAAAGTGCCCATCAGAGGGGACAGGATAAGCAGACTCCAGTATGGACATCCTATGGAACACTCTGCAGCTGTTACAGAGATGAGGGAGCCCCATCTCTGCAGATGGACGGCCTCCAAGACACATCAATGGCTGAGAAAAACAAGTTAAAGTATAACAGCTAAAGTCTCAAGTCACTTATACAAAAACCCAAAGCCACTCCCCCATACACATACACACACACCACATACCTCTCTGGATACATTTATGTCTACAGTACTGCGCAGAAAAAGATCCAAGAAGGAATACTTCAAAATGATAGCAGTGACCTCAAGGAACTAGAAAAAGAAGAACACACTAAACCCAAAGTTAGCAGAAGGAAGGTGATAACAAAGATGAGAGCAGAAATCCATGAAAACAACAGGAAAGAGCAACACAATTAAGATCAACAAAATTAAGGGCTGTTTTTTTGAAAAGATAAACAAAATTGACAAACCTTTAGCTAGACTTGCCAAGAAAAAAAAAAAAAGAGAGAAGATGCAAATAAATAAAATTATAAATCACAGAGGAGACATTACAACTGGTACCACAGAAATACAAAGGCTCATAAGATTAGTATGATCAATTATATGCCAACAAATCGGTTAATCTAGAAGAAGTGGGTAAATTACTAGAAACATACAACCTACCAAGCCTTTATCATGAAGAAACAGAAAATCTAAGCAGACCAATAATGAGTAAGGTGATTAAATCAGTAATCGAAGCCCTCCCAACAAAGAAAAGCACAGGGGTGAATTCCACCAAACGTTCAAAGAAGAATTAACACCAATCCTCAGACTCTTCCAAAAAATTGAAGAGAAGGGAACACTCCCAAACTCGTTTCATGAGGCCAGCCCTACCCTGATACCAAAGCCAGACAAGGACACTATAAGAAAAGAAAACTACAGGTCAATATCCCTGTTGAACATAGATGAAAATATTCTCATTAAAATACTAGCAACCCAAAATCCATGGCACATTGAAAGCTCATACACCATGATCAAGTGGAGTTTATCTCTGGGATGCAAAGATGGTTCCACATATGCAAATCAGTAATTATGGTACACCATATTAATATTATGAAAGACAAAAATCATATGATCATTTCAATAATACAGGAAAAGTATTTGACAAAATCCAACATCTTTCATGATAAAAACTGTCAGCAAAGTAGGTATAGGACTGCACCTCAACATAATAAAGGCCATCTATGACAAGCCCACAGCTAACATAACATACTGAATGGTGAAAGGTTGAAAGCTTTTTCTCTGAGATCAGGAACAAGACAAGGGTGCCCACTCTCACCACTCATATTTAATATAGTACTAGAAGTCCTAACCAGAGCAATCAGAAAAGAAAAAAAAAGAGTCATCCAAATCAGACAGGAAGAAGTAAAACTGTCTGTTTGCAGATGACATGATTTTATATAGAAAACCCTAGAGACACCACGAAAAAACCATTAGAACTGATCAATGAATTCAGTAAAGTTGCAGGTTACAAAATCAACATACAAAAATAAGTTGCATTTCTATACACTAACAATGAACTATCTGAAAAAGAAATAAAGAAAACAATACCATATACAACTGAATCAAAAATAATAAAACTCTTAAGAATAAATTTAACCAGGGAGGTGAAAGAGCTATACAGTGAAAACTGTAAGACCCCAATGAGAGAAATTGAAGAAGACACAAATAAATTGGAAGATATCCTTTGTTCATGGATCACAAGAATTAATATAGTTAAAACATCCATACTAATCAAAGCCACCTGTAGATTCAGTGCAATGCCTATCAAAATTCCAATGGCATTTTTCATAGAAGTAGAAAAAAAAAAAAAACCCAAAAGACCCCAAGTAGAAAAAGCAATCCTGAGAAAAAAAGAACAAAGCACACGGCAACACAGATCCTGATTTCAAACTATCTTATGAAGCTATAGTAATCAAAACAGTACGGGGACTTCCCTGGTGGTGCAGTGGTTGAGAATCCGCCTGCCAATGCAGGGGACACAGGTTCAAGCCCTGGCCTGGGAAGATCCCACATGCTGCGGAGCAACTAGGTCCGTGAACCACAGCTACTGAGCCTGCGCTCTAGAGCCCCCGAGCCACAACTACTGAGCCCATGTGCCACAACTACTGAGCCCACGTGCCACAACTACTGAAACGCACGTGCCTAGAGCCCATGCTCTGCAACGAGAAGCCACTGCAACAAGAAGCCTGTGCACTGCAATGAAGAGTAGCCCCTGCTCGTTGCAACTAGAGAAAGCCTGTGCACAGCAACGAAGACCCAATGCAGCCAAAAATAAACTAATTAAATAAATTTTTTAAATATACATTAAAAAAAAAATAGCTGAACTCATAGAAACAGAGAACAGGTGGGTGATTGCCAGAGGTGGGGGTGGGGAGACACTGGTCAAAGGGTACAAAGTTCCAGTTATCAGATGACTAAGTTCTGGGGATCTAATTCCAGCATGGTGACTACTAGTTAACAATATTGTTTACTTGGAAGTTTCTGAGAATAGATCTTAAATGTTCTCACAGCCTCAACAAAAAAATAGTAATTGTGTGAAGAGAAGGAAGTGTTACTGACCTTACCGTGGCAATAAATGCGAAATATATGGTAACAAGGCATCATCGTGTACACCTTAAACTCACACACTGTTATGTGTCAATTATATCTCAGTAAAGCCAGAAAAAAATGATGGCGTGTCTATCTCCAAGCAGCCCTCCCAGGGAGGCTGTGTTTTCTCCTGTCCCCCTCTGACCACTGGGGCTGGAGCTGAGGTAGGCGTTCTCCTGCTCCTTCCGGACATGTATTCCCTCTGAGTGTTTTTCTCCAACTCCTTTGAAGGGCGTGTTATCACCCCATCACCAGTGCCTGCTCAGTGCTTCGGCCACACTCCCTTCTCCATGGAAAATTTTCTCATCCGTCTCTCTGACTTTCTCCTCACCGCTTCTTGCTCATCACTCCTGATGACAACAAAGTCCTCAGAGACTATCCAGTCGCCACCCAAGGGCCTGCATTCCTTGGCCTCCTCTGCTCTGGACATCTCACCCTCCACTGACCCGAATCTCCCACCTGTAGGCACAGCTGCAGCCCCCAGGCCCTGCCAGCCCCGCCAGCCCCAGAACTCTCCGGTCCATCCACTTTGCTGTGTTTGAGCTATCGCCCCCATTGCAAAAACAACGTGCTCTCAATTCTGTTTTTTAGAAAAGTTCTCTAAACTTCCTCTTTCAAGCCTTTAGACAACGACATATAGGAAGCACAGAGGAACATGCTATTGGCAAAACCAGACTGTAAGAAACTCCACGGGACAAACGACCCAGTTTCTTCAACAACAATCAAAAGAAAAACCCAAAGAAGTGGAGCAGGAAAGCACATAGAATAAAAGAGACTTAAAAGATTAAGATTTAGCAACCAAATTCAAGATGTGGACTTTCTCGGGATCCTAGTTCAGAAACAAAAGAGATTTAGGATGTCGCTGAGATTGTTGGAAAGTTGAATACCTATTGGCTCTCTGGTGATACAAACACATTACTGTTAATATTTTTTAAGGTGTGGAAATGATACTGTAGTTATGTGTAAAGAGCCTTTATTTTTTAGGGATTATAGGCTGAAATATTTATGAATGAAATGATATGATGACTGAAATTTGCTTCAAGATAATAGGCTGAGGGAAGTGCGTGGGAAGAAAGCAGGCCGGGAGAGTGGGTAACGAGGGCTCGCTTTACTGTTTTTTCTCCTTCTGTGAGTACTGGAAAATCCTCATAACAGAAGTGTGAGCACTTTCTACTTCCCTCCTCGACGTGGTGTTCACAGTTGACCACTGTGGTCACTCCTGGCCTCCTCCTCAACTCCTGTCATGGTCTCCAGACAAAACCCCAGCCGTGGAGAATCCCCCACCTGCCCTGTGCCTAGTCTCACTTCCACTTCTCGAATATACAGCTCAAGGGGGGCTCCTGACACATTGCTGTCCTGCTCAAGGTCTCCTTGGCTTCCCGTTACAGTCAGGATAAACCCAGGCCCCTGTTCCATGTCTTCCAGCCTCAGCTCCCACCACGCACCGCTCCTCAGGTGCCAGCCACGTGGGCGGCCCTCTGCCCCCTGAACTCATCAAACCCACTCCCACCCCAGGGCCTTTGCACGTGCAGTTCCTCTGCTGGACGACTCTGAACCAGGTCTGTGTATGGCTCGTTCCTTCCCTGCATCCCCAACACTGATATGCACCTGTTACATAGTAGGTACTCATTAAATGTGTGACATTGCCTGATCCCAACTTCCAACTTTTTTTTAAAATTTATTTTTGGCTTTGTTGGGTCTTCGTTGCTGCGTGCAGGCTTTCTCTAGTTGTGGAGAGTGGGGGCTACTCTTCATTGCGGTGTGCGGGCTTCTCATTGCGGTGGCTTCTCTTGTTGCGGAGCACGGGCTCTAGGTGCATGGGCTTCAGTACTTGTGGTGCGTAGGCTCAGTAGTTGTGGCTCGTGGGCTCTGGAGTGCAGGCTCAGTAGTTGTGATGCATGGGCTTAGTTGCTCCGCGGCATGTGGGATCCTCCCGAATCAGGGCTCGAACCCGTGTCCCTTGCATTGGCGGGTGGATTCTTAACCACTGTGCCACCAGGGATGTCCCCCCCAACTCCCAGTTTTGCTGTGCATGTGTGTACGGATTTATTTAAAAGACTGGAAGGAAATAGCTAAATCTAACAGTGGTATCTGCAAGTTGTGGGATTATGAGTGAGTTCTATTTTCTTCTTACACTTTGCAGCATACTCCAAGATTTGAATGATAAACACATATTACTATAACAATCAGGAAACGTTTTAAATATGATGTATTTACACATCTAATACAGGAACACGTTTTTGTGATAACAATTCAAATAATACATCAAGACTTGATCATCTACCTGATTGCCCTCCCCCCAACCCCAGTCCCCCACCCACAGGAAACCACTGCTATCATTCTGATATGTGCCCTTCCGGATCTTTTTCTGTGCAGTTTTGTACATATATCTGTAACTGATGAGATATACGGGTTTTCTGGTAGGTAAATTATATCAGACTATGGCTGTTATTCTTTAACTTGCTTTTCTCATCTAGCAATGGTCTTGGAGGCTGTCCGTCTGCACAGATGGGTCTGCCCCATTCTCTGTAGCACCTGCAGGGTGATCCATGGGAGGGACCCACCAGTTAGCTTGTCCCATCCCCTTTTTTTTTTTTTTTTTAATTTTATTTATTTATTTATTTATGGCTGTGTTGGGTCTTCGTTTCTGGGCGAGGGCTTTCTCTAGTTGCGGCAAGCGGGGGCCACTCTTCATCGCGGTGCGCGGGCCTCTCACTATCGCGGCCTCTCTTGTTGCGGAGCACGGGCTCCAGACACGCAGGCTCAGCAATTGTGGCTCATGGGCCTAGTCGCTCTGCGGCATGTGGGATCTTCCCAGACTAGGGCTCGAACCCATGTCCCCTGCATTGGCAGGCGGATTCTCAACCACTGCGCCACCAGGGAAGCCCCGTCCCATCCCCTTTGATGGGCATGTGAGCGCATGCGTCTCCTGGTAGATTTGGGGGAAGTTGCTGGGCACAGAACACATACACTTAAAGTTTGAAAAGATGCAGCTAAAACAGCCTCCAAAGAGAAGTGTTAATTTAGACTCCCAATAATAGTGGTTAAGGCTGCCTTCCACACTTTATTTTATATTATCCATTTAATACTACTTCACATTTTAATTTTAGCCAGTCCAATAAGTGAAAATTGTTTCAATTTGTATCTCTGTTTCCTAAAGCAATTGAGAATCTTTTCCTATGTTTATGGCCACTAGAAACTCTCTGAATTGCCTATTCATTTCCTCACCCTCATGTTTTAATTGGGCTGTTGGTTCTTTCTTATTGATTTTCAAAAATCCTTTATTTACTATGCCAAAACTTATCTTAATAAGCCAAAAGAACGCGCGCGCGCGCGCGCGTGTGTGTGTACATATGTTTACTTGACTTCGTTACAGGTATTTTTTATGGGCACCTTTTAAACGTACTGATTAATTTTAGGGTAAAACTATGGTGTGCTCTACCCCAAAAGGAGGCCTAGATCAAGCCAATTTGGGGAGAAGGGAGGGATGGAGAGAGGCTGCCTAGTGGGTATGGGTTTCACTTTGGGGTGGAAACGTTTCAGAACGAGACAGAAACAGCTGCTGCCCAACACGGTGGATGTGCTGAATGAAGTGTTTGCTTTAAGATGGTGAATTTTATGTGGTGTGAGTTTTGCCTCAATGCACTTTTTTGGAAGGCCCTAGACGTTAACATTAGGGGAAGCTGGGAACTCTGTAGTATCTTTGCAAATTTTCTGTAACTTTAAAATTATTCCAAAATGAAAAGATTAAAAAAAACCAAACTGATTTGGGAGGAAAAAAAAAATAGGCAGCAAGAAGAAAAGCTGAAGAAAGATATGAAGGAAGAGATTAGAAGAGAGCAGAGAGAAGCCTGCTCCCTGAGGCCGCGGGGGACTTCCCTGGTGGCCAGTGGTTAAGAATCCACCTTCCAATGCAGGGGACGCAGGTTCGATCCCTGGTCGGGGACCTAGGATCCCACATGCCACGGGGCAACTAAACCCGCGCGCCACATATACTGAGCCTGCACTCTACAACTAGAGAGAAGCCTGCGTGCTACAGTGAAAGATCCCGCGTGCGGCAACTAAGACCCGACGCAGCCAAAAAAATAAATAAATAAATAAAATATTTTTTAAAAAAAGGCCAGGCCGGGCTCGGCGGTCACCCCGTGTGGGGCACTCAGTGCAGACACCGCTCCAGGAGGGGCAGGAGGACACAGTGGGCCTCTGGTGTCCCGGACGGCCCAGCAGCAGGAGGCACTGGGTGCGTGTACGGCCCTACCTTGAGCATCCCGGCCGCCGGGATGCTTCTCTTCTCCTTCTCCTGCTTCTCCACCTTGGCCTTGGGGTGCTTGATCTGCCTTCCCAGGTCGGAGATGATGTCCGCGTACTGCGCGATGTGGCAGGACACATTCAGCAGGTTGCGCTTGACCTGGTGACGGGACATGGCCAAGGTCAGGGCCAGCTGGCTGCCCCGCGAAGGACACCTGTCACCCAATGGATTTATGCCAGAAAGACGCAAGCACGTTTTGTCAGGAAAATTTAAATCAGTACTATTCTGTCTTAAAAGGGAAGGAGATTCTGACACCTGCTGCAACATAGGTGGACATGATGAAAAATGAAATAAGCCAGATGCAGAAGGACAAACACCGTATGATCCACATGTGTGGTCCCTGGGAGAGTCAGGGTCACAGAGACAGAAAGCAGGGGGTAGGGGTCAGGAGTCGGGGAGGGGAGGGAGTCGGTGTTTAATCTGGGCAGAGTCTCAGTTTGGGAAGATGAAAGTTCTGGAGACGGACAGTGGGGATGGTCGCACAACAATGTGAATGTGCTTAATGCCACCGAACTGGGCCGTTTAAAATGGTTCAAGGGGTGAATTTTATGTTATGTATATTTTGCCACAAAAAAACCAAAATTCAAACAATCCATGGAGAGGTTTTTGAAAACCCTCCCCTTGGGTAACCACTGCTACCATTTTGGTGTGTGCCCTTCCGAATCTTTCTCTGTGCGGTTTTATACATATACATGTATCTAGAGAGATACACATGGGGAGTTTTGGGGGTGTGGGTTCAGCTTTGGGGGGTTTACGTAGATTATATCAGACTGTAGCTGCTGTTCTTTAACTTGCTTTTCTGGTCTAACGGTGTGTCTTAGAGGCTGTCCGTCTGCACAGATGGGTCTACCCCATTCTCTGTAACAGCTGCAGAGCGGGCCGGAACAGGGACACAGCAGGCGCCTGTCCCCTCCTCTTCAACGTGCACTTTGGAGCTTTCCTGTGACACAACTTCCCTGAGCACGTGGGTCTGAGTTTCTCTTTGGTAGATGCGGAAAGTGACATTGCTGGCCGCAGGGCACACGCACTTGAAGTTCCACCAGATGTGCACACTGGCCCTCAGTCTGCACAGACACACTCTCTTTAGCGCTCGGGGCTCAGCTCCCTTGCCGGAGCCAGTCCCCCTTGGTGGAAGACCCCTCTAAACTCGGCCTTCTCTGTGGTTCTTCCTTGCGGCGCCCTGTGGCTTTCGTTTAGAGCACTTGCCACAGTTGGCAATGAAACACTCATCTGTGTGGGTTCTTGTCTCATAGCTGCCTTCTCCTCTGCTAAGCTCAGGGTTCGTGTGGCAGCAGAAGCTCTGATGATGTTGGTGCTGATGCCGATGATGGTTTTATGGTGGCGCCTCGCTCAGAGCTGGACATTGGGAAGGGCTCATCCCTCGTCTGTCGACACATGGTAATAATGATAGTAAAATAACACCTATCATATGTTGGCCACTACTCACTCCTGTGCTAAGTCGCTAATGTGCATTATCTCATTGACTGTCACACAGCCTTAAGAGATGAATCCTTTACACTGAGTACAGCAGTGTAGACAGAACAGCACAGCAGTGTGAGGCATGGACTCCGGAGCCAGGCTCCCTGGGCCCCAACACCAGCTCTGCCCCAGCTGTGGTAGGTTAGAGAAGTTGCTTTATCTCTCTGTGCTTCAGCTGCCCACTCCGTAAGATGGGATCATAATAGGACCTACCTCCTAGGGAGCAGGTTGTTGAGAATTAAGTAAATCAGATCACACTGAGAGCTTACAGCGATGCCAGGCACAGAGATAAGTCCCTTCCCTGAACCCTGTGAATGTGGCCTTATTTGGAAAAAAGAGTCTTTGCAGATGTAATTAAGGATTTGAGATGAGATCATCCCGGATTAGGGAGGGCCCTAAAATCAATGCCAACTGCCCTCATAAAAGAGGAGAAGGAGAGAAGCAGAGGGAGGAGGAGAAGGCCCCGTAAAGGCGGAGCAGAGACTGGAGGGATGTGGCCACAAGCCAAGCGCCAGCAGCCATGGGAGCTGGAAGGGACCCTCCCCTAGAGCCTCTGGAGGGAGAGCTGTAGAACTCAGTGAGCAGGCGGGAGAGTAAAACAGAGGGAGCGGGTGAGGGAAGGTGGGAGGGAGCGGCCCACCCTCCTCTTGATGTTCCTGGCTCGGTACGCGTACAGCAGGGTGGTCCGCGACTCCTCGAAGTGCGTGCTGGCTGGGCTGATGTGGGCAATCATCACCATCCGGCTGTTCCCTCCCAGGGCATCCTGCTCAGTGGAAGGCGCCAGCTGGGGGTGGTGGGAACCGGGGTTCCCACCTGCCCGGGGGCGCCATCCCTCCCCTACCCGTCCCGGGCTCCTCTGGACCAGCCCATCTGGGGTTCCTGCTCCAAACCCTGAGAAGGGCAGCTGAGGCTGGACCAAGGGGTCAATGCTCAGGGAGGTGACTCTCAGGATGAGATGGACCTGCTGCAGGCCCGCCCCATCTGACTTCCACTCTGATGCAGGTAGATTAGACCAAGAGGCCAAACTTACAGAACCATTTATTTGTTGCTTTCCTATCTGTTTACCTACACCCTGCCTTGCTGTAGAATAGAGGTGACAGCATTCAGCTCAGTATGAAGAGGAATTTTCTCAGACCGTCTGTGATGAGACAGACAGCCTTGGTGAGGTAGTGAGTTCCCTGTCCCTAGGAGTGTACAAGCATGGGCTGGAACACACTCAGAGGGATGGAGGGGGGATTCGAGCAGTGACTAGAGATGGTTTCTCCAGATAAAGCAGAGATTTTCCTGCTTTCAGGGGTTCCTGGAAGTGCCCTTAAGCCCAGGTAAATCCTGAAAGATGCAGTCAGATGCTGCAGCCACGCCTGTCTCTGGCCTGGGGCTCATACCTTCAGCAGGCACGCGTGAGTTTGCATCCCAGAAGTTCACATATTGCGCCTGGCTGTCGCCCTTCTCGCTGAGTGCGTTGATGCAGTTGCCCAGCGCCAGCAGGGAGCGGTTGATGGGGGCGCCCTCCTTCATCCTCTTGCCTCGGTTCTGGGTCTGAGTGAGAAGAAGCCAGCTGGCGGGGAGGTGGTCCTCCCCCCCCAGACCCTGCCATCTCCCCACCCCAGGCCCCGTGGGGAGGGGACTGAGGTCCAGAGGATGTGATAACCCCACCCCACCCTGGGAGGCTCAGGGTGGAGGCACTGACTACACTCCCACAGCCCAGGGACTGGAGAGAGAAACGACACCAGATTCTGCGGTGGAATACCACACAGCCAGGCAAGGGGGTAAGGTAGAGTGTTTACCAATGTTGAAAAGATGCTCTCTGTGAAATGAGATTACAAAGGGCTCAGAGGGATGCCTGGGCAGAACAGTCCCCTTTTTATGATAAAAATACGAATGCGTGTGTTTTCGCGAGAAAGCCCCCCCACGCCGAAGCTTTCTCGCCCTCCCAGTCTCAGCCTAGTGGTCCTCCTGCGGGAGTGCCCACCCCCCTCACTCCACGGGGGGACCACGCCACCCTGTATGTTTCCTTCAAATTGCTTGGCTCTCTCGGCAATTATCTCGCTCTTTTATGCGTTTGTTATTTCCCTAACTGCTCCCCACAGAACGTGAGTTCCATGATGGAGCTGTCACCTTGGTTGGCCATCTGTCCCCAGAGCCTGGACACCGGCAGGCGTCTGGCCCACAGTGTGGCTGGATGTCTGAGCACTGAACAAATGTATAAAGATGCCTGAAGGGGCCTTAGGAGGACACACGCCAAACTGCCACCGGGATGATTGCCTCTCAGTGCAGCCATTGTGGGGACTTTAATTTTCTTCCTTTGGCTTAACCATATTTTCCATATTTTCTGCACTGATTCGGTTACATTTGAAATCAGAAAGGAAAATAACGTTTTCTCTTTAAGGGACATGGGTTTTAGAGCCAGTTTGGAGCACGGCTTGAGAACGGCTTAAATGACATCTCAGACAAGTCTCCCAGCCTGTCTCAGTCTCCTTATTTGTCAAAAGAGGCAGTTGCTCTGGTCATGGTGAGGATTTGACGGGCAACGTGTGTAAGAGGCCAGCTCAGAGATGGGCCCACAGAAGCGAGCAGTAAACATGAGCTGCTACTTTCACTGAGTGGGAGCTGCCAGCATGACCCAGGCCACGGCAGCTGCTCACGTGTCACGTGTCTGTGCCACAGAATTTGGGGTTTTGCTCAGAGGCCTTGTGCCCTGGAACAAACTCTTTTGTGAGTGATTTTCTATGAAGAAATGACAGACTGTGATAGGCAACCAGGCCTGAAGACAGCCCCTAGGCCACCTGAGTATACAGCCCAGAGAGGGACAGGGGCCTGACCAAAGGCACACAGCTATTTGCAGCAGAGGGAGAACAAGAACCTAGGGCCTGAACCCCTGTCCAATGGCCTCTCCAAGAGCTAAGATCTGAGGAGGCTGGTCTCCACCTTGCCCCCTGAGCACATGGCCAAGTCCAGCTGGCACGGGCAGACTCCCAGGGCTCCATCACACTCGGCTTGGTCTACACGAAACTGTCTGTGCCCACATCTGTCTGTGTATGAACCACGTCTTTTATTTTCCGTATCCTAATGTTTTGGCATCTTGGGGCCCTGCTGTCCCTCCCAGGGTTGCCAGTTCCTTCTGATAACAAGTCACCCGTGAGCACACCTTTCAAAAGCAAACCAGCCAACCCAGAGCCCTCACCCCACCCCCTCCTCCTTGGGGCTCCCCCACTCTGGGCCACTGTCTACCTGCCCTCATCACCCAGGGCAGGTACCAGACAACCAAAGACATCCTCTGTGCCCCAGAGCCCGCTGGAATTATTCAAACTGGCCAGTGCTCAGCCTGCCTTCCCATGGAAGTCACAAGAGAGGCTCTGGCCCATGTTTTCCCCTTGTTCCCTCTGCCTCCAGACCAACCCTGGTGCTTCCCCGTGTGGCCCGGCCTGGCTTCTCCTGCCCCCTCCTCTTGGGAGCTGTGAGTAGCAAACTATTTCTTCAATGGCAGTCATCTCCTGATCTGTTGGCCTTACTGTACCTCAAATTTCATACCACATTAATACAATACATTGAACCTGTCGGCCTCTGGGCCAGCTGGCCAGGCTCTGCTCCTTTCAGCAGCCCAGGCACCAAGGGCAGGGCCAGGTGCAGGGCAGGTGAACGAATGAATGACTGAATGAAGCAAAGCAATGACTGACAAACCCCAAGGACTCAGAGCATAGCCTGCAAACTGGAGGACAAATATCATCAGTGAAAGGCATGGATTTGGGCCAGATCCCTCCAGGTCCAAAGGCTGGATCCACCTGATACCTTTGTGCAGGCGAAGTCACACCACCCCGAGTCTCAGCCGTGCATTTGTAAGCCAGGCATGAGGCCGCCTACCCTACGGGCGTCGGGGGATTAGGTGGGTGATGAACGCTAAGTGCCTGGTGCATTAGGGGGACGTGAGAACGTCCCTTGTTGATAATATTACTGTTGTTCTGACCTGGACTCCATCAGGCACCTTCTCTGTTCCTGGCGCTGGGCTGGGTCCTGTCCTCAAAGACCGCTCCGGCCCCTGGGGCAACGGTGCGCACAACCCTCCCTCCCAGCAACAGGTGCCAAGAAGGACAGCAAGCCAGGGGCGCGGGCGCAGCAGGCAGGTCCTCGGAGGGCATCCCGACAGCCACCCCGCACACGCTGCTCCCTCCACCCACCGAACTCCTGATGACCTTTCAGGCTCAGCCCCGAGGCCCCACCCTCCTCTGGGCTCCACAGCCTCTGTGTGACCCCGAATCTCAAGGCGCAGGCCTCCCCGTGCTGTAATTACCAGCTACACATCTGTCTCCCGCCCGCCCCCAGAGGCTCAGAGCCCCCCGCGGGCGAGGGTCTGGGGGTTGCTCATCTTCACGTCTCTGGTGCCCGGGAGAGCCTGCCACACAGGAAGCCCTCCATAAATACTGGCTCCGCGGGAGTGACCCCCAATACCTGCTGAGAATTCATTCACTCAGCAAACGTGTAGCGGGCACCTCCCTTCGACCGGGTGCTGTCCTAGGTGCTGGAGACAGTGTTCAACAAGGACGGACAGGGTCCTGCTCCCAGACTAAAGGGCAGATGGACACAAGGCGAGTAACGGAGACGAAGAGGACAGGAACCTGAGGCGCCAGCTCCAAGCCCGCCAGGTCCACCATGGAGAGCCTCCCAATGTGCACTTCCTCTGTCATGTCTGTGCCGTGGCTGCGCTGGTGCACGGTGACCTGCAGCACGGCGTGGGAGCGGGACGACATCTTGCTGGTGGCGGTGGACTCCTGTGTGCGCTGCCAGTTGCCTTTGGTGAGGAGCTGCGTGGTCTGAGGACAGAGGCAGAAGCGGGCAGACGGTCAAGGGCCCCTAAGTAGCCACATGCTCCCTGCAGAACAAGAGAAGGAGATGTGCCCTCCCGAGCTCCTTCGGGCAGCTCTTCCCCGGCTGGGATGCTGATGGCAGAACCGCATCCAGTGGAAGCAATTTCTGGTTTGTGGCATGAAGAGATTAATTAATCGAGTCAACTAATCCAGCAGGAATGGCAGATTGCTGACACTTGTGTCACCATTTCTGCCTCCTCTACCCATGGCAGACATCACCAATGGATTACCCATCTCTCCCCCACCAAGCCCTTTTCCATATGGAACTCCAGGCAGTTGTACAGATTTGCTGGAGTTGGCGAGTGGCCTGAAACCCACTTGTGCGCAAGCAGCTGTGGAAATCAAGCCAGTGAGCCTCTGCTGGGCACCTACTGTGTGCCAGGCATGCTAGGACCACAGAGCATTGTGGAGAGAGACTCATATGGTTGTTGTTATTAAAGAATAGGCAAGAAGTCTCCCCTCCTGCACCTGGAACCCATGAGGGACGGTGCTAAGGGCAGGTGGCCTCATGCCTACGCCAGCATGGCTAGAGCACACGGTCATCCAGGGCCTGGGGGCCGAGAAGTCCATGCTGTTCAGAGGCAATCAAGAACCTTTGAAATGTTCTGAGCAGACGGGAGGCCCACCCCAAGGGCTGCACAGAGAGAGACTGGAGGGAGAGAGAAAGAGAGGGCTGTAGAAATGTTTACAGCTCGCCCTCGTTATGGGAGCCATACTTAGGATCAAGATGGCAAACAGATTTCAGACCTGAAGCCGACTCTGACTGCGACTGCCTGGAGTGCTGCAAAAAAAGAATCCCCACCTGCACCTGGACACAGAGGGAAGAGTGCGTGATCCATTGGTGATGTCTGCCCGGAGCACAGGCGAGGAGAGCGGGGACGTGGTGCAGAAGTTTGCTGTTCCCTTAGCTCGAAAGCAGCTTTGGAGCTGTGTGTCTGGCTCTGCTCTGTGAGCGCTGGTGAGCGTGGCTGACATGGAGGAGCCACATGTCCCTCCGTGGGCCCCCGTGACCCTCAGCTCCTGGGTGTTTGAGGTGGAGACCTCCGTGATGCCTGCGATCTGGATGCTGCCCCTAGAATCTTCCCGCAGGTCCAGAAACCCTGAGGACGGGTTCAGGAGGTCCCAGATCACTTCGTTATAAATCTGGGATGAGACAGAAACGCTGGAAGCAGTAGGTCTGATGCAAAAGAAGCACAGGGGCTTACCTATCACTGGGGCTTTGCATCTCCAGAGAAGTCTGGGATGCCCTGAGGTTTCCCACAGGCTGGGGGGCCCTTGGGGTAACACGTGGGGTTTCGCACTCATGATCAGGCCCATTTTGCAGACAGGGCAGCCGAGGGGGTGGGCTGCTCACCTCGAGGCAAGACATGGACACGCTGCAGTCCGTGCTCTCACGGGTCTCCTCAACGGCCTGGAAGAGATCAGTGAGCATCTGCAGGTAGATGCCGGGCCCCGCGTCCATGCGCAGCATCGTGTGGGTCTTGCTGGCACCTGTGGGAGGCATGGGATGCCCACCAAGGCAGGGCTCCTGATCTGGGCTCGGGCCCCCCCGGAGCCTGGTCACACCTGCCGCCTGTACTGTGCAAACCGCCCTGGCTGCTCTGACATGCTCAGTTTCCATTTTGGAAACAAGAACAAAAAAAACCCTGTCTGAGCAGCCTGATGGCTACTGTGGGGAAGAAAAGCTGGGCAGCGAAAGCGGGAGGATACAAAGCGAAGATGCAGACAGTATCAGAGGAGAGAGGCCCAAGAGATGTCTGTACTTCTCTCCATATTCGCTTTAAGGTGTTTGTGTTGTTCTCATAATAGGAGAATTAACGTATGTGTTAAACTTTCTAAGCGGTCCCTCTTCATGGGATCCTCGCCTCCTCCTTACCCGTTCGCCCTGTACGAAGGACCAGATGGCCCTCTTCCTTTGCTAGAGCATAGCACATAGCAGGTGCTCCCTAATGTTTGTTGAATGAAAGAATGAATGAATGAATGCCATAACCAAGCTGTGACTTCGGACCAGGTTTCTCAGGGCCTCGGTTTCCCCACCTGCATAGGGAGGGGATTAAGGCCCGTCCAGCTCTGACCCTCTGTGATTCTAGTTTTCAGGCGGAGAGGTAGCTTAGCTTCGCGAGTGTTTGCCGACCCCAACTTGTAACTACAGAGGAGAAATCTGTGGTTCTCATGGGCAGAAAAGTGTAGGCTTGGGTTGAGTTCCACACTCACTCCTACCAGCTGTGTAACCTTGGGGAAGTCCCTTTACCCCTCTGAGGCTCAGTTTTCTCATCTGTGACAGGGGGATCGTTCTACCTGCCTTTCAGGGCTGTTGAAAGAACCAAAGGAGCCAACGGATGCAGAGGGACCAGCGCAAGGCCAGCACATACGAGGTGCTTTGTGCTGTTAGGAAGAGCTCCGCTGCCACCAACCTCATTCCCTCCGGGGGACACCGGCCTTTGGCAGCACCTGAGGGGCCGTGGGCAAACACCGTCGCGTTGTATCCAGAAATGACGCCTTCCACTAAGTGCTGGGGGGTGGCAAGTACACATCTCGCCGCAGACAGACGGAAGGAAGACAGGCAAATGCACACTCCGACCAGGGTCGGGCACCTGGCTGTCTGGAGAGGACAGGTGTGTGATGCCTGCAAACGCCCTGCTCCCCCTGGACACGGACAGGGACCTCCACAGTGGCAGCCAGCCCAGCCACGGCGCGAGCCCCACCCCAGTCCTGCAGCCGCCTGGACCACGCCGAGCCCCACGGTGAGACCACGGTGAGGGAGGATCGCACGAGAATGTAAGTGATAACTCCCACCATGAGGCCTGACAGGTTTGGTACCAAACAGGTATGAGTCCTTTCCAGGGCTTCTGCATGAATTGAGAGAAATCAAAAAGAATGCAAAGGACTGGAAAGTAGTGACAGGGTTGGGAAATCCGGGAAGGGCATTGTGACTCCTCTTATGGGACAAAACCAGGACCAGGAGTGAAAGTTTCGGGCTGGCGGAATTTCATTTAGGGCAGCAGTACGTAGCGGTAGGAGTGTGTGGGTAGTGAGCTCCCTGTCCACAGGGGTATTCAAGGAAGGGCACCTCCAGGGCTGGTGTCTGAGGGCGTGGGCGTTTGGCTGGACTGGATAGAAAGGACGGTCCCCCTTCCTCTGTCTTCCCTGAACCCCCTCTGGGCCTGCTCTTCATCTCACTTAACTGTCCCAACAGCCCTGGCTGGTGACACGAGTCAGAAGCATCTGAGCCCTGGTTGGACAGACTCCAAAGCTGGTGCTGCTTTCCTCCAGCCTTGGACTTACACTGTCTGGGACCTTGTCCTGGTTCTGCAGCTCTCTAGCTGTGTGACCTCAGGCCAGTTGCTGACCTCCTTAAGCCAACACCTCACCTGTAAAGTGGGGATAATATCACCGTGTATTTTACAGAGTTGCTGTGACGCTTGGAAGACAAGGCGTGTCAAGCACTTAAGCACAGCACTTGGCATGCAATAGCTGCTCAATAACTGACGATGACCTGGTCCTTCTACTTCCGACGCCATTAAGATCTCGGTAATAGAAGAAACCTGTCTGCCCAGAGAGCTGGGCCTGTTTCCCTGGCTGGGGTGTGAGCCCCTGTGGGCAGGCAGTGTGTTCTAGCCCCATGGCGGACAGCACACGGCTTTGTTGGATGGATGGGTGGGTGGACAGACATGGACACACGGAGGAATAAATGAGAAC
This sequence comes from Eschrichtius robustus, assembly GCF_028021215.1. Classification (NCBI taxonomy): domain Eukaryota; kingdom Metazoa; phylum Chordata; class Mammalia; order Artiodactyla; family Eschrichtiidae; genus Eschrichtius; species Eschrichtius robustus. Next base: position 91,603,327 of record NC_090839.1, read on the forward strand.
GCGTGTAAAGCCCGGGCACCTGGCGGCCCCCGGCACCCATGGAAGGGGCCTGCTACTTGTCCCTGCAGTGACCCAGAGCACCAACTTCCTCGTGCATCAGGGAGACCCCATGAGACATCACGGATGAGGTCACCGGGCCGCCAAGTCCTCCCACATGAGGACACCCTTGGCGGGCCTGGCCCAGCGGGGCCGTGGGGTGGTGGGTAGGGCCGGGCACCTGGGAGGTGTGCAGGTCGAACACAATGTCGAAGATGAAGGTCTTCTCCCGGGACCGGTGTGTGTGCAGTGTGTCCTCAGGGTCCTCGCCGGGGTCCATGAGCGCCACCATCTAGGAGCAGTGAGAGGCAGGGGTCGGAGGAGGGGCCGCTCACAGAATCAGGGCGGAGGGAGGACCCCAGGCCTGGCCTCTACCCTCAGTGGCATCCAGGGGCTCGGCCCGGATCCGGAAAGGGCTGCAGGCCTCTGCGCTCACCCCCAGGCAGCCTCTCCACTTCCATCTGAGGGTGCAGCATCTGCTGGCTGCTGCACCCCCGAAGCCATGACTGTGAGCCCCCAGGCCTGCTGGGCTCTGCTCCCGGTCCTAACATACCAGCGCCCAACCAATGCCGAATCCCTCGGGCCCCGCCTGGACGGCAGCCCAGACGCCCATGAGCAGCCGGCCTGGGCGCTGAGGGCTCAGCGAAGAGCACCGCCAGCCACAGCGCCCTGAGCAGCACCTGCAGGTGGGCAAGGGGCTTTGCGGATAGTAAAGCACCTAGCCAGAGGCCTTGCTTCCGCGATGTCTGCACGCAGCCCTAGGGATATGCCTTCCCAACCCGACTACCTCTTGCTCAGGGGGCCGCGCCACCCAAAGGAAAGGGGAGAACGGAGGAGGGGGGCCGCAGGTGCCTGGAGGGGGCAGGACCCATCCAGCTCTGCAGCTCCGCGCTGTCTCTCTGAGCACCTTGGGTCTCTCCTTTCTCACATAAATATGTAATTATACAGTAAGGTGTACGAGCGCCTCTGGGGACTGGGACGTTCAGAAGAGCCTTTCCCAGGGGGCAGGGACAGGGCAGCTGGAGACCAGTCGAGCTGTTTACTCTGGTGCGGGGCCTGGGGTGCACCAGGGAGTCTTAGGGGCAGGACTGGGCCGAGCAAGAGCCCCACCACCTGGCCACCCGCCCATTTCACCCAGGGCTGCCAGAGCTCCCTGGGAGGAGGTCAGCCCCCCCCCCCCCACACACGATGGGCGACATGCCAAGATTTGGGGACCGATGAGATGACTCTGAGAGCCGCTATGGATTCCAGCAAATTATTTGCCTTAACAGTTATTCCAGGGGCACTGCCTGCTTCCTCTAACTTGTGTCGTTTTAATGAGTGAGGTGCACACAGTTTCAAGACTTGTCAGCCTGTGGGACAACAGCTCCTGCCCCGCCCCTGCTGCCCCGACTCTTGTGGCTGACATTCGGGCTGTCACCGCCCTGTCTGTACAGAACACGGGCCCCTACGTCCCGCCTCCCAGTGCAGTCATGTCATAAATTTAGTTAGAGCCACGCCGTCTCCACGTTAAGACTATCTATGTAAACGCTCTTCAAAGCTCAGCCAAATCTCTTCCTGCAAAACTTTGTTCCCCTCAATATAACAACCGTCCTAACGGGTTTTACTCGCTTAGGTCGCCATGAACTCAGCACTAATCCACACCAGCCTCCTTGCCCAGCCCCCTCGGCACGTTTACACGCCCCAGACGTCCTGTGCACTCATCTCCCTGCAGTGTCACCCCCGAGCTCCTCCCCTGGCGCCCCCATCCCCCGACCCGGGGTCCTTTGCCCTGGAGTGCAAACGCACATCCCGGGAACATCCTGGGTAAAGCTGCCTCTCTAGTGACAAATGGGGAAATGCAATTCAATTTTCTTTTACCCCAAATTTGGCATTTATGCTGGCAAGTGACGACCACGGGCACCGACACTTCTGCGCTGAGAGCTCAGCTTCTGAGCCGGTTCCCAAGGAGCAGGAATCCTTGGCGACGTGGCGGCGTGCCGTCGCGGTCCTGCGGGGCCCTGTCCCAGCTGCACACCTAGCCCCCACCTGCTGAAGCGCCGCCCGCCCCTCCCGCCCTGTCGCGGCTCACGCTCCCCACCCGGCCCCGCCCGCGCCCGCTCCCGCTCCCGCCCCCGCCCCCGCTCCCGCACGAGGGCCCGGAGCGGCCTCCGGACCGCCCCTCCCTAGGGACCGCCGACCTCTCTCCCCCCCCCCCCCCCCCCCCCCGCCTCCAGGCTGCTCAAACGTGTCGTCAGTGACCGCCTCTGTCCGCTCCATTCTTCTCCGTGCACCCAGCTCCCCGACATTATACTTTCTCTCTTGCTCGACGCCCACACTCCACCCCACCCCCACCAGGAAGGGAGCTGGGGCCGTGGGGGGCAGGCCCTTGAGTCCCCCCTCCCCCCGGCTCCACCCCAGTGTCTGGAACGTGCCGGCCACTGTGAGCACTGATGATAAGTTTTCCGCAAGGGAGGGAGGGAGGGAGGCGATCACACGCGGGCGAGCTCCGCGACCGGTGACACAGCCCCACCCGGTCCCCGCCTTGTGGGCGATGACGGAGACCCCTTCCTCGCGTTCTGCGTCGCTGAGCGGGCGGGTCCGAAGCGCCACCTGCTGGCGGGACACCGCGGCAGCTGCCTCCCAGTCCTCCCAGGGCACGGAGACCCCCGCCCAACCTCCCGCTCACCTCCCAGGAGCCTCCCACTCCTGGTGAAGCAGTTAAGGCCGCTGAACCCCCGGGCCCCACCGGGTGCTGACTTCCAGTTCACGGCTCACGACGGTGCTGAGAGGAGCTCTGTGATCAGGTCACCCTCCTTAGTCTGAACTGGGGAGACTGAGGCACAGAGAGGTGAAGTAACTTGCCCAAGGTCACACAGCGGCTAAGGAGTCCTACCACCTCACCCCGGCTTCTTTACCCCACCACCCGAGGGACCCAAACCTTCACGCAGGCTGTGAGCACTTTCAGAGCAAAAGTTGGTTTTCTAAGTAAATCCCTGGGCTCTGCTTCCCATCATTCTCTGCCCCACCTCCAGCCCAGTTCTAAGGGAGTCCCACAGGAGGCCCTCTGGGATCGCGCCGACCCGGGCCTCGAATCCTCCTTCGTCTCTATGAGCTGTGAGCCGCCAGCAAGCCAGCACAACGCTTTTGGGCCTCTGCTTTCTCGTCTGCAAGATGGGAAAGTTCCTCCTGGTAGAAACGGTAGCTTATAGTTCTCCCTGAACGGGGACGGGGACACGACAGGGTCTCTCTGTAACCAGCCTACAGGTCAGGGGCAAGTCCCTGGCCTCTGCTTACCCCAGTCTAATGGGCTGAGCTTCCACGTCACCCAGGAGACAGGCCTCGGGGGGCCTGATGGGGCCGGGGTAGGGGGTGTCTACACCACTCCATCTGGGGGTTGTGGCCCAGGCCCTGAGCTCCCTGGGGAGTGAGATTCAGAGGGCAGGGGTGAAGGAACATCTGGAGGTGGGGAGCAGGGGGTCGCCAGGTCCCCTGAGGGAAGGCTAAGCAGAGCAGGGGCAGAGCCCTGGACGGGGACCCGGGCTGATGACAGAGACCTGACCTGTGACAAGCAGGCACCGGGGGCAGCGGGTCAGGCAGCCCGAGACACGCAGCCCGAGCGCTGGCCAGGCACGCGGAGGAGGACACTCCCCGTGAGCGGCTGGTCCTTGGGCTCCACCTCCCTCATGGCTGGGCTGCCAGGGGCCGGGGAGGGGCCGGCAGTGGGGCGGGAGGGCTGGCTGGCTGGAGACGCGAGCTCCTTGCTCCCTGCTATACTGGCAAGAGAGACCTGTCTGCCTGTCAGCCCCACCCTGCCCCGCTGACATCAGCAGGGCCCCAGGAGCCCAGCTGGTCCTTAAGTGTCTCAGCAACTCAGGGACTGCTCACGTGGTTTGGGTGGGCCCCCTCGCCTAACGCCATGGCAACCCCAGGGTTCCTACATGCCTCACCTGGTCACAGGTGCACCCGCCTGAGATCTGCACCCACCAGGCTTGGCCCTGGAGGCTTGTCCCCACCAAAGGGGGACACAGGCCACCAGCTAACATTTGATGAAATAATCCCCTAGGAATACTCCTCCCCAAAGACACATTTCTAAAGCAAACTTGAAATGACCCGCGGGTTTTCTTGACTTCTAGGACATGGTTTTTAAACCCCTTATCCACGCTGCCAGTCTGCACCACAACCCAGGGCCCGACTCCCATTAACCATCAGGCGTATTTACTGCTTAAATGCCGCGCTCAACTTTTCCATCGCAGTCTCCAGGGAAGTCACTACACCGTGAACCAAGCAGGCTGCACCTGCCCAGTCACGCAGCTCACCAGCGTGCCAGGTGACAGCAACACTGTTCCCGCCCACGGGAGCCAGCGTGGGTGTAGGTGCAGTAAATTGCTGCTGCATTTTCATATAAATCACAGAGAGACCAGATCCATGAAGTTCGGATCTGAGAAACCCAACTTCATGGTTCGAGCTGCAGAGGACCCAGAGGCCCATTCACCCCAGCCACGGCTCTCAGTCCGGCCAGCCCAGCAGCAGGGAGCGGCCACACCCGGTCACTTGGTCGTCCACGGGCAGGAGTGCGCTGGTCGCGCCCAGGTCAGTGCTGGGCTCCAGGACTTCCTGGCCACACGAACGAGGCCGGGGAAGGGGCGCCCCTGTAACATCCATGCTCCCCCGCAAAGGCCCGGCCTCTGACCCACCAGGAACTTGCTGGAGAGCCCACGTCACCGGGTTCCGACATGAGGGCAGATCCCTCACATCCTGCCTGCTCCGAACACGATGGAGAGCAGGCCCGCGTGGGTGGCCAGGAGCCCAGCGCCCACACCGACGCCCGAGCTGGGGACACTCTGCCCTCCCCCACAGGGTGGGGGGGGGGAGATTCCTCTACAAAGGGCCGGCCCTGGGCCACCAGTTCACAGAAAAAGAGAGGTAACGCAAGCACGATTGCTTAAGAAGTTTTTATTCACAAACTATGTAAAAGTTACAACTAGCCAGTTTAAAACAGTGAAAAGTTAATCTTTCAATAGCTCTGTTAAAAATCTGTTAATATGATAGAACCATGTGCCTTTTCCTTCTTACTGCCATGAAATTAGAAAAACTAGGTCTCGACACAGTGAAGTTTAAGGAACGTGAAAGGAAACAGGAATTGCTGTGACCCCGAGGGGGCGCGAGGATGAGCTACACGGCAGGATGAGGGGCTGCAGAGAAAGCCCAGGCCCCGGAGAGAGGAAGAGCACGAAGCCCCGGCTCCCACGGGAGAGGCCAGGTAGCGGGGACGCTGCCGGTCGGGGGCTGCTTCGCACCAGCCGGCCGAGCTGCGCCAGACATCTGCCTGTCTCCTGCCCCACAAGGTCGTCTTAGGTCTGTCCACTGTACACAGAGGTCATGGCTGTGAGCTCCAAGTGTACCTGTTCCGTGCTTCGCTGCTTTTTAAACTAAGCTTCAGGTTCCAGGAGAGAAAGAGACAGAGGTGGAAGAAGCTGCCGTTTCACAAGGCACCAAGGGCAGCAGGACACTGCAGGTGAAAACGAGCTGAGTTACCTGGATTTGCTCACTCCCTCCTCCGCGGGGGAAAGAGTTAAATATTCAAACAGGACCACATACTAGTGGCTAAAGTGACAACTGTCAATGTTAAGTCTTCAAACCCGTGTAACTGAGGAAAAGGCTAAAGGGTTCTTTCTCATCAGGTGAACTGACAAGCACAGGAAACAAAAATTGAAAAAGAAGAAACTGTGTTTGGGCTGATGCATCACTTTTCAAAGCTCAGCTGCAAAGCAGAAGGAAACCCCGAGGGAGGCTGACGGCCCCTCCTTGCCTCTCGAGCACAGCGCTGGACGCACTGAGCCCAGCGGTGGCTGCTACTGTGGCAGACGGGAGAAGCATGAAGGTCAAGGCCGCTATCTACGTTCAAAGACAGGAGAAAGACAGCTTTTTCATACAGGTTTGCTTTTATTTCCACGTTAAGCCTGTTGAGAGAACCTGTCACAACCTGAATGGCAGGGGACGCGTTGGCGCCCCAAGCGGCTTCCCTGCTGGCGGCCAGGGAGCCCTGGAGGGACCCCGCGCGGCTGTGGACGGCGCTGGCCGCGTGAGGCAGGGTCCAGTCTTCGGTGCGATTGGAAACCCAGCGAGAGAAAACCGAGAGCAGCGCCGGCAAACCTCCCCCACCCTGGGTACCAGGGGCTGAAAGGCACAGCGACATTTGGAGACGGCGAGTCCCAGGCGTGGCCACAGCCCGGGAGAGAGAAAGCGCAGGTGAAAAGTCAGGAGTGGGCAGGCTTTCTGCAAAAGGATGACCTCGGTTCCAGCACAACACACGGTGACGCTGCAACAAGAGGACACCGTCCGCTCGCTGTCCTGCAACAAGGGAACTACATCAGGTCGGTCGGCAGCGGCCTGGGCCCCAGGCGAGCGCGCGTGGCGAGCGCAGGGCACACGCCCCTCGGAAGCAGGAGGGGCCACGCGGGCCCGACGCCTGCAGATGCGCAGCAGCAGCCGGGACGCGGGAGCCGCCAGCCCTGCTCTCCCTGCACGGAGGCAGCACGGCCGGACGCCCGAGGCGCACGAAGGCCCGGACCTCCTCTCCCCGCACACACGTCCGCTCTGAGGTCCAGAGCCACCACGTCTGTTCTGTTATTGAAGCCTGCGTTCCGGCTGCACCTGACGGCATTTTGGAGGCTCCTGTCTCTGACCAACCAGGGACAGACCAGGACGGGTGCTGCGGCTGGTGAGACCCACCTTTCTGCTGGACACCCCGAGGCCTTCTCCCAGCAAAGCCTCCCTCCTCTTCCGCAGGCATCAACCACCAGTGTCTGCCCGGCCCTCCTCTCACCCATGGCCAAGCCCTGCTGGATTTTACGGGAGCTTGAGGCCCAGAGCCCTCAGACGAAAGGCTCCAGACACCCAGGGTCTGCACTGGACCCCTCCCAGCTCACAGGCAAGGACGCGGCTAACCCCGAGTACAGGAAGTTGGGTTTCACTCGTCCCCTTACACGAGCTGCCTTCTGACTTGCGCGAGAACAGGGCAGGAAGGAAGAGTCAACAGGGCGCTGCGTGCGCCCTGTCCCCAGTCTTACCGCAGGGCTCTCAGATCACTCTTGGCTTCCAAGCGGAATAATTTCTTCGGTGACAAAGAACTCGATGGTCTCCTCCTCCCAGTCGTCCACGTTGCTGTCCAGCTCGTCCGTGTCCACACCTGCAGGGGCGGCGGGGGGCGCGTGTCACACCACGTGCAGATGTGGGGCGAAAACTCGTGGAACACGCTCACACACACGCGCGCGCGTGTCCCGCACCCGCCAAGAGGCCAGTGTGAACACAGCAAGGTCCCCTGCAAAGAAAGGACTATGGCCTTGACCTGCAGGCGGCAAGAAACCCTCAGTTCTTTTCTAGAGTCTTTTAAAGATTCCCTTTAAGATACTTTTAAAGAGAGAACTCCCTGGCGTTAAAGATTCCCTTTAAGATACTTTTAAAGAGAGAATTCCCTGGCGTCCAGTGTTCAGGACTCGGTGCTCTCACTGCCAGGGCCTGGGTTCCATCCCTGGGCAGGGAACTAAGATACTGCAAGCCACAATCTTCTTTGAAAGATTCTTTTTAAGAATCTTTAGGCAACACTTGATGTTTTCTGAAAACTCTGGGAAATTAAGATGAAAAAAGGGAAAAACACTTTAACTATACGCTTTGAAGAGTGTATCTTTGGCTAACAAAGTTACCTCCTCGCAATTCCAGCCGTGCATTTTTCTGCTCCATATAGAGTTCTTGAGCCATTTTCCGGTATTTTCGGAAATCTTCCATCATGGTTCGTCTTCTCTCCACTAATTCCTGTGGGTAGAGTTGCGGAGAACTTACAGAACTAACAACTCTCATCACTGTCATAATTTTGCTCAACCCAGATGAAAATGAAAACACGGTCAGCAGTAGGCCCACCTGACGGGATGACGTAAGGACTCTACAGAGACTCTTGGGGCAGGAAAGGTGGGACCTTTGCTCGCCGCCTTCTGCCTCTAACGTGGCCCGTACCACCCGCCTTCCGTGTCTGAAAAGCCAGCCACCCGAGGGCCACAGTCGGGCCCCAGTGGCACAGAGCCGCCCCCGCCAGTCTGTCCCCATGGCCTGGCGCTGGCCTTCTCTGCCATGAGGGGACGGTCCTTGGCACCTCCCTCAGGCCTGGGGACAAGGCTAACCTTTGAGGCTTTGGATTGGCTCAAACGATCCTTCTGTTCAAAGATCTTGGAGTATTTCTTCAGATCCTTTTTAATTTGCTGAAACAAAGACAAGTCACTCAGGATTTACACATTCGAAGCAAGAACCACAAATGTAACCCTCAGAGCTGCCAACATGGAACGACTTCCTCAATGATGAGCAAAGCACAGCCTCCGAGAGCGCTCAAACGCAGCGTCCGCACGCCAGCGGCCTGCCTTCTTCCCTGGGATTTACACGCTCCCTCAGCTCCGTCCTGATACCATCAGCGTGTTTCTCCATAACTACGTAAATCCCATCAGGACTTTTTAGTTGTCCCTGCCATCTTTTTCATCCCCCTCCCCCCAGTTTGCGCAAACTCCCTGGAACGGTACCGACGTGGCCTTAACCTGAAAATCTAAGTTTCCGCTCTGAAACTACTCTTTTCCTTTTGGTTCTTGAATTGTTTTGCGTCTCTTCACAGGGTCCCCCATAAATGTCCCGCTTCTACTCCTCACTCATAATCAGCCTAACGGTAACAGGAAGAAGCAGCTGCTTCTTTCAGCGTCAGTTGCTCCCACGTCCCTACACCTGATGAGGACGACCAGACCTTGACCTGATCCTGGCTCAGGAGGGTGGGGGGCCGAGGCCTCCACAGCAGCTGGCAGAAGCGGTCCTTGCTGTTCTTCTGCAGGAGGCGGCCCTGGAACGTCCACAGCCAATAGGCATTGTCCACCTGGAAGAGAGTACAGGCCCCACTGAGCTGCCCCGCACCAGGTTACACCAGGAGGCAGAGGCCCTGGAGCCCGCAGTGTGGACAGAGTGACAAAATTAACCACCTCGTTCAACAGCTGTTCGAGAGCCAATAATCTGCCAAACAACGTCGTTGGTGTTTGGGAGACACCTAGAATCATGTACCTGACTAGAGAGTGCAGCGTGTGCAGCAGCTAGGAACAGGGCTAACAAAGCACGTGTGCCAGAGCAGAAATCAACCGTGTCACCAAACACGGTTCAGCTGGATAAAGGAAGCAGTGCCACAATCTACGCTCTGGTGAACTCCCGTTGCAGACCAGCACTTGGGGGGCAGGTAACACCGCGTGGTCAGCCGTCTAAAAGGATTGCAAAGTCAGGGTAGGCCTCACTGAGGTGACCTCTGAACAAACTAGACACGGGCATGGTCAACATATCCTGCTCCGAACGCAAGGATTATTACTCAAGACACTGTTTCCAGTGACATCTGCAAAGCCCACGTTCCTAAAACTTCATCACTTCGTTAAACAGAACTGCCCTAGTGGGTCTGTAAACAGGCATGAGCTGGTTCAACTGTCCATACCTCAGTCAATAAAAACAGTCAGTAAAGACAAAGTAGGGTCCTCAGCAAGTTTTCCCACCAGTGTGAGAATACTGAGCTTGTGAACAAGACACTACAGAGCGTGATTTGTATGGACACAAATTCTGAGCCCCACAAATTTCTCAGGCTATGGATCTCTCCTGAGAGCCCAGAGGAAATGGGTCCTTTCCCCAGCAAAGTGCCTGTGCACAGACACAGTTTCATGCCCTTTCAGGGAGGCCCCAGGCCGAGAAGCCCGCTCACTGGCGGTCCACACCTGCTCCTTCGATCACAGAATCCTGTTTCTACTTCCGCTGACACACCCGCAAATCTTTTGCTAAAGACAGAGATGATGATCTTTTCAAGAAGTTAAAAACAGAAACGGCAAAAGTTTTCACACAGCCCAATTCAGATAGCAAATCCTGACTGAAGGCTGAGCAGTTTCCGATGCTGGGAACACAGCTCAGAACAGGAGAAAAGGCCCTTGTCCTTGCAAAGTTCCATGCCAGCGGGAAAAGGGGACAAGGAACTCGTAACAACGGCTAAGGTGAGCATGTATCGTTGAGCACCATGAACACACACAGCGGGGTGAGAGGATGCAGGGAGCAGGTGGGGAGGGGAGCCTCTGCGGACGCACACTTGACGCCACCTGAATGGCAGGAAGCACAGCACCCACGTGAACGACATTCCAGGGAGGGGACGCACGCAAAGGCCACGAGGCGGGAGTGAGCACGGGCGCTCGGGGTCAGCGCAGCCTCGGCTCGGGAAACGCGCACAGCCAAAGGCTGTGCCGTCAGAGGCCGCTGCACAGAGGACCTAACGGGCTGGGCGACCAAGTACTGACGTTCCGAACCAGGAACCGCTCAAGAGGGAAATACCGTGCTGGGAAAGCACGTGCAAAGCAGAAGAGACCCAGCCTCCACTGAGCAGCCTGGTTTAGCCCTACAGCGCAGTGGGTGGGTGCTAACCGAGTCGGGAAGCGGTGCCACCTGATTCCCACTCTACAAGCCCTCTGGCTGTGGCGGCAGACGCGGGCGGCCCGGGCTCCGAATGGAGCGACTAAGACACGCTCTAACTTAGGAAGAGAGATGAAGCAACGCCGCCCTGTTCGTGGAGAAGGCTGGCTGCCCTCCGGGCTCTGGGGAGAGGGATTCTGGGTGGCCTGGGCCGGGCCCGGGAGCTCAGCAAGTGGGTCAACTGCATCGCCCGCCGGGAAGAGACGCAGGAGGGGAGGTGATGCGATGCCACGCTCGGTGCACTCCCCCACGGCGAAGAGGGCCCCCCACGGCCCGGTCCACGTGGCACCGAGGCTCCCCAGGCCCCCGTACCTTGTGGCTCCACCAGGACACGGACGTGATGACATAGCGCCCGGTCGGATCCCACTCGACGTCGGAGGCCATGTAGTGCTCCGCGATATTCATGACCGTACAGTCCGAAGTGTCAACGAAGGCCAAGGCGCCGTTCATACTGGGGAACAGACAGCACGGTGGGCCTTCTCCAGGAGCCATGTGTGTGCCCGCCCCCGGCTCCAGGGTGAGGGTACAGGCCAGACTCGGGAGCCCGGGGTCCCCTAACCACCACCTCATCACCGACGTGGAAATAATCACAGCGAGGACCTTGTAAGGATGTTGTGACTGAAGACGTACAGGGCACACGAGCACCGTAGTGTCTGCTGTGATTATTCTCAGAGGGAAGGCCGCCTGAGGCCAAGCCTCCAAAGCCACAGCAAGAAGCACCTATGGTGAGACGGGGGTGTCCTGCCGGCTCAGAGGCGGGCGCTGCACACGTCCTGCTGAACAGCAACTAAGGGGGAGCGAGGGAGGGTAACGCCCAGGTCCTCGTGGTCACACCAACCAGAGGACAAGATGGGCTCACGGCCTGACTAAACATCCTGCCTACAAGGAGACACGGATCTTACAACATGGTAACGGGATCGCCAGCAAGAGGTCCTGCATAACCACGCAGACCTGTCCTCCAGGCCCGCAGTGAAAGCGCCTGCGGGCAGGCTGTTTTAATCTGCCTGGTCTTGGCCTGCATCTCGGGAGCAGGATGGAGACGCCACACAACGCTTCACCCAAACTGGGCCGACCCTTCTGTGGGAGAACCTGTCCACTGCATCTGCGCAGAGCCAGGGCGCGGGCCCGGGGGGCCAGGGTCTCTGCACAGCCCACAGCCAAAGCCCGCAGCATCAGACAGAAACCCACCTCCGCAGACCAGCCAACACAACGAACTGTCCTTGGGGGCTCCAGAAGATGGTGTTGGCCTGCTGTTTATCAAACATCTCTGAAAGGAAAGAAAGTGTCAGAGGTCAGCCTGCAGCAGAGACGGAAGGACCAGCAGTGGGCTCTCGCTGCCCCCCACGGGTGTACACACCACAACTCTACGGAGGTACCACACCTGTTTGCTACCTGTGAAAGCAAGGTCAGAAAATCACCTTAAGTACACCTCAAATTATGACCCAGTTAAAAAAAAAAAATAAGAGGGGGCAGGGGGGGATTCTGAAGCTGCAACACTATTTTCAATAACATTGTACGTTCAAAACAATGTACTTGACAACGTAACTGGACAAAAGACTCCGCTTACGGTTAGTGTTACTACAGGGACTCAACACCAGGGTGAGGAATCCACAGTTTTCATCAGATTCTCAGAGAGATGTGCGACCCCGAAAAGCCTAAAAATCCTCTCTTCTAGTGACTCACACACCTTTCTAACTAATAGAAACTATTTAACTCCGTCATCTCTCCAAACCACCCCCTCCCTGAAGGCTAGAGGCAGGTCCTCGCCCCGGGGGTCTCTTCACTCGAGAGGGGGGAGCAGGGCGCGGAGGGGGGAGAGACTGGTGAAGGCAGCATCACCCTGACCGGGGGCGGCAGGATTCTCGGACCGAGACAAAGGAAAGAGAACGCCGCTGGCAGACATGCTCTACAGTCCCCACCACGAGGAGGCCGGGAAATGTGTGCGACGACCCCGACAGGGACCCTTCACGGGAGGGTAGGGGAGCGGGGTGCTCGGAAGGCAGAGGCGCTCGCGTACTTGCTCTTTTATAACCTACTTGGTAACGAGAAACCATGAAGTCTTCAGCTGCCCCTACTTCCTTTCATAAGGAAGGGAATCAATAACACAGTCAATTTTGTGATAGCCAATTGGTAACACCACGAAATGATTCTACCACAAATACTACTAAACTTCAGGAGGTGAACCTGATTTCTTACACAAATATCTCAGGAAAAGCTCTTCCCAGGGCACAGGAGTCCCTGTCAGGTACTGGGACGACCCCCCTGCCTTTGCAGCAGGGAGCCGTGTGAGGTTTGGAGAGCGTGGGGCGAGCAGAGCCTGAGGGCGCCTACCCTTGAGGTGGGGGCAAGAGGTCTCCCACCTCAGTCCTCACAAAGAGAAATGCTGACGCAACAAACGCGGACCCGCCTCGTGCTTGGCCCTGAGGCCGCAGGACAGGAGAGCAAGCAGCGGGAGCCCGGTGGCACCCGGGCTGGGCGGGGAGCCTGTCCTGAGGGAGGGCAGGGGCTTCCAGGCGGAGCAGACCGAGGGCGGGCACGTGACCCCAGGCCCAGAGCAGGCAGCTGCAGCCACGAGAGGACAGGACAGGACTTCGGAACAGTGAGGTTCAAGGGCCCCCGTGGGAGCGCAGAGAAGGCCCGTCCTTTGCGACAAACTCCCTCTGGGGCCATCACCACCGCCACCAGCCCACGTGACCCTCTGTGCCTGTCCCGCCGAGCGCTCTCCGCGGAGCGACGACCGAGCTCTGTCCTGAGAGTCGGGGCGCAAGCCGCCTACTTACTGATGAGCTCAATCTTGCCATTGTTCTTCACGTGGTAGAAAGACACCGATATCCGAGGAGCTTCCCCATGCAGCACGGCAAACTTACTCCCGTTCGGCTCCCAAGCGAAGGCTATGATGGTTTCTAAGATGGGGAAGAAGGGTGAGCTCCTTTTGGTCACTTAGGAACAGAACATTCCTGACCAGTTAAAGTTATTCAACCAGAGAAATGCCCCAAATTCTTAAATTCATTCAAAGGACCAGAGAGCAGCACAGAAACAAAGGCAGCGCACTGCCCCTGTGTGGAGCCGCCCCGGCCAGCAGCGACACCACCCTGCGTCCCCCCACCACGTCCTGCCGCAGGGGCGGGGAGGGGCAGGCCAGGTGCCGTGCAGCCTGTGGACGAACCCTCCTCACCCTCCTCGCCGCGGCCCTGGACACAAGGGCTCACGCGCCTCTCTACCCAGGCAGCACGGCCACTTCACCCCCTTCCCCTCTTCCTCTCCCCAGCAAAACAGAAAATACAGGCTAAATTTTCCACCTAAAGACAGAAACACAGCACCTGAAGTTTCCATGAGTCCAAAGAAACCCACCAAAAAAACAAAACACCTCTATTAAACTGAGAACTTTCACACATAAGAGCACGAGTCCTTCGGCTGCCGTCACTGGGCATGTGATGAAAACCTGCCTTTCACACTCTCTCCCAAGTGTGGAAAATGGTGAGAACCCCTGTTCCTCTGCTATATAAGCAGATCGCGTGGTGTGGAAAAACAGGAGGCATCGCTTCACTTGGCAACTGGAAAAGCTAAAAGACTGAAGCTGGAAAGGACAAAGAACACCCTAAACACACGCACGTTTTGTAACTTAGAGCCAGACGCTGTTCACTGTGAGTTAGGGTTCCGAGTCTCGGCCATTCTGCCTGGGCCATGAATTCACACAGAAGCTTTAAGGGTACGTGTGACAGCACACAGGTGAACTCAACCACAGGACAACGACAATGGGACTTGCCTTTCATTTCGACCACATCGACAGGCACCTGTTTTTCTCTCATTCGGAAAATTTCAAAATTTGTGACAACACCCTGTGTAAAAAAAAGAAAAGGAAAGGGGTAACATTCTGGAAACTGAAAGCATGAGGAAGACAGAAAGGACAATTTAAGAATTTAATGAAAGATTAAACACATACACCTGGTAAAGACATATGAATATCTGTAGTGATTAAAATGATGAAACAGTAACTCTCAAAAGCTGATGGAGGGGGACTTCCCTGGGGCGCAGTGGTTAAGAATCCACCTGCCAATGCAGGGGACACGGGTTTGAGCCCTGGTCCGGGAAGATCCCACATGCCGCGGAGCAACTAAGCCCGTGCGCCACAACTACTGAGCCTGTGCTCTGGAACCCGTGAGCCACAACTACTGAGCCTGCGTGCTGCAACTACTGAAGCCCACATGTCTAGAGCCTGTGCTCCGCAACGAGAAGCCACCGCAACGAAGAGTAGCCCCCGCTCGCCACAACTAGAGAAAGCCGGCGCGCAGCAATGAAGACCCAACGCAGCCTAAATAAATAAATAAATAAATTTATTTAAAAAAAAAAAAAAAAAAAAAAAAAAGCTGATGGAGGTAGAAACTGGTACAGTCTCTGGAGAACAAATGGATCCCACCGCCCCCAACCCAGATTCTATTCAAGACCTGCCCTAAAGGTCATCTCAAGCACAGAGAGGTCCAAGAATACACATTGCAGCTGTAGTGCCATAAAGGTCCACTGACTAGGACTGATCCAACTATTTCAAAACAGCAGAACATCCTGCAGCGCGTTTCAAGATGCACTCACGTAAAAAGTGGGTGCTGTGTTATTCACAACAGCCAAAAGGTGGAAACTACCCAAGTGTCCATCAACAGCTAAATGGACAAACATGATACAATTCAATGAACACTGCTCAGCCGCAAATATAATGAGGGACGGGCACATGGCACAACCTGGATGAGCCCTGAACCAATGTTCAGTGAAGGAAGCCAGATACAAAAGGCCACAGAGCGTATGACTCCATTCATATGAAATGTCCAGAATAGGGAAATCCAGAGAGACAGGAAGCAAGACAGCAGACGAGAGGATGTCAGGAATGGGGGTGACTGCTCATGGGTGTGGAGTTCCTTTTGGGGGTGATGGAAATGTTCTGGAATTAAGACAGTGGTAACTTGTACAACTGTGTGAGTGCAATAAAGTCCAGTAACTGTACAGTTAAAACAACTTTTTTTTGGTAAAAAGAAGAGAAATATTTCCATTAGAAGGAAAAAAATCACGCAATTTTTTGGATAAGTTAAATATTAACTGATGCAAACCAACAGAAAGTCTGGATGCAGAATTCTGTCAAGCATGCTACCCTGTGTTTAAAGAGAAAATCTAAAAGAAAACAACCTACTCATTTTAACTCCTTCAGAGAAGGAAGGTGGGTGCCTAGAGATTTCCCTGTGTTCTCTTGTGAACGCTAACCTACGTCAACTCTAAACTATGTGAAGGTTATCACCCACTCAAAGTTTTATAGAAAAACATTACACTCCTCAGCTGGAATATGACAACACCTCTAGTTATGACACACCAGCTAACTTTCGGTGTCAGGTGGGTGTGAAAATAAGTCATGAGTTTGAACCAAAAAATCCATTAACACCCCCCGAACAGAACTGAGCTGTAGAAGGAATGACCCCTGCCCCCTGCCCACTGGCATCCACTTACCTGGGTACCTTTTGGAGTCCTATCTACTTTAACACACAAGTAGTCTCCATTTTTCTGCCAATGTAGCTTGCAATCCACAACATTAAATAGATTCCTAACTCTGATCTCTTGTCTGGTAGGAAGTTGCATCAGGGTTACCCTGGCTGGAATATCCTTATCTTCAGGCACCCAAAAGGCTATTATGTTACCACCGGGAGACCAGGAGAAGTCTCTGCAGAACAAAGAAAATGAAATGCTTACAAGGACTGGCTAAGAAATGATGAGAGCAGAGAATAAGAGACCTCATTCTCTGCGTAAAAGCTCAGCGGTGGCGCACGTACCCCAAGAACACTCCACTCGTAGCAGCCAGCACTCACTGAGCGCTCACTACCATGGGCTCCGTCCCCAGAACAACTCGGGGGCTTTGCTAGACACACTGTGCCAGCGAGGAGAGAGAGGGGTGCTGATAATACCACCCACCGTCGCACAGGGGTCATGAGATTCAATCCCCAAGCTCTGAAACCCCACTCAAACTCTTAACCACAAGGCAAGTAAAATAAACTTTAGGCTGATGGATCCAGCTACATGATTTCTGAAGATTCATTAAGGGGCTAAAGGGGGAAAACACCAAATCAAAAAATATAAGAGGATTAAAGAAGAATTAGGGCAATTCTCTCTACTGCAAAAGTTACACTAAAAAGTGCTGTAACGAACAATCCATGAGTTCGTATCTGTGAAGAGTACCTTTACTTTTGCATTTTACTGAGAATTAATTCCCAGTTTTACTTTTAATTATAAGCCATCGTTTTGCCCAAGAATGTAAACATAAAAATAATAAGAAGGGCTTCCCTGGTGGTGCAGTGGTTGAGAGTCTGCCTGCCAATGCAGGGGACACGAGTTCGAGCCCTGGTCCGGGAAGATCCCACATGCTGCGGAGCAACTGGGCCCATGAGCCACAACTACTGAGCCTGCGCGTCTGGAGCCTGTGCTCCGCAACGGGAGAGGCCGCGACAGTGAGAAGCCCGCGCACCGCGATGAAGAGTGGCCCCCGCTCGCCGCAACTGGAGAAAGCCCTTGCACAGAAACTAAGACCCAACACATACAAAAATAAATAAATATATTAAAAAAAAAAAAAAAATAAGAAGAAGAAGAGTGAATGTCCTTGCACTGCTGATACTTCACTGCCCCCAGAGATTTCAGGTAAATAAAAACGTGCCTCCTCATTGACAGAGAAAACCACTGAGGCCACGCAAACCCCATGGCACAGACCACCAGAGAGACACAGAGACTTTCAACTAAGTGGAGACCGCACTTCCTCAAAGACTGCGCCCCCAAGTCTCTGGTTCCAAGGCAGAAACACGAAAGGAAGCAGGCCCTCAAGATGCCCCTACAGGCAGGAACGGGGAACGCTGACGGGGGCCGCTAACACACAGTGCGCGGTGGCAGGCACAGGCCTGCTGTGACACCCTTGTGCTAGGGTGACAAGCACCAGCATTTTCTCCAGCTGTGTAGGAGCCAAGTGCTAGAGGAGGGAGGCAAAAACCACATGCTAAGAGATTCGCTTACTTTATGCCAGAGATCTTCAAGCTCTTCTTGTCCAAAAGACCCATAGACTGCGGAAAAACAAGGTTACAGTGGAGTTAAACCATGCCCATGTCTCAGTGGTACGTACAATCTTTCACAACGTGCGCCTGCCGAGGGAGCGGCGCAAGCAGAGGGCGACCGATCAACAATGAAGCAATTCACCCACAGCAGCAAAGTGCACATTTCCAGAGCCCACTTCACCAACTCCCATCCTTAACCCCCTGCAGCGGCAGAAGCGGGGGCTGGCGGATTAAAGACCCAAATCCAGGACCCGAGCAACTGAAAGGCACAGAACTAGTCTCTCTCCCTTTTGGCTGCACCACAAATTAAGGGAAAGCACTGCATCCTCGAGCAGCTACTGGAGCTGACAAGCAACTGACGGGGCAGCTCACTTTCAGATAATCAAATAAATCACTTACAGGAGTTTCATAGATACTGAGAGTATCGAGTGTCATTCTGGCAAAGAATTTACCATCATGGCTCCACCTACAAAGAAGAAAAGTGCCAGACTCATCGACGAAGAAAAGGCCACAAAGAGGTCACCACTGGCTACCATGGGTCCACTTACTTAAAAATAGGCCAATGGGCTGAGCTTTCACAGTGAAAACCTCTCTTCTTCTGCCCGGTAAGGATGTCCCAGATGATGATGGCCTGAGGGTCATCCTGAGTGTCCATCAGGGGGCTAAAAGTCACCAGGTACCTGCAACAGAGGGGACACCTACTCATCTCCTGCACGCTTCCAACTCCTCTCATGTGAAGGTCACAGTTGTGTGGGTATGGCAAGGACCTGTCCACACTGCAGTGGACGTGGCCAAGCTTCCGCTCCAGAAGGTGACTCCAGGCACAAGTGAGGCTGCCAGAACAGCAGCCAAGACTCGTGTAAGCAGCACTTTCTCCAAACTCCAGTCTCCCCCGACCACGTCCTCCCGCCTGGAGACCCCACTCGAAATACGGAGCAGAACCACCGTGGCACAGACCATTCAGTCCCGCTCGGCACCAGGGTGCTCCAAGGGTCACCTCAAGATGTTCCTGAGTAAAGCAATTATACTCCAATAAAGGTGTTTAAAAAAAAATGTTTCCCTGATAAAATCAGGACAAGGAATGATCCAACAGATTCCAAACAAAAGTCGGCTGTGTGCACGAGCGGAATGAGAGATGTGGAATTCTCGTACTTTCTCTTCCTTGGATTTTAATTAAGACAACAAGGTAAAGAGAACGGATGGTCACGTGCAGTATCCACAGGGGACTGGTTCAAGGTCCCCCCGCCCCACGGTCGATACCAAAGTCGGCAGATACTCAAGTCCCTTATGCAAGAAGATGTAGTTTATGCATATGTGTGGAGAAAGAAAACAATAAAGCAAATGCAACAAAATAGTAACTGGAGAATCACGGTAAAGAGCACACGGGAGTCCTTTGGACTCTTCCTATAATGTTTCTATTTTAACTTTAAAATTACTGCAAAATAAAGCTTTAAAAAATTATCCCTAGGGCTTCCCTGGTGGCGCAGTGGTTGAGAATCTGCCTGCCAATGCAGGGGACACGGGTTCGAGCCCTGGTCTGGGAAGATCCCACATGCTGCGGAGCAACTGGGCCCGTGAGCCACAATTACTGAGCCTGCGCGTCTGGAGCCTGTGCTCCACAACAAGAGAGGCCGCGATAGTGAGAGGCCTGCGCACCGCGATGAAGAGTAGCCCCCGCTTGCCACAACTGGAGAAAGCCCTCGCACAGAAACGAAGACCCAACACAGCTATAAATTAAAAAAAAAAAAAAGAATAAAATTAAATAAATAAATAAATAACTTAAAAAAAAAAAAAAAAATTATCCCTAGAAGGCTGGCATGACTCCACTTGTAATTTTCAAACAGCTTACCTTTCACAAGGTGAGAAATCAATAAGCTGAACCCCTTGGTGGCTGAATCTCTGAATTTGTTTGAATTTCTCTCCCCCCCAAAGAGCAATGCCTCGCTGATGAAAGGTCGCCAGGTAGGTGCCCTTAGGAGACCAACGCACATACGTCTCTGTCCATCTCTGTGGAAAAAATCAGTGCCGATGTTAACACAACAAAAAGCCGAACACAAAGAGTCCGAAGTCTACAACAAATATACTCCTCAAACTTTAGGCTAAAAACACAAGAAGCCTATCCACTTCTTAGGGCACCTTTCAAAGCTGGAAGAATAAAAGTTGTTCTCAGAGGCGTAACCTCAAAGCACGTGACACTTCACCTGCTCTTATACCAAGCTCCTCTTTTCTTTTGCCGTACGGCTTTTGGGGTCTTAGTTCCCTGACCAGGGATCAAACTTGGGCCCTTGGCAGTGAAAGCGCAAGTCCTAACCACTGGACTGCCAGGGAACTCCCACCAAGCTCCTCTTTGTTAAGGAAACACGAGGTAAGTCCCCACATGGCAGCAAATACCCACCGCTCTCTCTTCAATGGAGACCGGATCCTTTACGTCATTCCAGAATATGGAAGTGCGGTCTCCACTCTCAAATATCACACTGTACTGATCTCTGCATTCTGCCTCTTCAAGCCAATAACGTAAGTTTCCCTAGAAACAGAACCAAAGGCAAGGGATATATTACATTTCATTAGTTTTAACCAAAGAATACTTATTCGTAACTGTTGCTCTTAAGAGATTTGACCAGTTCGGTCAGCAGCTTTAACTCCTGAGGAGTACATCACTTCAAGCCAAGAGGCCAGCCACCATTTCTCCCCAATACGTATAGATTTTACACAACATACCAGGTCTTTGAAAGGCTGTTTCTCTGGAATATCCCACTCATCACTGATAGTCATGTACCTGGACGAGGAGCGACACGGTGACGATTACCACAAGGCTGGTGGTTCTCAAGCGCAGGCAGTACTGCACCCCTGCCCTCCCCGCACAGGGAAAGGACAGGTTTTGACTGGTCATAACCGGTGAGGGGATGCTGGTGGTCAGGGGGTGCTACTGGCCAGGGACGTGAAATGGTCCTGCAGTGGTCTGACGGGAGAATGCAGCTACCTAAAAGGCCACTAAGCACCCACGGCCCCCCGGGGCAGAAACGGCTGGCCATTCACGCTCAGGAAAACGCCCAGGTTCTCCTGGGCTGAGTCAGAACTCACTTGTCAAAATCGGTGAAGAGGTTGACTCTGAATGTGTGCTGCTTGTCGAGCTTGTAGCCATCGGCATTTTTCACAGCATCCAAAGCATGGGCAGGGGATGCATATTCCAGGAAAATATACCTGAATTGAGAAAGAGGGCAACTTGCACAAGTGCGGACTTGAAGATCAGGCAGGGCACGCTCCACACACCCAGACTTCCACAGAGCTCGTATCCACCACGAGTATCCGAGACCTGTCTTCCTGCCATGTCCCGGAGGCAGTCAGATCACTAGCAGGACAGTTCTAAACGTGAACAAAATCCTAGCAAAGATCCAAAGTCTCTAAGTACACGATCAGAAATTATAGAAAAGCTAATTAACCAAAACGTCCATTACCTTGACTATGGTAATGGTTTTATGGGTGTACACATACACCAAAACTTATAAAATTGTACACTTTAGAACTATCCGATTTTACTCTGTGTCAAGTACCTTTCAACAAAACTGTTTAAAAAAACACGGGTAGTCTAATACTGTGTATTACAGGCAAAATTACAAAGGCTCTCAGAGAATGTTTTATTATAACAAAAATAACACAAGCAACTGCTCAAAAACAGGTTATCCTTCCACCTAGTTCCTGAAATAAAAAAAGTATGAAGCATTACCTGCATGTGATAATCTTTTAAGAAATTAAAACTATTCTAGGTAGTTTCCAAAATTTGAAATTAAAAAAAATTAAGTTTATACCACCTTCTCATTCTTGTCCCATAAAAGACAATTTTGCTTGTACCCAGAGGCTGATATTTTTATGAAATTTTAATGGTGAAAGTCTGACAAGTTTGTGGAGCAACAAACAGAACTTTCATTACTGCTGGTCGAGTGTAAACTGGTCATGACACTCAGGCATAATTTGGGATTGGCCAGTGGCACTGAAGAGGGACACTTCATGCAGCCCAAACCCTCTCTTGTGCTCAGAAGAGGACAGACACTAGGCTGTTCCTAACTGCTGTTCAAAACACTGTCAATCCATAGGAAAACAGACAAACTGTCATATGATATGACAGAGCACAGAGCATTTACAAGGAAGGAACTAGAATTACACTTACCAATACAAAAAACCTAACACTGAACTTAAAAAGCAAACTGCAAGACACATACCTCATGCTACCATTTTAAAAAGATACAGGGACTTCTCTGGTGGTGCAGTGGTTAAGAATCCGCCTGCCAATGCGGAGGAGATGGGTTCAAGCCCTGGTCCGGGAAGATCCCACATGCCGTGGAGCAACTAAGCCCGTGCGCCACAATTACTGAGACTGCGCTCTAGAGCCCATGAGCCACAACTACTGAGCCCGCGTGCCACAACTACTGAGCCCACGTGCCTAGAGCCCGTGCTATGCAACAAGAGAAGCCACCGCAATAAGAAGCCCGCGCACCGCAACGAAGAGTAGCCCCTGCTCGCTGCAACTAGAGAAAGCCTGCGCACAGCAACGAAGACCCAACGCAGCCAAAGATAAAGAAATAAATAAATTTAAAAATAAATAAAAGATACAATATTTTAGGTGATGCCACAGAAAAGTTACTACGGAATGACACAATGTCCCCTAGATTCTAAGAAGTATCTCCATTTCAGAGATGATAAATGTGGGGAAAAAGCACATCTTAGAATCAATAAAATACCATGTCAAATTTTCCTGAAATCTCGCCAACTTTCAGATCTGTTGGTCCCTTTGCCCAGGATGTATTTTGTGTCAATAACTGTTCAGTGACGAAGAGATCAAGGTCTTATTTCTTAAAAGCATAGCAGCCACCTTACAATACCTAATTCAAGAACCACACTGCATCTCCTTCTCCCTCCCTCCAATGACCCCAAGGACCAAATCACTGCTCCACAGAGCTGCCAGCCGAGGGCGGCCGGGATAAATGTGGCCAAAGTGCCAAAGTGAGGCCACGCTCCCGCATTCACAGTGAGCTCCTGAGCACACGATCATCTTCACGGTGTCTGTCAGCTACCAAGAAAACACAAGTGACACTTCCGTGCTGGAGAACATGACTCACCCTTTTGTCCTTCCATCCTCCTCTGGATAAAAATCATTTGTGATTTTCCCAAACTTGGAAAAGATCTTATGGATGACGTTTTTGAGTTTCTCCAGACGGTCAGGTCCCACTTGAGGAACATTGTCGACCACAATCACGGAATCGATTCCATCTGCTTCCTGTGGCCGATCTTTGAGTATATCGCCCAGTAATTCTGTACAAGTGAAAGATTTGTCGAATGACTTTTTTTGACCAAGTTAATGCACTAGGTTAGCACACTGAACAAGTTTCCAAAAAGCAAAAAGTGAATAATCTAAATGCTTTCACTGTGAGCAAAAGAAATCAGAGCCCTGGCTTGACTCAAAATTTAAACTTGAAAGAATTAGAAATATTGTAACTCTTTACACTCCCACTGACAGTCAAGATATGTCAACTGACTTCTGGCAATAATGGAAGATTTTAAATGAATTTTTTCAAAGAGGTTTTAATAATGAAGAAGGCAAAAAAGAGGATGGCCTTTCACCAGAAATCAGAAAAAACCCGAAGTAAGCCAGGGAATGGCCTTCTCTGACCGGCCTCTACTACAAATCCACCCCCAGGCACTGCCTTCAGTTTACAACAAAACGAACTCATCACCCTATACTCGTTGCGTAAAACAGCCTTGTTCGCAAACCACACGGGACTGAGACTGGCTCTTCAGCCAGATGACTACAGGCTAGAGAAGCTCATGAAAGCGAGCAAACAGTGATGCATCCTACCAACGACGGTGTCTCCAGTTCGACGAAATACCTCGCAGTATCACTGGGAGACACCAGCCATTTAGACCTTAAATTGTAAATGCTTAGAACAGTGCTTGGAACACAGTAAGCAACATCAACTTATTCTCATAACTTCAAAGCTCAAAACCTATTATGTTCACGCCACCCGCTTTTAAAATTAAGATCGAAGAACCCAAATCTTAAGTGTTCAAACTTCTCAGAATTGCTTCATTTCCATAAAATGGTCAGCAAGAGTAAGAGAAAAAGAAGAAAAGATAGGTGTAAAACGAACTAGGAAAAAGAAACACAGAGGAACCAATGCAAACAGCTCTGGGAAGCCAACTGGAGGCCTACTGTTTTCCAGGCGATTCAATGTCATCTGGGGGCTGCCCGCTGCTGTCTTATCAGAGGCCTGTCTCAGGCTTGAAGTCCTTTTGACCGTAACGCCCCAGCACCAACAGAAACGCTGGACTGGCTGCTGCAGATGGGCTCTCGGAGGGTAAATGGAGTATCAGACGAAAAAAGCAAATCCTCTTTTTAACACAAATTCTGTACGAATCCTAATCCCAATTAGTTAGCCAGCTTGTCTAGAAAGCTGTAAGATTCCAAGGCACTGTGTTAGGAGCGAGAACAGAAGGACATCTTTAAGGCTGCCATCAAAGCATACTCATTACACGAAGCTACACTGGTCATACAGACCTTCCTGATTTACAGTGGGGTTCCTTCCTGATAAACCCACTTACATACCACTGTAATTCAAACCATCGCAATGTGGGGACTGTCTGTACAGGCAAAATTAGTGTACAAGGTAACTTTTAAACAACAGCTGAAGAACAATGGCTTGTTACTCAGGTATCTATGTGTTCTGGAACCTAATTATCACTCTAATTTCTGCACTATACTCAAGCATTTCAACATGCTATATAAGACACATGTCAGAAAATATTCTTTGTTGTATTTCATTTTCAAAACTTAAGATGAATTTTCTTCACTTTTGTGTTAAAAAGGTTAAAAGGTCTTCAAAAAAGAAAAAAAGTCCTTTAATTTCCAGAGGCAAGCCCTGTTATAAACCATCTCTAATTAAACTTCAACACCTTTAATGAATGATACTGAAAATGTTACCTTGGATAAAAGAATTGCCAGTTAAATTTCAATGAAGCTAAAATTGAGGCCAAGCAAAAAGGAAAAAGAAGGAAAGAGGCAGATTAGGTCATCGCATCTTCCCTACAGAGACTGAAGTCAAATTCTTGGGTTACTTTTAAAGCTGACTTACCAAACAATTACAAGGCCTGTTAAGCCTGATCCAAATTTACAAAGTTTACCATAAAAAGCTCAGCTTTTATACAAACTGTGTCTGGTGTATAAGAACCCACCCACACACACTTAAGGGAATAAGAGTAGTAACTATACAAGAAGAAACACATTTCCTTCATCATTACCAGCCCACGCAGTCAGAGTCCCACTCTGACTCCAGGGAATAAAGAAACAGTTCTCAAGACTAAGTAGCAAAGAAGACACTTAGTTAAAACCGTTATCACATATTTGCTTGGCCAAGCACCAAAGGCAGTTGAAAAATTAAACTGATTAAGGTGCAACTGTGCAGGCTTCCCTGGTGGCGCAGAGGTTGAGACTCCGCCTGCCAATGCAGGGGACACGGGTTCGAGCCCTGGTACGGGAAGATCCCACATGCCGCAGAGCAACTAAGCCTGTGCACCACAACTACTGAGCCTGCGCTCTAGAACCCGTGAGCCACAACTACTGAGCCCGCGTGCCACAACTACTTGAAGCCCGCGCGCCTAGAGCCTGTGCTCCGCAGCAAGAGGAGCCACCACAACGAGAAGCCCGCGCACCGCAACGAAGAGTAGCCCCGGCTCGCTGCAACTAGAGAAAGCCCGCGTGCAGCAACGAAGACCCAACGCAGCCAAAAATAAAATTAATTAATTAATTAAAAAAAAAAAAAGATGCAACTGTGTGAGAGTTCACCTGTCTCAAAGAGGAAGGAGGCAAGACAACGGCACTGGGGCTGCGGCACCTACGAGAGGGCTCGTCACGAGACTCAGCCCATTTTCAAAACAACCAGCATCTTGAGCATCACTTTCTGACCCTACAGGGCAGTTCTCATGAACCAGAAAACACACGTGATCTACTGGCCTCAAGAAAACTGACAGCTTGCTCAGTCTCTGTTCCTTAGGACCAGGAGCCTCACGGGTCACTCTGGCGAAATATCAGGATCACAAGGGCTTCCAAAGGCCCTCCCAGCAGTCACCCAGCCTGGCTGGCCTGTGCTCATGTCAGTATCCTTTGTCACACATCGGAAGTCACATACCAGAAATCTTGTGTAAATTAGGTGTGCTCAAATAATGCTTAAAAAAATCAGTTGTGGGTCTTCCCTGGTGGTGCAGTGGTTGAGAATCTGCCTGCCAATGCCGGGGACACGGGTTCGAGCCCTGGTCTGGGAAGATCCCACATGCCGTGGAGCAACTGGGCCCGTGAGCCACAACTACTGAGCCTGCGCGTCTGGAGCCTGTGCTCCGCAACAAGAGAAGCCGCGACAGTGAAAGGCCCGCGCACCGCGATGAAGAGTGGCCCCCGCTTGCTGCAACTAGCGAAAGCTCTCGCACAGAAACGAAGACCCAGCACAGCCAAAAATAAATAGATAAATAAATAAATAAATTTATAACAACAACAACAACAAAAAAATCAGTCGTGAATAAATACCTAAGGGCTCAAAATAGGCTTTAAAATCAAAACTCAAATTTTAAAATAGAAGATAAATTGGTGTGGTAAGAAAAGAACACTGGTCTAGGCTGGGGGGTAGGGGAAAGGGGGTGAGCCCAGAAACACAGCCTCTCTGTCAATTCCCAGCAACCTACTCCACAAGGAACACATTTTCCTACAGGTGAAGGGCTTTGACTGGATCAGGGGCTCCCAAGTCCTCACTAGCTTGTGGAGCCCTTCCTGCTTTTCATGCTGAAATGTTTTTTGTCTCATGAAATAAAGTATAAGACAACAGAGACAATAACAGGTAGCCCTTTAAAATGATGTTTCAAATAAGTCAAATCATTATGCAGCACACTTCAAACGTATACAGTGCTGTACATCAATTATACCTCAGTAAAACTGGAAGGAAAAAAAACCAAAAGCATTTGATAAAAATTTTAAAAATAAATAAAATTATCTTTCAAAGTCAGACAACTCTGTTGTTTCTCTAAACCTTCTTTTTCATTTTATGTGATATCCTTTATTATTCTGACTCATTCTCAGAGTGATCACACACATCTCCAAAAAATTTAACTTTAAGTGGTAACATCTTATCTTCCTGGTGTATAGTTGGCTACCTCTATGGTGTCTAATTCATTTTTCCCATTTTATTATAAGGTGGTCAATATGCAGAGAAATCCACTGATGTGCTCCCACCCGGAAGAGGTAAAATGGCTAAAAACAAACATAAAAACAAATGAGATCAGCCATCATCAGAAGTCACCTTAGGAGACAGGCTCTCTCAGGCAAAAAGCAGAAATAATGCACGCAAGTCGAACCAAGGCAAGAAGTAAGGCAAAGTAAGCGATAATCAATCCTCCAACTCGAGAAAATTATTTGCCAACAGAAGGATGATGGCATGCCTACAGACTTAGGAAAAGAGAGACGCAAACAGGAATCGGGTAGAGCCGGCCTCGAACTGTCCTAAGGAACTCTCTGGGGGTAGACGCTCCTGTGGGACAGCGGGGGCAAAGGAACCCAGCTTGGCCACCCTGCTCTTCCCACTCCCGAGGGACAGCGTCCATCCGCCCCTAAGGAGTCGGCATCGAGTCAGTCTCAGGCCTCTGACAAGTCTGGCGGGTCACTCGGGGCACCCAGACTGCAAACGAAGAACTGTCACCCGAGACCGTGCAGCACATGGAGTGTCCTGCTCGGCTCGACCCTAATGGCCACACCGCTGCACACTCGGCCACGGCTCCCGCGTACACGCCGTCTGCCCTCACCACCCTCCAAACTCCAGGCTGCAGTGCCAGTGGCTGGCTCCCCAAGTTGTCTCCACCCTGCCCTCCTCTTCTTCTGGAGAAAACAAAATCTAGGCGCTCACGGAAACCTTCCCTACGTGCGGGCGACAGGCAGAGGGCGGGCACCCCTCCCGCGTTCGAGGATCGGGAACTTTGGCGCAGACCGGCCCCGCCGCCTCACCTTCCTCGCTCACATCCTCCACGAAGTCCTCGGGGTCGCTGAAGGAGGGCTCGTCCGCGCCGCCGTTCTCCGCCGCGCCGCCCGGCTCCCCGCTCGACCCCTCGGACCCGGTCTCTGACGCAGCGTCCCGCACCTGCCCCGCCGGGGCCTCGTCCGCGGCCGGGGTGGGGGAATCCTCGGGCGGCGGCGGGGACACGCCGTGGGTCGCGCCGGCCTTCTCCTCCTCGTCCGCCGCGGGCTCGGCCGGCACATCAGGCCCCGGCTCAGCCTCCTCGTCCTCGCCGCCCGCCTCCTCCTGCCCGCCGGGCCGCGCCGGCTCCTCCCCCGGCGGCAGCTCGGTGGCCGGCTGCTGCTGCCCGGTCTCGGCCCGCTGCTCGGCCGCCTCGGGCGCCGCCACGTTCTCCGCGTCCTGCATGGCCCTTCTCTGCCGCCTCGCCGGGCCTCGCCGCGCTTCCGACTCTCCCAGGCCGCACCGCGCGCCTACCGCCGGGCCATGTGCGTGCGGCAGGGCGCCCACGGGGATAGGGGGGCGCCCATGCCTTGCTGCAGCCCCGCGCGCCCGGAAGAGCTCACAGGGCAGAAATTTGCCCACCAGGGATTCCGACAGCGCCCCGGTGACAAGTGCGTGCTCCACTCTAATCACCGCACGTGCTTCGGTCAATCTACAAACTATTTGGGAACTAGGTTACCCCATCTAGAGTAGCAGATGGTTCCGTCCAACATGGCAGCCACT
Source organism: Eschrichtius robustus (assembly GCF_028021215.1). Classification (NCBI taxonomy): domain Eukaryota; kingdom Metazoa; phylum Chordata; class Mammalia; order Artiodactyla; family Eschrichtiidae; genus Eschrichtius; species Eschrichtius robustus. Next base: position 91,631,696 of record NC_090839.1, read on the forward strand.
CCCTTCCTTCTCCCGTCGGGCCCTGTGGTAAAGGAATAAACTATTTGTGAAGCCGCAAGGAGGTACCAGAAATCATCTCAGTACACGGAAGTAAGTGAAAATATCATTTACTTAAAAATTGATACTAGAGGAAACTGTAAGTTCAACAAACTATTTTGGTTAGGCTGTCTTAGCCTTTCACCAAATATTTCAACTTACGTTACTAAGTTCCCCCTCCACATGTCGGCTTTTAGACTCGTCTACTGACTGGGCAAAAGAATGGGCGATTCCAAAATACAAACGGAATTCCTGGAGAGCCAGAGAAGGCTAAGGCTACTAGAGGGACGACTGCCTGGCGCAATACAAAAAGGAATGAGAATTGCTTTAATCACTTCCGCCCAAGCTCACCGCGGCGGCTGTAATTCCGCCTTTCCCCATTCTGATGGTCACTGTGGTTCGGCCCGCGCGGGCCTCCGCCCCCAGACGCGCGAGCGTGCCGGCCACGGGGGCGGTGAGGGGGGCGGGGCCAGCCGCGGGCCCGTGGAGAGGGGTGTGGCCAGCCACGGGGGCAGGGCGGGAGGGCGTGGCCGGCGTGGCCCGCGCTCCCAGGTGCCGCAGTACCTGAGCCGCAGAGGCGCAGCGACTCATGGCTTGGGTTTGCTCCGTCCGGAAGGTATTCTGTGTTTGTATTTTGTTTTTTGCCGAGCATGAGGGCCACCGCTCAGTGTAAGTGCTTTAATCTTTCTAAAAAAGAACGCGGTGGCTGCTGGGGGAGGGGGAATGGGAGTTAGGATTTAATGGGGACAGAGTTTCGGTTTGGGAAGATGGATAGTGGGTGACGGTTGTACAACAGTGTGAGTGTACTTAATGCCTCTGGACTCTACAATGAAAAATGGCTAAAGTTGTAAATGGAATGTTGGGTATATTTTACCACAGTGGAAAGGAAAAAAAGAAAAGAACCAGGGTTCTTAGGTTGCCTACCTCTGGGTTTGAATCCTCCCCGTCTTCTTTTCAGCTTTGTAACTGTGGGCAGGCCCCTTGGCCTCTCTGCCTCAGTTTCCCCACCTGTAAAATGAGGGGTAGCCCGTTTTATGTGCGTGGCCCGTGGACCAGCTACCCAAAGGCAAACTAATTTTCCTGGCTGTCAAAGTTATCCTCCTAATTTCTAGCTTCATCTGCAGTTTTCATAGATCGTTGGGCTCTGCCAGCCGTTTTCTTCTAGAAGGTGCTATGGGTGACAAATCAATGAATAAGAAGTGGATATTCACAGAAAAGCTTGAAAACAGCTGACTTGAGTCTGGCAGCTACATGTTTCTTAGGGAAGACTTCTCCAGCATGCAGGTGTTGTAAATAGTAGCCACTCATTACTGTTTCCCAGAGAAGGGACTTGTCATATCCTATTCTGCAGGTAAAATTATGAATGTGCTCACGATGCAAAAAAAAATGTATATTTTCAAACTACATCTCACAAGTGTTCTAGCGAGAACACCAAGACCATCAGCCATTCTTCCACCCTCCAAAGTCTCAGGAGTGCTGTGATTAATGTTCAGAGTATGTCAGGGCCTGAGTGAGAGGCTCTTGTGTGGGGAGGGATACAGTGGTGAGGAAGGAATTATGATTCTTACTGTCTTAGAATTACATACAGTGCGGTGGGAACAACTTTCAGGAATCAAAACATCACAGAAGTGAGGGTAAAAGTACATTAGGGATAGGTTCATAAATCCTTCAACACTCCTTTCAAAAGGGAAGCCAAACCCTGCTCCCCGTAAGAGGGGGTGCACTTGATCACTCATTTCTAACGAACAGGATGTGGCAGAAGTGATGCTATGTGACTTCCAAGTGTAGGTCCAAAAAACAGTAAGCTTCCACCTGGCTCTCTCTCTCGGATCACTGGCTCTGAAAGAAGCTAGCCACCATGTCCTGAGGACGCTCAAGCCTGTGGTGGGACCCCCTGTGTGGAGGAACTGAGGTCCCTGGCCAACATCAGCACCAAGTTGCCAGACACCTGAAATGGAAACAGGTCCTCCAGTCCCAGTCTTTAGGTGGCTATAGCCCCGGCCCATGTCTTGAGAGAGGCCTCAGGAGAAACCAAACCTGCCAACACCTTGATCTTGGACTTCTGGCCTCCAGAACTGTGAGAAATAAATGTGTGTTGCTTTAAGCCTCCCAGTCTGTGGTATTTTGTTACGGCAGCTGGAGCTGACTAATACATTAAGGAAATATGTGAAATACATAGAAAAAGGCCTAGAAGGATACACATTAAACTGAAAAGAGTTTGATGAAAATAAGTAGTATTGGTGGTGTTGGTCAGAGAAAAATGTTGACTGTGAAATCTAGGTGGTAGGTTTATAACTGTTCACTGGAAAATTCTTATTAGCATTTCTGTATGTTGGCAAATTTTTATGATACGTTGTTTGGGGTGGGGAGGACTTCAAGAGGCCCCCTACTGGAACAATTTGAGCCTCATAAGGAATAAAAAGTTGTATATGATTGACGTGTTTAAATTCATTTCTTCATAATGCTATTTTTGGAAATCCTGTTGATCACAGGTGAATATTGCTGGGGCATTGTCTCATTCTGAAGATAGATAAAAGACTCAAGCAAAACAATTAATCTTGCCTTTCTTATTTTACCCTTACATTTCAAGGTAGCCAAATAGTTGATGAGGGAAAGCACTTATTTATAAAGAGAATTCTAGCCAATACATGCAGAAGGGTCAGTAAAATTAGAGAAGCAACATTTTGCAAACCTTATGAAATAAGCTTCTAAGCAATGATGCTGAAATCATTGGTGAGAGGTTGGTAGGGAACAGTGTAATGGAGGGACAAGGATGACAGCATCTGAATTTAAGGCTATAATTTTCCCTCTAAGCACTACTCTAGTTACATCCCACAAATTATAATATGTTGTGTTTTCTGTTGAAAATGTTTTCAATTTCCATTATGATTTCTTCTCAGACCTATAGTTTATTTGGAATGTGGTCTTAATTTACAAATATTTGAGGATTTTCCAGATATGTTTCCAAAATTAGTTTCAGGTTTAATTATGTTGTGAGCAGAGAACATACTTTGCTTTTTTGTGTGTGCTTTTGGGTTTTTTTTGGCCACACCGCTCATAGGATCTTAGTTCCCCAACTAGGGATAGAACCTGGGCCCTTTGCAGTGAGAGTGCAGAGTCCTAACCACTGGATCACCAGGAAATACCCCAGAGAACATACTTTGTATGATTTCTGTGCTTTTTAAAATTTATTGAGATTTGTTGCCGAGAATGTGGACTCCCTTGGTGCATGTTCCTTGAACTGCTGCTGTGGGTGAAGTGTTCAGGAAATGTCAGTGAGGTCCAGTGGGTTGATGGCATTGCTCTAATCTTCTAAAACCTTTCTGATTTTCTGTTCCTGTGTTCTATCAATTGCTGAGAGAGAAATGTTGGAAACTTGCAGCTCTAATGATGGATTTGACAATTTCTCCTTTCCGTTTTATCACATCTTTCATGTACTTTGAAGTTCTGTATTAGGTACATGTACATTTAGCATTGCTTTGTCTTTTTGATGAATTGGCCCCATTGCCATTTTAAATATTTCTTTTTATTCCTGATAATATCCCTGGCTCTGAAGTCTACTTTGTCTGATACTAATTTGGCTAACTTCCGGGTATCTTTTGATTAGTGTGTGCATGGCATTGTGCCCCCAAAAAGGGGGGAAATCAATAGAGAAAATCAATGAAAATGAAATCTGGTTCTTTAATAAGATCAATAAAATTGATAAACCTCTAGCCTTGATAGCCAAGAAAAAAAAAGAGAGAAGACACAAACTACTAATATCAGAAATGAAGTAAGGGTCATCAGTACTGATCCTATAGATATTAAAAGGATAACAAAGGAATATTATGAACAGCTCTATGCCCACAAATTTGATAACTAAGATGAATTGGATCAATTGTTCAAAAACACTAACAAAAGACACACAAGGAGAAATAGATAATCTGAATAGGCCTATATCTATTGAAGTAACTGAATCACTAATTAGTTATCTTTCAAAAGAGAAAGCACCAGGCACTGATGGTTTCACTGGTGAATTCTATCAAACAGTTAAGAAAGAAATGATGCTGGGGACTTCCCTGGTGGCGCAGTGGTTAAGAATCTGCCCGCCAATGCAGGGGACACGGGTTCGAGCCCTGGTCCGGGAAAATCCTACATGCCGCGGAGCAACTAAGCCTGTGCGCCACAACTACTGAGTCTGCTCTGTGGAGCCCACGAGCCACAACTACTGAACCCGCATGCCACAACTACTAAGCCAGTGCACCTAGAGCCTGTGCTCCACTACAAGAGACGCCACCACAATGAGAAGCCCACGCACTGCAATAAAGAGTAGCCCCCGCTCGCCACAACTAGAGAAAGCCTGCACGCAGCAACGAAAACCCAATGTAGCCAAAAATAAATAAAAATTGTAGGAAAAAAAAAAATGATGCTGTTTTGCTACAATCTCTTCCAGAAAATAGAAGCAGAGGGAACACTGCCTAACTCATTCTATGAGGCCATTATTTCCCTAATACAAAAAACTGGTAAACATATTATGAGAAAGGAGAACTACAGATCAACATCTCATGAATATAGATGCAAAAATCCTCAACAAAATATGAGCAAATTGAATCCAGTAATGCATAAAAGGATTATCTAACATAACCAAGTAGGATTTATTCGTATGCAGCCTGTTTCAACATTTGAAAATCAATTACTGAAATCCACAACATCAGCTGACTAAAGAAGAAAAATCATATATCAATAGATGCAGAAAAAGCAAATGAAAAAATCCAATTTTTTTTTTCTCTAAATTTTTGGCTGTGTTGGGTCTTTGTTGCTGTGCGCGGGCTTTCTCTAGTTGTTGTGAGTGGGGGCTACTCTCCATTGCGGTGCGAGGGCTTCTCCTTTTTATTTAAGATTTTTATTTTTATTTATTTATTTATTTGTTTATTTGGCTGCACTGGGTCTTAATTGCTGCGTGCGGGCTTTATCTATTTGCGGCGAGTGGGGGCTACTCTTTATTGCAGTGTGCGGGCTTCTCATTGCAGTGGCTTCTCTTGTTGTGGAGCATGGGCTCTAGGCGCACGGGCTTCAGTAGTTGTGGCACGTGGGCTCAGTAGTTGTGGCTCGTGGGCTCTAGAGCGCAGGCTCAGTAGCTGTGGCGCACGGGCTTAGTTGCTCTGCAGCATGTAGGATCTTCCCGGACCAGGGCTCGAACCTGTGTCCCCTGCATTGGCAGGCGGATTCTTAACCACTGCACCACCAGGGAAGTCCAACGAGGGCTTCTCCTTGTGGTGGCTTCTGTTGTTGTGGAGCACGGGCTCTAGGCGTGCGAGCTTCAGTTGTTGCAGCATGTGGGCTCGGTAGTTGTGGCTCACAGGCTTAGTTGCTCCGTGGCATGTGTGATCTTCCCAGACCAGGGATTGAACCTGTGTCTCCTGCATTGGCAGGCGTATTCTCAACCACTGCACCACCAGGGAAGTCCTCCAATATCTTTTAATTAAAAAACAAAACAAAACTGGGAATTCCCTGGCAGTCCAGTGGTTACAACTCTGCACTTTCACTGCGGGGGACGCAGGTTCAATCCCTGGTCTGGGAACTAAGATCCCACAATCTGCGCAGAGTGGCCAAGAAAAACAAAAAAACAAACCCCAACAACTTCCCACAGGAAAACTTCCTCGACTTGATAAAGAGCATCTACAAAACACCTGCAGCTAACATCACACTTCACAGGGGGAAACTAGGTGCTTTCCACCTAAATCATGAACAAGGAAGGATGCCCATTCTAACCACTCCTGATCAACATTGTACTGGAAGTCCTAGCTAATAATGAGGCAAGAAAAGGAGATAAAAGCTATACAGGCTGGGAAGGAAGAAATAAAATTGTTGCAGATGACATGATTGTCTATGAAGAAAGTCCCCAAAGAATCAACAGCAACAACAACAACAAAAACTCCTGGAACTAGTAAGTAATTATAGCAGGGTTGCAGGATGCAATTTTTATATATAAAAGTCCTTTGACTCCCTATATACCAACAGTGAACGTTGGAATTTGAAATTAAAAGCACAATAGAGATAAAGGAGAGAGAGAGGGAGAGGGAGAGGGAAATACTTAGGTATAAATGTAACAAAATACAGGATCTATATGAGGAAAACTGCAAAACGGATGGAAAAAAGATCTAAACAAATGAAGATATTTCATCTTTATGGATAGATATTTCATGTTTCTAAATATTGTTAAGATGTCAGTTCTTCCCACAAAGATCTTAAGATTCAGTTCAATCCCAATCAAAATGCCAGCTAATCATTTTGTAGATATCAACAAGTTTTTAATGAATTTTATATGGACAGAAAAGACATGTAATAGCCAGCACAGTACTGAAGAACGATGTCAGAGGATGACACTGCCTGACTTTAAGACTTACTGTACAGCTGTTGGGGTTTCCCTGGTGGCGCAGTGGTTGAGAATCTGCCTGCCAGTGCAGGGGACATGGGTTCGATCCCTGGTCCGGGAAGATCCCACATGCCGTGGGGCAACTAAGCCCGTGTGCCACAACTACTGAGCCCATGTGCCACAACTACTGAGCCCACGTGCCACAACTACTGAAGCCCACGCGCCTAGAGCCTGTGCTCCATAACGAGAGAAGCCACCACAATGAGAAGCCCGTGCACCGCAATGAAGAGTAGCCCCCGCTCGCCGCAACTAGAGAAAGCCCTCGCGCAGCAGCGAAGACCCAATGCAGCCAAAAATAAATAAATAAATAAATTTATATTAAAAAAAAAAGACTCTACAGCTGTAGTAATCAAGACAGTGAGATATTGATGAAAGAACAGACAAAATAGGTTAAGGGAACAGGATAGAGAGCCCAGAAATTGATCCACAGAAATACATTCCACTGATCTTTGACCAAAGAGCAAAGGAAATTCAGTGAGGAAAGGATAGACTTTTCAACAAATGATGTTGGAACAATTGGGCATCCACGTGCAGTAACAATGAAAACAATAAGTCGAGACATTGTCCTTCAGTTTAAACAAAAATTGACTCAAAATGGATCATGGACCTAAATGTAAAACAAAAAACTAAGAGGTAACATAGGAGGAAATCTAGGTGATCTCATGTTTGACAATGAGATTTTTTTTGTTTGTTTTGTTTTATTTTGAGGTATAGTTGATTTACAATATTATATTAGTTTCAGCTGTACAACATAGTGATTCACAATTTTTAAAGAGGATACTTCATTTATAGTTATTATAAAATATTGGCTATATTCCCTGTTTTGTACAATATATCCTTGTAGCTTATTTATTTATATATAGTAGTTTGAATCTCTTAATCCCCTACCCCTGTCTTGCCCCTTCCTTCTTCCCTCTCCCCACTGGTAACCACTAGTTTGTTCTCTATATCTGTGAGTCGGCTTCCATTTTGTGATATTCATTCCTTTGTTTTATTTTTTTAGATTCCACGTATAAGTGATAACATCTAGTATTTGTCTTTCTCTGTCTGACTTATTGGCAATGAGTTTTTAAGTGCAACACCAAAAGCACGATGTTTGAAAAAACATTGGTAAGTTGGACCTAAAATTAAAAACTCCAAGACTTCCCTGGTGGCGCAGTGCTTAAGAATCTGCCTGCCGACGCAGGGAACATGGGTTCGAGCTCTGGTTTGGGAAGATCCCACACGCCGCGGAGCAACTAACCCCGTGCGCCACAACTACTGAGCCTGCGCTCTAGAGCCTGTGAGCCACAACTACCGAAGCCCACACGCCTAGAGCCCGTGCTCCGCAACAAGAGAAGCCACTGCAATGAGAAGCCCACGCACTGCAACGAAGAGTAGCCCCCGCTCACCGCAACTAGAGAAAGCCCGCGCGCAGCAACGAAGACCCAACGCAGCCAAAAATAAATAAATAAATTTATTTTTTTAAAAAAAACAAAAAACGGAAGTCATATGAGGTCGCTTCTCCACTCAAAAGCGTTGAATGGCTTCCCATCACTGAAAATGATAGCCAGAAAACTCACAGTGGCCTGCAATGCCCTCCAATGCCCTGCATGCCCGCTGCCCTCCCCTCCTACAGGGCTCCCATTGGTCCCCGGGCTCAGCTGTCCTGGCTTCCCAAGGACATTCTCACCTGCAGGCTTTTGCACCAGACTGGATCACTCCTCCAGCCGAGGTACCCATGGATCAGCTCTCATTATTTCTAGGACTTTGTTCACACCCTCGGCTCAGCAAATCTTTTCCCTGACCACTCTACAGAATGGCACATATGCCACACCCATACCCACAGATCATGAGTCCTGCTTGGCGCCCACCACCATTAACATACTATTTCACATATTTGTTTCATTTTTATTATTTCTCTCTGTTCTCTCCTATCCTTCTTCCCCCTCCCCCACTCCCCAATAGAATGTCTATTTTTCCTTTCAATTCTATCAGGTTTTGCTTCATGTATTTTGAAAATCTGTTGTTAAGTGCTTACACATTAAGGATTTTTATGTCTTTTTCGTGCATAGTGATATATATGTGGTCTTACAAACTGTTTTGCTATATGTAATGTGTCAGTTTTTGGTGTATTTACCCTATTACAATGATGTAATGTTCTCCTTTATCCCCAGTAATCTTCCTTGTTCTGAAGTCTAATTTGTCTGAAGTTAATATGGCCACACCAGCTTTCTTTTGATGAGTGTTTGCATGGTATATATTTTTTCCACCTTTTTACTTCTAATCTACCTATGTCTTTATACTTAGAGTGAGTTTTTTTCAGACAGAATATGGTTGGGTCTTTTGTTTTGTTGTTGTCTGTTTTTTATCCAGTGTAATGAACTTTGTCTTTTAATTGATATTGTTGGACAATTTACATTTAATGTAATTTTTGACATAGTTGGGTTAAGTCCATGATTTTGTTATTTTCTGTTTGTCCCTCTGTTTTCCCCCTCTCCTGCCTCCTTTGGGTTATTCAAATATTTTTTAGAATTTCATTTTAATTCATCGGTTGGCTTTTTGGTTCCATCTCTATGTATTATTTTCTGTGTGTGATTGCTCTAGAGATTATAATATACATTACTAACATTTTACAGTCTACTTAAAGTTAATATTTTACCACTTCATGTAAAATGTAGAAGCCTTACAACTACTTAGGTACCTTTATCTTCCCATTTATGTTGCATTATTGCATATATTACATATACATACATTGAAAATCCCACTAGACAATGTGATAACTTTTGCTTCCAACAACCATACTTGTTTTAAAGAACTTAAGAGGAGAAAAATAGTCTCCCTATATATTTACTGTTTCTGTTGTTCTTTCTTCATTCCTGAATATCCACGCTTCTTTTTTTTTTTAATTAATTAATTTTTGGCTGCGTTGGGTCTTCCTTGCTGCGCGCGGGCTTTCTCTAGTTGCAGAGAGCAGAGGCTACTCTTTGTTGCGGTGCACGGGCTTCTCATTGCGGTGGCTTCTCTCGTTGTGGAGCACAGGCTCTAGGCACGCCAGCTTCAGTAGTTGCGGTGCGTGGGCTCAGTAGTTGTGGCTCTTGAGCTGTAGAGCGCAGGCTCAGTAGTTGTGGCCCACGGGCTTAGCTGCTCTGCAGCATGTGGGATCTTCCTGGACCAGGGCTCAAACCCATGTCCCCTGCATTGGCAGGCGGATTCTTAACCACTGTGCCACCAGGGAAGTCCTATCCATGCATCTTTCTGGTATAATTTCCCTTCAGTTCAAAGAATTTCCTTTACCTTCTCTTTTAGAGCAAGTCTGCTATTGATGAATTTTCTTTGTTTTCCTTCTGCAATGTCTTTATTTTATCTTCATTCCTGAAATATGGTTTCTTGCATGTAGAATTCTGGGTTGACAGTTCTTTTTTTTTCCTCCTTCAGCACTGTCAAAATGTTTTCCCACTGTTTCTGGCCTCTTTAATTTCTGATGAGAAATCTGTGATCATTCCAAGTGTTTTTGCATGTAATATATCATTTTTCTCTAGCTGCTGTCAAAATGTTTTCTTTATCTTCAGTTTTCAGCACTTTGAGTTTGATGTGTAGAGGTTTGTGGTTTTGTTCTGTTTTGTTTAATTTTTATGTTATCCAGTTTGGTGTTCACTGAGCTTCGTGGGAAGTTTTCAACCACTATTTCTTCAAGTATTTTTTTTTTTCCTGCACCAATCTTTTTCTCATCTCTGGGACTCCTATGACACAATGCTCAAACTGTCCATATTGTCTTTTTCTTTTTCTTTTTTTGGCCATGCCACTCAGCTTGCAGGATCTTAGTTCCCCGACCAGGGATGGAACCTGTGCCCCCTGCAGTGGAAGTGCAGAGTCCTAACCACTGGGCCGCCAGGGAAGTCCATATTGTTTTTTTCAACTTTTATCCTCTCTGTTCATTATTTCTATTGATCTGTCTTCAAGTTCCCTTATTTTTTCTTTCTGTCATCTCCGTCTGGTATTAGGCCCTCCAGAGAATTGTTAATTTTAGGCCATGTATTTTTTTTTAATTGTTAATTTTCCATTTGGTCCTTTTAAATTATTTGTTTCTCTGCTGAGAACTTCTACCTTTCCATTCATTTAAAATACATTTACCTTTGCATCATGGAGCTTAACTTTAAACAGCTGCTTTAAAGTCTTTGTCTGACAATCCCAGTGTCTGCGTTACCCCCAGGTTGGCATCTGCTGATTGTCTTTTCTCTTGAGAATTGGTCAATTTTCCTGACTCTTTATATGTGGAGTAATCTTAGATTGTATCCTGGACATTTTGAATATTGTGTTGTTTAGGGTCTGAGTCCTGTTAGAATCCTCTGGAACATACTGACTTTTGGGCTGTTTTAGTGGCAGCCGCCCTGGAACAGCTCAGACTGCAAGTTCTGCTTTGCCTCTGTGGGTGGTGGTTCCAGTGTCCGGCTTTGCTGTGTTGATTTGGGTCTGGGATGTGTGTGCACAGAGGAGACGTGAGCCCAGGCTCTGGTACAGACTCATTTCCAGAATCAGGCATCCCTTCTCCAGCCCTCTCCTTTCCAGGATTCTCCCCACAGCCTCTGACTCACAGGGGCCCCTCTTCTGGTGCTCTGGCCAGAAAGATGGGGTTCCTCGGAGCTTTAGCGGCCCACCTGCCACTGCACAGTTCTGTGACGAGGGCTGCCCTTGGGGCACAGCCAGGAGACGAAAAAGGAGAGAAAAAATGGGTATTTCCCCCCATGCACACTCTTTAGACCTCAGGCATACCTTTCCCCAGGCCCTCTGCCCAGAAAGACAGTTTCCGTGGGAGTTTTAGACTCCCGGGTGCCACTGCAAAATGGGGCCAGAAAGCAGGACGCTTTCTTAGGATAAAAAATGAAGAACAAGGAGGAGAAAAAGAAAAAATACCTGATCTCAGTGGGGCCAAATAGTCAACCTTGTTTGGGTGAGAAGGAATACGGAAGTAAGTGTAGAGACGGGGGTTGGCTTGGCGTGGGGGGTTTGGCGGATGCATATCCTGCGCTTCTGGTCAAGCAGAGCATTTATGGGGACTACTTACCTACGCTTGGTTTACTGACATGGCACCCTTGGCAGGAGCAGCTCCAACTTGAGCCTAGAAAGTTATCTCAACACATCAAAAACCTATTTACAGACTTAAAATCATTTTGGGAGTTCCCTGGCGGTCCAGTGGTTAGGACTCGGCACTTTCATTCCTGTGGGCCTGGGTTCAATCCCTGGTTGGGGAGCTAAGATCGAGACATGGCCAAAAAAAAAAAAGAAACAAAACAACTTAAGATCATTTTAAGGCCAAATTTAGAGTTCCCATTGAAATCATGAGTTTGATGACTACTGGTGTTTCAATTACATTAACATGGCTATTAAACTAACTATTAAAAAGGAAGATACTCTGCCACATTCCCTGCCCCCTTTGGGAAGCCTGGGACTTGAGTGAGTGGGAGAGACCTGAGCTGGGTCTAAACTGCCTCTGTTGCTAGATAACCTTGGGCAATTTATTTGTCATCTCTAAGCCTCAGTTTCCTTCTCTCTGACATGGGAATAACAATAGTAATATTTACCTCATAGGCTTGGGAGAGGTCCAATAAGATCAGGTGGATGAATTATGCCCTTTTTTTCCTGTAGGCTTATCTTAAAAGAATGAGAAGTATTTTCAAGAGGGCCAACCTCGTTCTGCAGGGTGGAGGTTGCTCCTGGTTTTTATTTATTTATTTATTTTTATTATTATTTTTTCTTGAATTTTTGAATTTTATTTTATTTTTTTATACAGCAGGTTCTTATTAGTCACCCATTTTATACCCATCAGTGTATACATATCAATCCCAATCTCCCAATTCATCACACCACCCCACCCCCGCTGCTGCTTTCCCCCCTTGGTGTGCATACGTTTGTTCTCTACATCTGTGTCTCAATTTCTGCCCTGCAAACTGGTTCATCTGTACCATTTTTCTAGGTTCCACATATATGCGTTAATATGCGATATTTGTTTTTCTCTTTCTGACTTACTTCACTGTGTATGACAGTCTCTAGATTCATCCACGTCTCTACAAATGACCCAATTTCATTCCTTTTTATGGCTGAGTAGTATTCCATTGTATATATGTACCACATCTTCTTTATCCATTTGTCTGTCGATGGGCATTAAGGTTGTTTTCATGACCTGGCTATTGTAAATAGTGCTGCAGTGAACAATGGGGTGCATGTGTCTTTTTGAATTATGGTTTTCTCTGGGTGTATGCCCAGTAGTGGGATTGCTGGGTCATATGGTAATTCCAGTTTTAGTTTTTTAAGGAACCTCCATACTGTTCTCCATAGTGGCTGTATCAATTTACATTCCCACCAACAGTGCAGGAGGGTTCCCTTTTCTCCACACCCTCTCCAGCATTTGTTGTTTGTAGATTTTCTGATGATGCCCATTCTAACTGGTGTGAGGTGATACCTCATTGTAGTTTTGATGTGCATTTCTCGAATAATTAGTGATGTTGAGCAGCTTTTCATGTGCTTCTTGGCCATCTGTATATCCTCTTTGGAGAAATGTCTATTTAGGTCTTCTGCCCATTTTTTGATTCGGTTGTTTGTTTTTTTAATATTGAGCTGCATGAGCTGTTTATGTATTTTGGAGATTAACCCTTTGTCCGTTGATTCGTTTGCAAATATTTTCTCCCATTCTGAGGGTTGTCTTTTCGTCTTGTTTGTAGTTTCCTTTGCTTTGCAAAAGCTTTTAAGTTTCATTAGGTCCCATTTGTTTATTTTTGCTTTTATTTCCATTACTGTAGGAGGTGGGTCAAAAAAGATCTTGCTGTGATTTATGTCAAAGAGTGTTCTTCCTATGTTTTCCTCTAAGATTTTATAGTGTCCGGTCTTACATTTAGGTCTCTAATCCATTTTGAGTTTATTTTTGTGTATGGTGTTAGGGAGTGCTCTAATTTCATTCTTTTACATGTAGCTGTCCAGTTTTCCCAGCACCACTTATTGAAGAGACTGTCTTTTCTCCATTGTATATCCTTGCCTCCTTTGTCATAGATTAGTTGACCATAGATGCGTGGGTTTATCTCTGGGCTTTCTATCCTGTTCCATTCATCTATATTTCTGTTTTTGTGCCAGTACCATATTGTCTTGATTACTGTAGCTTTGTAGTATAGTCTGAAGTCAGGGAGTCTGATTCCTCCAGCTCCGTTGTTTTCCCTCAAGACTGCTTTGGCTATTCGGGGTCTTTTGTGTCTCCATACAAATTTTAAGATTTTTTTGTTCTAGTTCTGTAAAAAATGCCATTGGTAATTTGATAGGGATTGCATTGAATCTGTAGATTGCCTTGGGTAGTATAGTCATTTTCACAATATTGTTTCTTCCAGTCCAAGAACATGGTATATCTCTCCATCTGTTGGTATCATCTTTAATTTCTTTCAACAGTGTCTTATAGTTTTCTGCATACAGGTCTTTTGTCTCCCTAGGTAGGTTTATTCCTAGGTATTTTATTCTTTTTGTTGCAGTGATAAATGGGAGTGTTTCCTTAATTTCTCTTTCAGAATTTTCATCATTAGTGTATAGGAATGCAAGAGATTTCTGTGCATTAATTTTGTATCCTGCAACTTTACCAAATTCATTGATTAGCTCTAGTAGTTTTCTGGTGGCATCTTTAGGATTCTCTATGTATAGTATCATGTCATCTGCAAACAGTGACAGTTTTACTTCTTCTTTTCCAATGTGTATTCCTTTTATTTCATTTTCTTCGCTGATTGCTGTGGCTAGGACTTCCAAAACTATGTTGAATAATAGTGGCGAGAGTGGACATCCTTGTCTTGTTCCTGATCTTAGAGAAAATGCTTTCAGTTTTTCACCATTGGAATGATGTTTGCTGTGGTTTTGTCATATATGGCCTTTATTATGTTGAGGTAGGTTCCCACTATGCCCACTTTCTGGAGAGTTTTTATCATAAATGGGTGTTGAATTTTGTCAAAAGCTTTTGCTGGATCTATTGAGATGATCATATGGTTTTTATTCTTCAGTTTGTTAATATGGTGTATCACATTGATTGATTTGCATATATTGAAGAATCTTTGCATCCCTGGGATAAACCCCACTTGATCATGGTGTATGATCCTTTTAATGTGTTGCTGGATTCTGTTTGCTAGTATTTTGTTGAGGATTTTTGCATCTATATTCATCAGTGATATTGGTCTGTAATTTTCTTATTTTGTAGTATCTTTGTCTGGTTTTGGTATCAGGGTGATGGTGGTCTCATAGAATGAGTTTGGGAGTCTTCCTTCCTCTGCAATTTTTTGGAAGAGTTTGAGAAGGATGGGTGTTAGCTCTTCTCTAAATGTTTGATAGAATTCACCTGTGAAGCCATCTGGTCCTGGACTTTTGTTTGTTGGAAGATTTTTAATCACAGTTTCAATTTCATTACTTGTGATTGGTCTGTTCCTATTTTCTATTTCTTCCTGGTTCAGTCTTGGAAGGTTATACCTTTCTAAGAAGTTGTCCATTTCTTCCAGGTTGTCCATTTTATTGGCATAGAGTTGCTTGTAGTAGTCTCTTAGGATGCTTTGTATTTCTGCAGTGTCTGTTGTAACTTCTCCTTTTTCATTTCTAATTTTATTGATTTGAGTCCTCTCCCTCTTATTCTTGATGAGTCTGGCTAATGGTTTATCAATTTTGTTTATCTTCTCAAAGAACCAGCTTTTAGTTTTATTGATCTTTGCTATTGTTTTCTTTGTTTCTATTTCATTTATTTCCGCTCTGATCTTTGTGATTTCTTTCCTTCTGCTAACTTTGGGTTTTGTTTGTTCTTCTTTCTCTAGTTCCTTTAGGTGTAAGGTTAGATTGTTTATTTGAGATTTTTCTTGTTTCTTGAGGTAGGCTTGTATAGCTATAAACTTCCCTCTTAGAACTGCTTTTGCTGCATCCCATAGGTTTTGGATCATTGTGTTTTCCTTATCATTTGTCTCTAGGTATTTTTTGATTTCCTCTTTGATTTCTTCAGTGATCTCTTGGTTATTTAGTAATGTATTGTTTAGCCTCCATGTGTCTTTGTTTTTTATGTTTTTTTCCCTGTAATTGATTTCTAATTTCATAGCGTTGTGGTCAGAACAGATGCTTGATATGATTTCAATTTTCTTAAATTTACTGAGGCTTGATTTGTGACCCAAGATGTGATCTATCCTGGAGAATGTTCCGTGCGCACTTGAGAAGAACGTGTAATCTGCTGTTTTTGGATGGAATGTCCTATAAATATCAATTAAATCTATCTGGTCTATTGTGTCATTTAAAGCTTGTGTTTCCTTATTAATTTTCTGTTTGGATGATCTGTCCATTGGTGTAAGTGAGGTGTTAAAGTCCCCCACTATTATTGCGTTACTGTCGATTTCCTCTTTTATAGCTGTTAGCAGTTGCCTTATGTATTGAGGTGCTCCTATGTTGGGTGCATATATATTTATAATTGTTATATCTTCTTCTTGGATTGATCCCTTGATCGTTATGTAGTGTCCTTCCTTGTCTCGTGTAGCATTCTTTAGTTTAAAGTCTATTTTATCTGATATGAGTATTACTACTCCAGCTCTCTTTTGATTTCCATTTGCATGGAATATCTTTTTCCATCCCCTCACTTTCAGTCTGAATGTGTCCCTACGTCTGAAGTGGGTCTCTGTAGACAGCATATATATGGGTCTTATTTTTGTACCCATTCAGCAAGCCTGTGTCTTTTGGTTGGAGCATTTAATCTGTTGACGTTTAAAGTAATTATCGATATGTATGTTCCTATTACCATTTTCTTAATTGTTTTGGGTTTGTTTTTGTAGGTCCTTTTCTTCTCTTGTGTTTCCCACTTAGAGAAGTTCCTTTAGCATTTGTTGTAGAGCTGGTTTGGTGGTGCTGAATTCTCTTAGCTTTTGCTTGTCTGTAAAGCTTTTGATTTCTCCATCAAGTCTAAATGAGATCCTTGCTGGGTAGAGTAATCTTGGTTGTAGGTTCTTCCCTTTCATCCCTTGAAGTATATCATGCCACTCCCTTCTGGCTTGTAGAGTTTCTGCTGAGAAATCAGCTGTTAACCTTATGGGAGTTCCCTTGTATGTTATTTGTCATTCTTCCCTTGCTGCTTTCCATAATTTTTCTTTCTCTTTCATTTTTGCCAATATGATTACTATGTGTCTCGGCATGTTTCTCCTTGGGTTTATCCTGTATGGGACTCTCTGCACTTCCTGGACTTGGGTGGCTATTTCCTTTCCCATGTTAGGGAAGTTTTCGACTTTAATCTCTTCAAATATTTTCTCGGGTCGTTTCTCTGTCTCTTCTCCTTCTGGGACCCCTGTAATGCGAGTGTTGTTGCATTTAATGTTGTCCCAGAGGTCTCTTAGGCTGTCTTCATTTCTTTTCATTCTTTTTTCTTTAGTCTGTTCCGCAGCAGTGAATTCCACCATTCTGTCTTCCAGGTCACTTATCCGTTCTTCTGCCTCATTTATTCTGCTATTGATTCCTTCTAGTGTAGTTTTCATTTCAGTTATTGTATTGGTCATCTCTGTTTGTTTGTTCTTTAATTCTTCTAGGTCTTTGTTAAACATTTCTTGCATCTTCTTGATCTTTGCCTCCATTCTTTTTTGAGGTCCTGGATCATCTTCACTATCATTATTCTGAATTCTTTTTCTGGAAGGTTGCCTATCTCCACTTCATTTAGTTGTTTTTCTGGGGTTTTATCTTGTTCCTTCATCTGGTACATAGCCCTCTGCCTTTTCATCTTGTCTATCTTTCTGTGAATGTGGTTTTTGCTCCACAGGCTGCAGGATTGTAGTTCTTCTTGCTTCTGCTGTCTGCCCTCTCGCTCCTGGTTTTTAGAAGGAGGCTTAAACCTGGGAGTGCCCAGTCCCTGAGCCTGGAGGGCAGTGGATGAGGCAGCGGAGACCGAGGATGGCCCTTGGAGGTCTCAGGGCGGCAGGCTCTCCAGCGGGGTGGCTCCTGGCTGTTGGGCAGCTTTGTTGCGGCCTAGCAGCCTGAGCAGAGTCTCGGGAACCCTGCTGGGCTGGAGCGGACTGACTGGTAATGGTGTGAGCAGAGGCCCAGCCTCCCCACCTCACCTCCCAGCCAGGGGCCAGCCTGGGTGGGTTTGTCAGCACTGTGGCCCGAACTTAACAGCCTGAAGGACCGCCCTTGAAAAAACAAACAGCCCCCAAAATGTAAAATTGAATTTCATCTTAGCAAGGTGAGTGGAGGCTTGTTTTCAGTTTTATCGTGATTTAGAAAAAGGAAGAAACAAGACATTTGCACATAGTGAGTGCCCAGGAAATGGCATTCGTTATTAGCTCTGATGGCCTGATTTCGCCTACACTTATCCAGCCAGCCTGCTCTCGTGTGGTTGTGTGGTTTGGGTGAGAGGCACGCCTGCTCCTGGCCGTGGCTGTGGAAGGCTGACCCGAGGAAATCGGAGGAACACAGACAGGGAGGTACTGGGGAAAACGCAGAACGGCACCCATCGTAGCTTATTCTCGTCAGCTGTCCGTGTGGGAAATGATGTCGTGTTCCTCTAACATGAGGTGGAAAGGAGACAAATAAAAAAGGCAGGCGAGTCAGGGAGAGGTCTTCCTGTTGGTCTTCTGTGGACGGCAGCCCCACTGCTGTGTTTGAAGTGCTGCGAGGTGGCGAACCCAGGTTATGAGGACATGCTGTGTGCTGGGGTCCGAACCCCGTATCTGCAAACAACTTGCAGGAGCTTTGACAGATACACAGTTGCATCCAGGAAACCGTGGCCCCGGTCGGTCAGGACTCAGAGCATTTCATGATCCCAAAGTTTCCTCACGCCCCTTTGCAGGTCAGCCTCTCCTCTTTCCTCAACCCAGGCACCACAGATTTGGGGGAGGAGGAATCTAAATGGTGGGAAAAGAAAATAAACAAAAACAAAGCAAGTGATTTAGGAGGGAAAATTGCGAAACAGCAGGGTACCGTCCAAATTTCTGTTTGCAAAATTGTGCTGTGTCTGTATACATTTTGGAGAGAAGCTGGGTTTTTAGAACAGATTTGCATTTTCTTTGTGATTTTTCTATCGAGTTAGAAGGAACAGAACCTCAGCGGACAGAATCTTAGATGGCTGCCAGCCCCATGGTTCTCAAACCGTGGTCCTCAGGGTGTTAGAATTCCACAGGCGGCCTGACTTTGGGGGATTCCATACACGTATGATTCTAATTGTTAAAACATTTTGAAACTGTGTCGAAATGGCAGTAAATTTTATGTTTCTCATGCCCTTGTCTTTCTTTATAGATTTGTAATTTTACTATATATATAGAAAATATTTTATCTCTATATAGTATTCTATATAGTATTTATTATATAAATAAGAAAATTATCATATAAATAATATATTTTGTATGTCTATTATAGTATTTGTAGTATTCAAGGTATGGTTATAAAATATATATAGATAAAATACTATATATAGTAAATATATAGTATATATAGATAAATATATAGTTAAATATATAGTAAAATATACAGAAAATATAGATAAAACACTATATATAGTGAGTACATATTTTGTTATACAAAATTTATATATATAAATTATAATATACATATTATATATGGAATGAAATACTATATATAGTAAAATTATAAATCTATAAAGAAAAACAAAGTCATGGTAAACATATGTATTTAGTATACATATATAATATAAAAATACACATTTAGTATATATATATAGTAATATATATGTTGCCAGACAACATAATGCATGTTTGTCAATCTTATTTGTATGTATGATTCTGGAATTTGCACTTTTTTCCCATTATGTTTATAAGATTAATTCATTTTCATGTACAAAGCTACAGGTGATTTATTTTCTCTGCTGAACAGCATTCCATTGTAGACTCCATTCTAGTTTCTTTATCCTTTAATGGTCAGTGGAAATGTGAGTTGTTTCATGTTTTTGCTATTGCAAACAACGCTGCTAAGAACATTCTTACACATGTGCAAGAGTTTATCTGAAGCCTGAGTAACACACCTAGGGCTGGAATGGATGGTTCCAGGGTAGGGCCCTCTTCAACTTTACAAGATGATGTGAAATTTTTTCCAATGATAGGTGTGTAGCCAGGTCAGCTTTTTTCTTTGGAGACCCCAGAAGAAAGTTTCCACCATCGCTGTGTGTAAATTTGAAATTCTTATAGTGATATCGTTGTTAAGAGGCTGTAGCTCAGTACTGGACATTTAAAAGAGTTTAGAGCCCTGTGGCTGACCAGGACGAGTTACAGCAGCTAGGCTACTAACCCGGTGAATGACTGGGATGGATGGATCTTTATGCTTCTGTGGCCACAGTTTACTCACCTGTAAAATGGGAAAGAAATACCTACTTCAAAGGGACTTGGGGATTAGAGAGACATGACAGCTAATTCCAGTGCCTGATCTTGGCTGGGTCCTGTACTGGAGGGGAACATGCTTTGAAGGACATTATTGAGTCAATTGGTGAAACTGACAACATTGGAATATGAACAGTAGATTAGATCAGATATATTATCAGGGTTAAATTTGCTGAAGCTGATAGCTGTACTGGGTGATATAAAAGAACATCCCTGGGACTTCCCTGGTGGTCCAGTGGTTAAGACTCTGAGCTTCCAATGCAGGGGGCCCGCGTTTGATCCCTAGTTCTAGTCAGGGAACTAGATCCCGCATTCCTCAGCTAAGATCCCGCATGCCATAACTAAAGATCGTGCATGCTGCAACTAAGATCTGGAGCAGCTAAATAAATAAATAAATCATCCTACATCCAGAAGTATTTCGAGGTAAAAGGCTGGGATGCTTGCAACTTACTCTCAAATGTATAAATAAGGATTGCAAGTGGTGAAGCCTGTCAGGTAAAATGTGAACACCAGTGAACAAAAGAGATGGGAAAACCTCCTAAACTCGGGGAAGACTGGGAACAAGCACAGCAATTTTTTTCTAGGAGCTCTAGGGCTTGACACAGCATTTGGAGATGTCTGCTGAAAGAACAAATGATTGAATAAATGAATGAATGAATAAGTTAATAAATAAAGGCGGTGATATCTTGGCTGGGCATAGATGTAGAGAACTCCTTGTGTTAACATTGACCTTTTCGTGGAGTTTGATTTTGAGTGATGGCCTGTCTCACTCCCAGAACAGAGTAGATCCCAGCACACTGTCCAATAAAAATACAATGTGAACCATATATGTATTATAATTTTAAAACTGTCTAGTGACCACCTTAGAAGCATAAAAAGAATAGGTAAAGTCAATTTTAATACTGTATTTCATTTAGCCCAACGTGTTCAGATAGTATTACTTTAACGTATAACTAATATTAAAATCATTGAGGTATTTTTACATTCATTTTTTTCATTTGAAGTCCTGGCAGTCCAACACGTACCTTACTTACTGCACTTCTCAATTCAATCACTAAATTTTCATCGAAATAGTTGATCTGTATTTTGATTTCATAAAATTTACAGTTGAAAAGGTAGATTTATATACCCAAATTGTTCCAAACATACTTGAAAGTTTTCCAATAGCTGAATGAGTATGGCTTTTAAATTTAAATTAATTTAAAGGAAATAAAATGAAAACTTCAGTTCCCCAGTTATACTAGCTACCTATCAGGTGCCCAACGGGCCCCTGTGGCTGGTGTGTGCTGTGCTGGTTGGCGAGGGGGTACATGCTCCCTAAATAGGATGGATGGATGGATGGATGCATGCATGCATGCATGCATGAGTGGAGCTAGGCTGGTTAGCAGACCGCCCTCTCATATGGGTTTCAGATTCAGTCAAAGGCATGTTTGTTAAAGGAAAACATCAAGTAGCAAAATCATATGTGCAATATGTCCCATTTTTGTTTTTTCAAATATCAAATAAGTAAGCATTAGTATAGGCACTGGAAAAATATATACCACATTGTATGCGGTGAATTCAGTAAGTATTCATCGAGAGACAGGCCTGCCCGAGTTGCTGAGTTAAGGTCCCTCCCTGCCCGCACGGAGCTGCCACTCTGGCTGGGGAGACGGACAGTGGACAACAGATGGGTAGTGGTCGCGTGGCAGTGGGGGATAAAGGGCATTTATTGTTACCGAAGCTGGCGGGGCAGAATGAAGGCAGCCCCAGACGGAGGGCCCTCTGAAGAGGACACGTCTGAGCTGAGACCTGGGAAGCCAGAAGTGGGCGCTGCGTGGGGAGGGGTGGGGAGATTGCTGCTCCGGCTGGAGGGGGTGATTCGTCGGGATCGCGGGAAGAACTCGAGTCGGCGGAGAGACGAGTCGCCTGCAGGTGGCGCTCTCGGCCCACCCTTTTCGGTCCAGGTAATGGGGTTTCCTTTTTCAATTGCTAACCTCGTGGGAAGCCCAGAAAGCACTTTTCTCTCAGGTGAGTTTCGCAGTCATTTCTCCAGGATATTGTGCCTGAACGGGGCTGAAAGATGGAGTCGAAGGGTCACATATGGCCCAGATCCCCCAAACCTCTTCCCCTTCCTCCTTGACAGAGCCCACCTCCACCTTCACCAAGGGTAACCTTCCAGCGGGGGCGCAGTCAGGAGTCAGAGTCCGTGTTCAGCTCCACGAGACCTTGGGCGAGTTACCCATCTTCTCTGAGCTGCTTCCTAGCTGTGAACTAGGTCAGGACCCCTGACTTTGAAACAAGATCGTGGGGTCCATGGAGCGGGCAGCGTGTCTGCCTTGGTCCTGGCCGGTCCTGCGGTAACTGAGCCCAGCTGCCAGGCACTGTAGTAAGTGCTCACTTAGTCCCCAGGACAACCCCCGAGGCAGGGATGCTGGTATCCCCACCCGGGTGGAGGCAGTCCAGCCAGCCTCCTGGCCTCAGAGGCCGTGCTCCACTAAGCTGTGTTGGGCCATCTCCCTTTATCTGAGGTGGATTCTTTCACTGGGGTCCTTTGAGAAGAGGGTGATAAGAGTTGGAAAGTGGAGTTTGTGGTGCTGTAACCCTGAGCAGGAGGGAAGAACTGGGGGATGAGCTGAAGGAAACGGTACTTCTCTGGAGCTATGACAGACCTTCCCCTCCTTGACTCGCGGTATCAGTAATTATCAAGAGTGCCTACTACAAGCCAGGCACTACCTTGAATACTTTATAAACATTGTCTCATTTAATCTTTTCAGCATTTTTGAACTCAAAAGAAAAGTACAGAGTAGTATATAAACACCCATTCACCTACATCCAGATTTTTAAATGTTAACATTTTGCCATATTTGCCTCAAGAGTTTTCTTTCTGGGACTTCCCTGGCGGTCCAGTGGTTAAGACCACCAACGCAGGGGGCGCAAGTTCGATCCCTGGTCGGGGAACTAAAATCCCACATGCCGCCTGGCGCGGTCAAAAAACAAATAATAAAATAAAAAATAAATTGATTTATCTTAAAAAAAAGATTTTTCTTTCTAAGGAAAAAAAAAAAGATTTGAAGTCCCCTTTCTGTCTCTCCTAAATGTCATCTTCTCCCCCCTCCCCACCCCAGAAGAAGCCATCACATATCTATCTATAAGTAATACATACATTGTTTGGTATAATGAAATTGTTATTGATTTAATTGTAGATTCACATGCAGTTGTAAGAAATAAAACACTTTGCCCAGTTTCTCCTAATGATGCAAAACTGTAGTATAATATCACAGCCAGGATGTAGACATTGGTACAGTTCACCTATTTTATTCAGATTTCCTGTTTTACCCATCCTCTTTTCTGTTTAAGTGTTATGTCTTTAAATGTACACCAGTGGTGTACTATGCATTTCCTTCTGCAACGTCCTTTTTCACCCAAAATGATGTTTTCAAGATCTATGCATCTTGGTACATACTGCTCGAGTTCATACGTTATATGAATACACTGCAATTTATTATTCATTCCACGTGGATATCAAAGTAGGGTTTTGTGTGTGTGTGTGTGTGTTATATAGCGCTGCAATGAAGAGACTTGCATTTGTCACCCCCAGTGATAGTTTAGAGGATATGACCAGAAGAGGAATCTCGGGGTCATAAGGTGTCTGCATTCCAATTTATTAGACATTAACGAATTGTCCTCCAAAGCACCTACATCAATTTGCACTCCCTCCAGCAGTGTAGGAGTATTTCTGTTTCTTTTCATCTCCTGTGCATGAAGGAGTATCTATCTCACTGTTGTTTGAATTTGCATTTCCCTGATGTAAGTAGATTTCTGATTTAAGCAGAAAAGGAAATTATTAAAAGCAGCTAAAATCTCCAGGAGGGCTGGGAAACCAGGCTCAAAGCTGAGCAGACAGAAATGTGCAGATCGGGCCAAGAGCTGGCAGTGACGACAGAATGAAGACAACGCAGGGTCCCAGATGTCGGAGCTGGCACCCCAGCACCATTGACAGCAGCCCCTGGATGCTGGTGGAAGCCCCTAGCCTCCACCCCCCTTCGCTGTGAGGCAGGTGCTGCAGCTGCCGTGGGCTATCACCATCGTGGAGGCTGCTCGGCCTCAGGGCCCCACTTCATGTCAGCGCGGCTGGGTCCAGCTGGGGCTGAGTGTCTGACAGTTTACCCGCACGTGGTAGGAGGACAGTCTCAAAGGAGGAGATTCCCCAAACATGGGGAGGAAGGCGCAGGTGCGGTATGGTCAAAAAATGACAAATGTCTAGCACACCCAATCAGCAGTAAGGTTGGACATCTTTTATGTGTTTATTGGCCACTCAGATTTCCTTTTTAGTGAGTCTCCTTTGCCTGTTTGGGGTGGTTTGTCTTTTCCATGTTGAAGTGGATGAATTCTTTATAAATTCTGAATTATAATCTTTAAACCTATTACCTATGTTAAAGTGTGTATATTCTTCTGGGCTGTGCTGTATCTTTTCACCTTGTTTTTGGTGTCTTTTTTTTTTTTGGTCCACGCCATGTGGCTTGCAGGATCTTAGCTCCCTGACCAGAGATTGAACCCGCGCCCTCGGCAGTGAAAGCGCTGAGTCCTAATCACTGGACCACCAGGGAATTCCCTCAAGGTATCTTTTATCATGCAGGTTTGTCATGCTGGCACTTAAAATTATCTATATTTTTCTTGGTACTTGTGCTTTTCTGAGTGCCTCCCTGGTTTGAGAATGTGGCCAAATGCGTGATTGGGATCAGGTCTTCCACTGAAAACAACTAAAATGCTGGATAAAATGAAAGCGCTGTCTGGGGCTTCCGTGGGAGTGCAGTGGTTGAGAATCTGCCTGCCAAAGCAGGAGACACGGGTTCGAGCCCTGGTCCGGGAAGATCCCACATGCCTCGGAGCAACTAAGCCCGTGCGCCACAACTACTGAGTCCGCATGCCACAACTACTGAAGCCCGCGCGCCTGGAGCCCGTGCTCCGCAACAAGAGAAGCCACCGCAGTGAGAAGCCCGCGCACCGCAACGAAGAGGAGCCCCCGCTCGCCACAACTAGAGAAAGCCCACACACAGCAACGAAGACCCAATGCAGCCAAAAATAAATAAATAAATAAATAATAATTAAAAAAAAGAAAATTGACCGTATACGAGTGGGTTAAGTTCTGGGCTCTCTGTGCTCTTCCATTGATCTATTTGCATTTCCTTATGGCAATATCACATTACTTTGATTACTGTAGCTTTATAGAAACCTTGAAATCAGTCAGTGAGAGTCCTCCAACTTTGTTCTTCTTTTTAAAAATTGTGTTGATTATCTCAGATACTTTGCTTTTCCATATACATTTTATAATTAGCATATACATTTCTATGAACAAAGCATACTAGGATTATGATTGGAACTCCATTGAGGCTATAGATCAATTTGGGAAGAATTGACATCCTAACAATATGTCAATGTAAATATTTAGGTCTTCTTTAGTTACCCTCAGCAATGTTTTATAATTTTCATCTTAGAGGTTTTGCCCATATCTTTAAAAATTTATCCCTACATATTTCCATTTTGTATATTAGTGGTATTTTTTAAAAGTTTATTTTCCAGTTGTACATTGCTAGCGTATAGAAATACAATAGATATTTATATTTGATGTTGTATCGTGCAACCTTGCTAATTTAGTTACTAGCTCTAGTAACCTTTCTGGGGGCTTCCCCGGTGGCACAGTGGTTGAGAATCTGCCTGCTAATGCAGGGGACACAGGTTCGAGCCCTGGTCTGGGAAGATCCCACATGCCGCGGAGCGACTGGGCCCGTGAGCCACAACTACTGAGCCTGCGCGTCTGGAGCCTGTGCTCCGCAACAAGAGAGGCCGCAATAGTGAGAGGCCCGCGCACCGCGATGAGGAGTGGCCCCCGCTCGCCGCAACTAGAGAAGGCCCTCCCACAGAAACGAAGACCCAGCACAGCCATAAATAAATAAATAAATAATTTTTTTAAAAAAACAAAAAAAACCCCTTTCTGGATTCTAGAGAATTTACTATGTACATTACCATATTTTTAATGAACAGATTCTTTCCTATCTGTATGCATTTTTTCCTGTTTCTTGCTTCACTGTGCACTGGCTAGACCTCCAGCACAGTGTTGAATATGAACAGTGGGAGTGTGCATGTTGGTCTTCTTTCCAAGCATTTAATACTTCAATCCAAATATTGAAAACATTCAGTATTTTATCATCCTGCCCCAGACAGCTAGCTCTTGGTTTTTTGAAGATACCTTTATGAGGCTGAGGAAGTTCCCTTCAATTGCTAGTTTGCCAAGAGTTTTATAATGAATGGATGCTGAAGTTTTTCAGATGCTTTTTGTGCATATTATTGAAATGGTCATGTGGATTTTTTCCTTTGCTCTATGAGTATGGTGTTACGGGTTGAACTGTGTTCCCAAAAAAGACATGTTGAAGTCCTAACTCTCAGTACCTAGGAATGTGACCTTATTTGGAAATAGGGTCTTTGCAGAAGTAATCAAGTTAAGATGAGATCATGAGGGTGGACCCTACTCCAACATGACTGATGTCACTATAAGAAAAAGAAAATGCCTTGTGAAGACAGACACCCAGGGAGAAGACAGCCATGTGATGTGTCTACAAGCTGAGGAACACCGAGGACTGTCGGCAAAAACCAGAAGCTGGAAAAGGCAAGGAAGTCTTCTCCTTTAACAAGTTTCAGAGGGACCCTGGCCACCAACAGCGTGATTTCAGACTTCAAGCCTCCAGAACTGTGAGGCAAAATATTTCTGTTGTTGAAAGCCACACGGATTGTGGTGCTTTGTTAGGGCAGCCCCAGGAAACAAATACATGTGGTGAATTACCTGGACTGATTTAAAATGTTAAATCAAACTTGCATTTCACTTGGTCGCAATACTTTTTATGTATTACTGGATTGGATTTGCTTGTATTTTGTTAAGGGTTTCTGTGTCTGTGTTCGTGAAGAATATTATCTGTAGTTTTCTTGGGATGTACTTGTCTGATTTTGGTATTAAGGTATTTTTCTTTTAATGTCTTTGTCTTATTTTGATATCAGACTTTTACAGAAAGAGTTTGGAGAAATAGTTTTTTTTTTAAGACTGTTTTTTAAGGGAAGTTTAAGGTTCACAACAAAATTGAGAGGGAGGTACAGAGAATTCCCCATATACCCCCTCCCCCTACATATGCATTGCTTCCCCCATTTTATCATCACTCACCAGAGTGGTGCATGTATTACCAAGAATGAACCTACATTGACACATCATAATCACTCAAAGTCAATGGTTTGCCTTAGGGTTCACTCTTCTTTTTCTCTATTCAATGAGTTTAGATGAACTGGGGAAATGGTTTTGTTTTTTAATTTTCCGTTTGTTTGTTGCTACTGTATAGAAATACAATTGATATATGTGTATTGGTGTTGTATCCTGCAACTATGGTAAATTCACTTATTCTAGTTCTAGTTGGGTTTTCTTAGCATTTTTTATATATTTCCATATGCACCTTCCTTTCCAATCTTTATGCCTTTTTTTCCCTGCCTGCTTCACAGGCTGGGACTTCCAGTCAATGTTGAGTAGAAGAGAGAGTGGACATCTTGTTTTATTGCTAATCCTAGGGGGAGAATGTTCAGTCTTTCACTGTATGTATGAAGTCAGCATTAGGCTTTCAGAGATGCTGTTCATCAGGCTGAAGAAGTTTCCTTATCGTCCTAGTTTGCAGAGTTACAATCATGAATGGGTATTAAATTTTGTCAAAAATTTTCTGCATTATTTATCTTTTTCTGCAATTTATATTTTCTGCATATGAGATGATCATATGGTTCTTTCAATATGGTGAGTTACATTGATTTTTCAAATAATTAAACCAACATTACATTCCTGGCATATGCTCTGCTTGCATTCGATTGCTATTATTTTTCCTTTAGAAGTTCAATAGAATTCACTAGAGAAGCCATCTGGACCAGGAGTTTTCTTTGTGAGGAAGGTTTTTTTTTTTTTTTTAATTGTGGTAAAATATACATAACAGTAACCTTGTTTTTTTTTAAGATTTAATTTTATTTATTTTTGGCTGTGTTGGGTCTTCACTGCCGTGCGCGGGCTTTCTCCAGTTGCTGCGAGCGGGGGCTACTCTTTGTTGCGGTGCGCAGGCTTCTCATTGCGGTGGCTTCTCTTGTTGCGGAGCATGGGCTCTAGGCCCGCGGGCTTCAGTAGTTGTGTCTCGCGGGCTCTAGAGTGCAGGCTCAGTAGTTGTAGCGCACGGGCTTAGTTGCTCTGCGGCATGTGGGATCTTCCCGGACCAGGGCTTGAACCCATGTCCCCTGCATTGGCAGGCGGATTCTTACCCACTGCGCCACATGGGAAGTCCCAGTAACCATTTTTTAGGTGTACAGGTCAATGGCATTAAGTGCCACGAATTTAATGGCTTGAAACAACAAAAATGTACTGCCTGCAGATCTGAAGGTAACAAGCCTGAAATGAGACTTAACAAGGTTAAAATCTAGGTGTTGGTGGGACGGGTTCCTTTTGGAGGCTCCAGTGGAGAATCCATTCCTTGCCTCTTCCAGCTTGTAGAGGCTACTGGCATTCCTTGGCTGATGAATGCATTACTTCACTCTCTGCTTTCAACATCACATGGCCTTCTCCCTAACTTTGACAGTCTTTGACAATTCCTTTTGTGCAGCACCCTTGTAATTACATTGAACCCACCCAGATCATTCAGGGCAGTCTTCCCATCTCAAGATCCTTAACTGTACACATCTGCAAAGTCCCTTTTTCCATGTGAGGCAACATATCCACAGGTTCTGGGATTAAAACCTCTTTGAGGGAGCATTATTCCATTTATCACAGTCTGTCCTCTGCCCCCCAGAGATTCACATCCATCCAATATGCAAAATACATTCATCCCATCCCAACATCCCCCAAAATCTCAACCCTTTATAGCATCAACTCAAAGTCCAAAATCTCATCTAAATCTCATCATCCGAATAATGTAAATCAGGTATGGGTTTGACTCTATGCATGATTCATCCTGAGGCAAAATTCCTCTTCATCTGTACACTTAGAAAATAAATGATCTAATCCCAAAATACAATAGTGAGATAGGTATGGGGTAACAGTTATAGACATTCCCATTCAAAAAGGGAGAAAATGGAAGGAAAAAGAAATCGTAGTCTCAAGCAATTTTGAAATCCAATGGAGCAAACTCCATTAGGTTTCTTTTATTCTTTTTTAATTTAAAAAAAATTTTTTTTTTTTTTGGCTGCACAACTTGTGGGATGTTAGTTCCCAGACCAGGGATCGAACCCGGCCCTCGGCAGTGAAAGCAGAGTCCTGACCACTGGACCGCCAGGGAATTCCCTCAGTTAGGTTTCAAGGCCTAGGAATTATCCTCTGTGGCTTAACGTTCTGCCATCTGGGCCCACATCTCCACCCTGAATCTTCTTCCTTTTTCATCCCGGGTAGCACATGTTTGCAGCTGAGTAGTATTATGAGGTTGTTTCCTGCCTATAGAATTTTGAGGGTCAGACAGCCTTCTTTCATTTCATCTTTCTCTGTCCCTGTCAGTCCAAGCTGGCAGTGTTTCTGCTGATATAACATGCTCAAAAACCTATGGATCTCCCACGTATGTCATTCACAGGTCTCATCCACAGGTCTTTCCTGAATAATTCCATCCCTGTTTTTTGCTTCTACAGAGATGGCACACACCTAATCTCTTCAAAGAGCCCTCTGTGTCACCAAATGTTGTGACCTTTTGTTCCTCTCTAGGCACCAGAAAAATGTTGTTCAGCCACACCTTTGGCTTTCTCTCCAAAGCACGCTTTCCTGACAGTGAGTCTCCTAATTTTACCATCTTTTGCAATCTAAATAGGTTCTTTTTCATATAACTGTAGGATACAATCTAGCTAAGCTTTCTGTCACTATATAACAAGATCCCTTTTTGATACAGTTTCCAACAACATGTTCCTCATTTCCTTCTGAGCCCTCCACAGAGGTGACTTTAATGTCTATATTGCTACCAACAGTCTGTTTATGATAATTTAGGTACCACCATCTAAGATGATGTAGGTTTTCTATACTGCAGTTAATATCCATATGCCTACTAACAAACTATTCAAGGCAATCAAGGCATCTTCTATGACCCTTCTCAAAATTCTTCCAGTCTTTACCTGATTCCAAAGCCAATTCCACATTTTTGGGTATTTGTTATGGCAATACCCCGCTTCCCAGCACCCGTATCAGTATTTTGTACTTTTTCATTGCAGTGTGGCAATCTACTATTTGACTATAGCAATATGTTCATCCAGTCTGTTGTTAATAGACATTTGGGTTATTTCCAGTTTTCAGCTATTTGCATGTGGCTTCTAGGAATGAGCCTTTTTTGGTGGACATATGCTTTTATTTCTCTTGGGTAGATGTCTTGGAGTGGGATTGCCTCAAGGGTTATTCTTTTTCCACTCTTGGTCCACTGTGGACAGCCAGATTCCATGCTGCTTCTAAAGGCTGGCAGGTTATCCCTTCGTTAGTCCTGCTTTTATCTAGGAAGTTCAGGTCCATTCCCAGCCTTGCTGGGACCTAAGCCTTCCTCTCCTATTGCTTTAACCCAAGTTCCTAAGACCTTTATTATTTCTGAAAGCCCTGTGAGTTGTTTGCTTCAGCTTTTGTTCATCCCTGTAACTTAAAGTTCCCCCTATATCTGGCACCTTTTCTCGCTTTTGACTCCAACTATGTATTAAAAACAGTTTTGGGGGTAAAATGTTACCTAGCATTTCTATATATTTGGGGAAGAGGGTGAATATACTTCTGCATCAGTTCAGACCATCATAAGAAGTCTCTGATTTAAAACTTTACCTTTGAGGGACAACTTTTTGGAGCAAGTAATATTGATATATCCATTTTACATGTGAGCAAACTGAAGCTGAAGGAAGTTAAGTAGCTTGTGCGAAGTCTAATTCGGACAGCCAACATGTTTGAGATACTTAAAGCTTCCTGGGGCTCATGGAGGATGTGAGCAAATCCCTTCACTGCAGGTAGGAGTTTTAGAATGGATATTTGAGAGGTACTGCCTGAGAAGGTAACTCAGAGTGTCACAGGAGGATTTGATTTCATGATCTTCACAGTATTCAATGAGATGATACTGGTTCAGCAATTAGCACACTGCCTGTAACATTGTAAGTGGTAAAAAAATGTTTGGGGGACTTCCCTGGTGGTCCAGTGGTTGGGACTCCGTGTTTCCACTGTGGGGGGCACGGGTTCGATCCCTGGTCAGGGAACTAAGATCCCTCATGCCGTGTGGCGCGACCAAAAACCAAAATAAAGTTTGGGACTATTGATATTATTAATTAACTAATTTATTTATTTATTGGCCATGGCGTGTGGGATCTCAGTTCTCCCACCAGGGATTGAACCCGTGCCCCCAGTAATGGAAGTGTGGAGTCTTAACCACTGGACCACCAGGGAAGTCCCTTGATATTATTAATGAAATTATTATATTTTTTTCCTGCTTTTAGAGTCCTTCCCCTTCCCCACAATATGATTTACAGAGCCATAGGCAGCTTCCCTACCAAGCCTCCTAAAACAAGAGGTTATGGGTGGGGACTTCCCTGGTGGCACAGTGGTTAAGAATCCACCTGCCAATGCAGGGGACACGGGTTTGAGCCCTGGTCCAGGAAAATCCCACATGCCGCGGAGCAACTAAGCCCGTGCGCCACAACTACTGAGCCTGCGCTCTAGAGCCCGCGAGCCACAACTACCGAAGCCCACGTGCCTAGAGCCTGTGCTCCGCAACAAGAGAAGCCACCGCAATGAGAAGCCCGCGCACCGCAATGAAGGGTAGCCCCCGCTCGCTGCAACTAGAGAAAGCCCACGCGCAGCAACGAAGACCCAACGCAGCCATAAATAAGTAAATGAATAAATAAATTTATTTTAAAAATCAGAAATTCCATTTTCTATTTACCATTTCCTGAATGAAACAGAAATAGTATAAGGATTAGGCTTCTTTGGCGAGATCTAAAGAAGTTACAGGCAGGCATATTTCAGTGCACGCTTCCCAAGCACTCTCTCACAGTTAGAGATATCTGGCAGTGGAGCCCACAGCTCGTAAGGACTGAACTCCCTCTTCTGGAGGCATTCACAACCAGTCACGTCGGAACCAGCGGTTCATTTTTCCTTCCACGGCACCCACGTTTCCAGCCCCAACACCCACTGCACTGTGTGTGGTGTGAGAATCCTGCTGTGTTCTGCTCCTCCATTCAATTCCAGCAGGAACTTTGGAGGGTGGGGATGTTATCCCTGGTTATCCCTGTGTGGCGTCCCTCACTCTCCTCTCTCATGCCGTAAAAAATTCCATACTTAGCAAATGCTCAGGAAATGTTTGTGAGAATAAAACAAACTGTCAACTTAGAGCAGTGGTCTCTCACCTGGGCTGCAACTGACCATCGTCCAGGGAACTTAAAAAAAAAAAATCCCGAGTCCGGGCCATACCCGAGACCAATTAAATCAGAATTCCTGGGGTTGGGCTTCAGGCAGAGTATATTTGAATGCTCCCCAGGTGATGAGTGCCGCCAAGATGCAGGACCACTGAAATGGAGGCTGTGTGACCATATATCAGGGGTGTTAAAGTAAAATAATAAATTTCATGTGCTGTTATTCTTGAGTAATATCTGACTTCATACTTGTTTAATGCTTCACAGTTTTCAAGGTGCAGTGAATGTTTAAACATTTAATAAAGATCTTACAGTCCAACAGGGGACAGAGATATGTATCAAATAATGCCAGGAAGTTAGAGGGAGGCGGGGGTGGGGGTGGGGGGGTGGGGGAATGTGTGTGCCCCGGTCTTGGGAGGGGAGAAAGTGCCGAGCACAGCATTCGATGCAAAAACAGCCTACAGGAAGCCCATGGTGGCAGAAGGAAACAGCATCCCACTGTGGCTTGGGAAAGCTGCTGTATGCCCACCTGTGGCAGAGGTACACCGCTTCCTCAGTTGTGCTGGGGTAGAGCATTGTTGTTGGTGCCAGCCCACAAAGAGGTCCGGTAGCTAAAGCAAGGAGAACTAACTACCTGGGGAGGCTGGGGCCCTTCCTAGGACCCTGAAAGGGACCCTGAGCTCTTGATCGCTGTTACCAACTCCCTGGGTGTTTATGGGTGTCCCGTTTTAGGGGGTCCAAGGTCCCTACTTTTGAAACCAGGCCCTCCCTAGTGGAGCCCTGCCAATCGCTCCAGCTTCCTCGTCTGCTCCCACTTTTAGCCTCAGGAGGACCACAGCGTTTGCAGCTGTGTGATGCCTCAGGGCCTGCGTGCCTGCGGGGACCCACTCCCTCCTGCTCCTGCTGAATTCCTCATTCCTCCAGCCGCAGCTCAGGCTCTACTCATCCTGGGATCCCTTCACCCCGGCAGCGCCGGGGGAACCCTCTTGTGCGGCGCTCCCACAGCCTTGTTTTGGAAGTCAGCACACTGGATCCATTCGGGTCGCCCGTCTGTCCTCCAGACGGGGGAAGGTACCAAATGCATCTTTGTATCCTCAGCACCCAGCACAGGGCCCGCCTGGCCTCCAGGCGACAGTCAGGAGACCTGAGTGAGTGAGCCAGTGAGTGAGTGAGTAAGAGGGTGGTAAGTGAACGAACGACTGAATGACAAGGTGGGTAAGTGAGCGAATGAGCTAGTGGGTGAATGAGCGGGTGAACGACTGGGCGGACGAGAGGGTGAGCGTGTGAATAAATGAATGAATGACTGAGTGGGTGCCTGAGTGAGGGCAGGTGGGGGCTGAACGAGTGGGCGAGGGTGCCGGCAGCGAACCGGCGGGCTGGAGCGGCGGACGCTGGAGGGCTGAGCGCGCGCCCGGACCGCGCCACCTGCCCTACCCGGGGCCGCGTGGCCGGGGCGGGACGGGGCGGGGCGAGGCGAGGATGGGAGTAGGCGTGGCGAGGTCGGGCGCGGGCGTGGCAGGCCCGGGTGGGCGGGGATAAGCTGGGAGTGGGCGTGGTAGGCCCGGGTGTGGGCGGGGCGAGGCCAGGCAGAGCCCAGGCGGGCGCGGAGGAAGTCACGTGGCGCGCGCTCACATGACTGGCGGCGCGATGGACTCGCTACCCGCGGCGCCAGCAGCTGCTGCGGCTGAGCCGGAGGCGGACGAGGAGGCGGACCCGCCGGCGGCAGGTATGGCAGGCACCCACCAGGCCCCGCGCCGCTCCGGCCCGCGCCCCCCGAGACCCTGCGGCCTTCGGCACTCTGCCTGTCGGCGGGCGCCCAGCGCCCCGCCGGGTCCCCCCTCCCACTCCCGCCTCCACGCCCAGGAGGGCGCGTGGCCGCGCGGCCCAGAACCGGAGCACCTGTCCGGGTTTGCGCCTCGCCGCGCGCTTCTGCCCGCGTCTCCCTGGGACTGTCCGGGTCCCTGGGGGCCGCAGGGCCCGCCCGCCCCGCGCTTCCTGCTTGCCTGCCTGCCCGCCGCGTGGGGCGCAGTCCCTGGACCTGCCGGGCCTTGGCAAGAACTCTGGCCGCTCAGGACTTGCGTGTTCTCGAACGCCAGCCCTTCGTGTTTCTCCCTAAGTGCTTTGCTTAGCGGATGAGCGTGAGGCTTGCGTTTTCTAGGATGTCCCTGTTTAAAATGGTACCCCCTCTAGTCCTCTAACTGGAGGATAGATGAAGGTGGGGGTTGGTGTGAGTTACTGCTGCTTCTTGCGGGGTGGCGGGGGCCCAAGGTTGGAAGCTCCGGCTGGGCCGTCTGGCGAGGTGTCCCTGAGGAGGCCATGCTTAAAGTGAGTTCTGGAGGGCTGCTAGACAGTGGATTCATTAGGGAGGAAAAGAGGCAGGAGTGGCGTGAAGCTGCTGGGCGCAGGGCTGGCGTTGCGCCGGGTTGGCCTCATTGGCATGAAGTCCCTTGGTGAGTCTGCGTCTAGGGAGCAGTCCCCACCCCGCCACCCCCACTGGTCTTTAGTTACTTTTCCTTTCCATGTAGCCGTGTAAGGAGAAGCATGTGATGGCTCTTGCTCGTGGTTAGAACACTGTGTTCATGAGGTCACACGTTCGATCCCAGGTGGGCCAGTCGGCCCACCTGTACCAGGGCCGCACGCTGGGCCCCCAGTGTTTGGGTTGGAATGGTTCTTCCCCCGAGGATTGTAAAGCAGCTCAGCGTTCCTGGATGTGATGGTTACTCAGGGGTCTCTTTGCAGGTACAGGGACAGCACCGTTTCCTGCAGGGCTCACCCACTAGCTGCTGTTGTGGTGTCATCTACCACAGTTCTCCGAGACTGGCAGCGGGCCTTCCCTGGGGCCCTGGTGATTTTATTAGCCATCCTGGATGGCAGGTGAAATGGTAGAGGAAAACAAAAACCAAAAAACCCACAACCCAGAGGCAAGTGACTTGTCCACAGTGGGCAATGTTAAGGGGGCACGTCGTGGTGTGGGTGATGTTTGGAAGGGCTGGGGTCAGAAAATACAAGTTTTTGAGAATGAATTTTGTCCAGAGATGATATGTGTATCTCTCATGCTTTAGCAAGGGTTTATTTTTGACTGTTGAAGAAGTAGTGGCTTATGGGTATACAGCAAATTTCCTCTTCTCTGGTGTTCTGTCTACACAGCCAGAGCCCACCGTTAGTGTTAATTGTGGGGATCGCGGGGGTCTAGGTCTTTGTAGTAGCTTTGGGATTGTCAGAAAAAATGGTGTTCACTGTGGTTTTCAGCCTTAAGGGTCTTATTATATTCTAATCCCTGGAAGCTTAAGGTGTAAATGATAACTTCCTCCTGACAAATTTAACTTTCAATTATGCAATACATGGACAAACACACAGAACATTATAGATTAAAGTCTCACCCCATTTGCAATCACCTCCTCTTACCAGTTTGGGACGCATCCTCTTATCTCTATTTTTGTGTCTTATACATACATGTACTCACACAATGTTCACCTCCTTGTGTGCTTGTGCCCGTGTTTCCCTAGCGCAGTGTATTAGTTTTCTGTTGCTGCTGTAACAAATTACCACAAACACAGTGGCTTAAACGGCAAAAATTTATCATCTTACAGTTCTGGAGGTCAGTTGCCCCAGACAGGTTTCCCTGGGCTAAAATCCAACTGTGGGCAGGGCTGCGTTCCCTCTGGAGGCCCTCGGGGAGAAGCCATTTCTTGGCCTTTTCCAGCTCCCAGATGCCTTCCGCATTCCTTGCCGGAGGATCCCCTTGCTCCAGCTACCGTGGGCCACACCTTTCTTGTCCTGTCATCTCTCTGATTCTCTTTCTTTTGTTCACTTCTTCCGCTTTTAAGGACCCCCTAGCATTACATTGGGCCCACCTGCTAATCCACATCCTTGCCCTCCTTTCACGGTCAGCTCATTAGCAACCTAAACTTCACCTACACCTTTAATTCCCCTTTACTGTGTAATCTAACAGATTCACAGGTTCCAGGGATTAGGATGAGAGTACCGTTAGGGGCCATTATTCTGCCTTAGATACCCCCAAGGAGTGGAATTGCCGGGTCATAGGGTTGCATATTTTTTGTTTTAACAAATCCTTACAAATTATCCTCTCTGGTGGCTATTACCAATTTATACCTGTAACAGCAGTGCATCTTTTCCCCATAACCTCATCACCATTTCATACCATTTTTTAAAAAACTCCCTTCAGCATTAGAGAAATTAAGAACGTGTTTTATTTTTGTTTTAATTTCTATTTCTTCGATTATCAGTGAGGTTTAGTTTCTTGTAATACTTTGACCTTGTATGGCCTTCTGAACCGATTGTTCTTATTTTTTGCCCATTTTCTTAAGGGATTGTCTTTTTTTCTTTGATTTTTAGCAGTTCTTTTTGTATTTTGGACATAAACCTGTGGTGGGTTTTATATTAAAATCATTAACTATCAAAATATCTGACTGGAACACTCTGTTTTCTGACTATGCAGCATGAGAGTTTATTTCAAGGCTTGTTTAGAGGTTACAAAGCTCAATGATTGTGCCTTAGAGTGACAAAGAATGAGTATGATATGTGCTTGATTGTCTAATCTGATTTTTGCGATTGCATCATACACTGATAAACAAAAAATATAGACAGATTACCACTGTGTATCCCAGCCCTGCTTTCTTACAACCCTGCAGACCTAAACTTGGTTTTTATTTATTGATTTATTTATTTATTGGCCACTCTCTGCGGCTTGGGGGATCTTTGTTCCCTGACCAGGGATTGAACCCGAGCCCTTGGCAGTGAAAGTGCCTCGTCCTAACCACTGGACCGCCGGGGAAGTCCCCTAAACTTGGTTTTTAGAACAAGGGAGAATCAGCTTCACTTCCGTTGGAGCGCCTCATTGGCCGGTACTCCATACATCCCATTTGGTTAGGAAACTCTGAGCCGTTTGTCTTCCCAAACCTCTGGCTGCCTCCTGGTTGTCTATGGGGTCAGGCCTGACCTCTGCTCATCCTCCGAGCGCCTCCATGACCGGCCGCCGCCCTCTCTGCACGCCTGCGCGGTTTCCACGCCCCCCTGTGCTCCCGCCACCACCCTCGCTGCTCCTGCTCTGCCTGTACACATCTGTTATGCAAGTCATGAGCTGTCACTTGAGATGTATGCATTTGACGGATTAAATTATACCCTAAAGTACCATCTGCATTGGGGCAAAAAACCTTCCTGCCCGTTCCTCTCCCTCCGTTACACACATTTCCATTGTCAGCTCCTGATCGGCAGAAACCATTATTTTTCTTTACATCCCAGTGTCTAGAATAGTATCTGCTTTTCGGAAAGGGCTCTGATGTTGGAGAAAGTTTTTTTTTTCCCCCCCCCCCGTGGCATGCGGGATCTTAGTTCCCCGACCCGGGATCGAACTTGGGCCTCCTGCAGTGGAAGCTCGGAGTCCTAACCACTGGACCACCAGGGAAGTCCCTAGAATTACATTTTTATCATAAGTGTTTTTTAGGATAGTATCACATTTTAGTTTGGTAACAGTGGTAGCTATGCGGATATTATTTAAATCGGTGTTAATGGTCTTTGAACTCCGTCTCTTTCTCCCTTTCACACACACACACACACACGCACACACACACACACACATATACACAATTTGCAAGGTAAAAGGTGTCCATTTGAAGAAAGAGGAACTGAATCACTATTACGTAGAACACATTTTGCCAGAACTTGTGGTTAGCAAGAAAGTGATATGTTCTGGGTTGGGGAATTCTGTTTTGGTTTATTTTTTCCTTCCTAAGAAAAAAGCACCAGAAAAAGAGATGTTTGGCCTGCAGTGTGCTGGGGTGACGGGGAGGGGGTGGAGTGGTGAGATGCTGGAGAGATGTGAGCCGCCTTCTGTGGCCCGCGGTGCGTGTTAAGAGGAGCTCTGCCCTGGTGGTTAGAACCTGGGGCAAGTGAGCAGACAGGCGGCCCGGACCCTCGGGAATTCGAAGAGCTCGACTCTTGACCACGCACGTTACCCTCTGAAGAACTGTAGTGCTTTCATCCTTTGAACGTTTTTGTTGCAGAATCATTAAGAAGTCATAGCCAGACTTGGGGTAGACGTTCTTGGTGAAAGTACCAGTATTAAAACCTCACGTGGGGCAGACGGGCGCAGGAGGGCCCCAAACATGATCTGTGAGTTGAGCTCTAGGGGAAGCTGAGGCCCCACTTGGCTCTATTTCCTGCTGGCCAGGTTGTAGGAGGACACACGTGTCCTTGGGGTGTGTGGATAGGCATGCTGGCGGGGGCGGGGGGGGGGTCCTTCAGCGCTCTTACCCAATTTGGAGTATGTGTGCTAAGCAAAAGGAAAGTGAAATCGCACGATTGATGAATTCCAGGGACGCTTGGTAGGGACTGGAGACATCTCTGAGAAGTACATTTACATGTACTGCACACTGAGCGTCCTTCTTAGGATGGACGGTGAAGTAGGGAGTCTTGTGGGAGTTTCTGCAAGAGGTTATAGTTTGCCTCTGCCCCGTGGAAGGGGCCTGTTTCCCCTGAGAGGGTCTCTGCTGGGCGTACGGAGTCTCCCATCCTCTACCCCCTTGCTGGGAGGGAGTTGATTCGGGCATTCTTTGCAGAGCGGTAGCGCTGTGTGGTAGCTGTGATGACTGAGCCTTCAGAGCACGTGCTGTGTGCCAGATGCCCTTCCTCGTGCCTGATGTGTGAAGCAGCTTAATCCTCTCTGATGCTATGAGGCGAGGCGTCTCACCACCCCTGCTTTTCCGAGAGTCTTTAACCTGATTTGTGCTAGTGAATTCTCTCCTACAAGTCTTATGAGTGAAGTGCAAGCAGACCAGTAAAGTCTCATGTGGTATGTGGTTCGGCACCGCGAGGGGAATGTTGCTGTACACGTAAGATAAGCGCAAATACAAACGTCTTGTCAAAGGGAGCGCGCCCGTGAGCTCACAGCTGCTGCGTTGCAGCCTGTTTCCTTTTTCCTGTGCATATGCGTGTGACATAGTTAACCTCAGGGTGCATTTACGTTCGGTTTGGTAGTCTGTGCGTTTCTCTTAGCGTCATTCTACACTACTAAGAAGTTTTCCTAATTCACTATTTGATGTCTGTGTAATAATGAATCAAGGAATGTACGTTTGTGCTTTTAAAGTGCTAATGTTGTAAAATTTGATCCTTTACGTTGAATCAGTATTAAAAAAATGTCCTGATGCTTGCACTTGGTAAACAAAGTTTCTCTCCTGCTAAACTAGTTCCCCAACCTAGAGGTGACCGCTGCTGTCAGCAGTGCATGTTGAATCACAGTTTTAGTAAGCTCTAGGGGGATGTCCTTAGATGATCTCTGCCATGTCCTGTTTAGTGACCTTTTGCAAATGCAAGTACTGAGTCCCAGCACCCTCCACTGAGGATGCTGAGAGAAGCCAGAGAAAATACAGACCGTAAGACTCCTCTTTATATTAAGTTCAAAGCCATGCAGAATTAGACTCTGCTGTGTGGGTTAGAATTAGACTCTGCTTACGCAGGTGATGAAAGTATAAATGAAGAGCAGGTGAAATGGCGTGAAAATGGGGCTGTGGTCGCCTCTGATAGGAGAAAGGAGGGTCTGCGAGGTACAGGTCATGGGGGCTTCCAAGATCCCAGCCATCTTTTAATTTTTGACCTGGATAGTGGTTCCACATGTGTTTGATACATAGTTTTGTTAAACTTTCCATAGACATTTTATACCCCTGTGTGTGTGTGTGTCTATTTCACAGTAGAAAGTGTTGGGGGAAAACCCAGTGTGTCCCAGATCCTGAGACATTAGGTGGACTTGCTAACAACACAGTTTGACAAGCAAAGGTGGGTGCTGGGGATCTCATTTTAAAACAGTTTTGTGGGAGTTTTGGTCTCCCTTAGTTTTCACTCTCGAGTTAATATTGGAGGTGTATTTATAATGAAACGCATGTTTTGCTGTATTGACATCCACTCCTCACCTCGCTGTTCATCAGCAGGAGATCCCTGGCTCCGCTGTTTCCGATGTCTGTGTCTGGGTATTATTGGCGCTGGCCCGGCCCGCTGGCGAGTCCAGGTGTTCCAGTGGCCCCTGGGACCAGCAGGAAGGAGGACCGAGACCCCAGGGCCGCTGGCATCTGTGTGGCAGTGGGAGGGATGTCTGGGAAAGTCACCTGCTGTTCAGAGTACGCAACTCTTTGGCAGAGGCCATCTGCTGAGGCAGAGAGTCAGGTGATACTCCTGACTTGGCACAGTTAATTATCTTTAGAAGAGTAATTTCACCTCCCAGCTCCAGAGATGTTCCAGTCCAGACCGGGGGTGGAGGGCTTTTCCAGGAACTGGCCACTCACTGCTGGGGTTTCGCACGAAAGGGAGATTTGAAATTGTGTTGTCAGCTCTTCAGGACCCGAGGACGGTCTGTACGTGTGCGGGCCTTTATCTCGTGATGGCTTCTGCACACTGAGCGTCCTTCTTAGGATGGACGGTGAAGTAGGGAGTCTTGTGGGAGTTTCTGCAAGAGGTTATAGTTTGCCTCTGCCCCGTGGAAGGGGCCTGTTTCCCCTGAGAGGGTCTCTGCTGGGCGTACGGAGTCTCCCATCCTCTACCCCCTTGCTGGGAGGGAGTTGATTCGGGCGTTCTTTGCAGAGCGGTAGCGCTGTGTGGTAGCTGTGATGACTGAGCCTTCAGAGCACGTGCTGTGTGCCAGATGCCCTTCCTCGTGCCTGATGTGTGAAGCAGCTTAATCCTCTCTGATGCTATGAGGGGAGGCGTCTCACCACCCCTGCTTTACAGATGGGGGAAACCGAGGCACGCAGAGGCCGTAACTTGCCCGGCACCTACAGCTAGCGGGTGGCGGAGCTGGAGTGCCGTCTGGCGCGCGGCTCCGGCCCCCGGTGGGAGTGTTGCCTTCCCGCTCCAGCGGCGTAGCTCGGCTGCCCCGCGGACCCCTTTCAGGACCCCGTCTGGAGGATTCGCTCCCGACTGCTTTAGCCAGTGCCTCCCCGACGGAGACCCTTCTGTTCTCAGAGGGCTTTTCTGAGCGGGAGAGGTGGCTCCGTGAGCCTGTGCTCGTAAGGAGCGCCCGAGACCCTCGTGAGATGTCGCGTTCTCTCTGCAGAAATGAGCGCCAGCGCCGGGCAGCGGTGAGGGTGCGGGCTTGGGCCTCAGCCCTGCACCCCGTCTGCTGAGCGTCCCGAGTTCAATCCGGGGAGCGGGGCGTCGACCGGGAGCTTGTTTCCAGCTGGCTTGGGCGTGAGAGCTCTCAACAGATCACGTCACGTGTGTTGCGACCCACGGGCCGAGTTCCCCCAGCTGTTTGAGATGCTTAGATCACCCTGGTTCACCGGTTTCGGAGTTCTGGGCAGACAGGCACTGTGTGAGAGTCCCGTCTTCGTGGCCTGGAAAACTGGGTCTCCACCATTTAGTGCAGAGGTTTGATTGGGGCGGGGAAGCTGACTAAATATTTTTCTTTCTGTGACATTTTTCACGGTTCCTAATTTGTTCATGCCAGTTTCCGAGGCGTTCCGTGTTCTGGTTGATTAATTGCATTCCTGGTCGTTTACCCCGCAGGCAGCTGGAAGGCAGGGGCCTTTTTTTAAAAAAAATTTTATTTATTTTTTATACAGCAGGTTCTTATTAGTTATCTATTTTATACCTATTAGTATATATATGTCAATCTCAATCTCCCAGTTCATCCCACCCCCCGCCCCCTCCCCAGGCAGGGGCCTTGTCTCACTCCTTGTGCCCCCTTCTGTGGATCAGTAAATATCTGTTTAAATGGATTGAATTGTATGTCACTTGGCTTGTGCTGTCGGGTGATCGCTCGGACTTTTATTAAAGGGACCGAATGAGGCTGGGAACACAGGTCCTCCATTTAGCCGCCACTGGGATCGAGACACACCGAGTCTGCCAGATATTTTGGAACGTGTTCACTTTCGTGTCCAGAGACCCTAGAAAACCGGAGTCACTTTCAGACGGAACCATCCAGGCCTGGGAGGAGGGTTTAAAAAAAGAGAACAAAACCAAAACCAGATGGAATTTAGTTACACAGAGGTGAGTGTTCTTTTTGGAACTTTGAACTTCTACTTTGTGAGTTATTCCAAAATTTCCCGAGTTAGCTAAAGTAGTATTCTTTTTAAACTCTGGAAAAAGTCCC
Organism: Eschrichtius robustus; assembly: GCF_028021215.1. NCBI lineage: Eukaryota > Metazoa > Chordata > Mammalia > Artiodactyla > Eschrichtiidae > Eschrichtius > Eschrichtius robustus. Next base: position 91,673,976 of record NC_090839.1, read on the forward strand.
TGGGCCTCCCCACATAAAAACATTCCAGAAATGAGAGACCTAAGAGGCTTCTGGAGGGAGAGACTCAATGAACCCTTTCAGAAGCAGGTTTGGTGAGATTCACGGAGAAGCAGGGGTCCCGTGGCTGCCCTGCGGGTTCCTCTTGCTCCAAGTTGAGTCAGAGGAAGTCGTCTGATAGGTGACTCCTTTCGGGACTGGACTTCAGTCTTGTGACGTCTTAAGGAAACAAACCAGCGATCTTCCCCTCTCTTTGTGCTTTGGCCCCTCGACTCTCCCTCGGGAAGGAATAGCCACTTTCGGCCGGAGAAGCCCCGAGTGTGTGAACGTGAGTGGTTCACGTCCCCGGGGGTCCCAGGGGCAGTCGGCGCTCTGGGGATTGCCGGCAGAATTTAGGGAGTCACGTGTCAGGGGACCCAGTGCTTGAGGGAGCCACGTCCCCTGGCCAGCAGTTCATTCGCTCTGTGGTTTCATCTGGGCACAGGTCCTGTAAAAACCAGCCGCGTGCTAGTTGCCTTCACATATAAACATATATTTAACATTCTTGTAGCCAACCAGTAATGTAGATGGTATTGTCCCCATTTTGGAGAGGAGAAAACTGAGTGCAGAGAGGTGAGCGGCTCGTTCACAGCAGGGTTTGCGCTGAGACCCTCTGACCCCTGGCCCAGGCGTGGGGTGTGCCCGCCCCTGCTCCTCTCCACGTTGTGGGCCTCGAATGAGGCCCTGTGAGTTAAGGAGGCAACAAGGATCTGGTGTCATCGGGTAACCTGGTGCAAGTTCAGGCCCCACGCATCACCTGGCTGACTCTGACCAGGCGGGCCATGCTGCCGGCTGGGCCTCCAGCTTTCACATCTGTGAAATGGGGTCACAGTACCTACTTAGGCTGTTTGTAGGATTCAGGAGATGTTAGATCAGCATCCAGAAGGTTCAGACACTGGTCGTGGCTCTTGCTCGAGTGGTGGTCGATACCGCATACAGCTATCCAGGTGACCGTCTTCCTCCCTGCCTTTGAATTCATGCGAAGAGGAAGAAGAGGGGGAAAAAAGCACTTTATTAAGGGGAACTTGACTGGTTTCTTGGCCCTCAGTGGCTGCTTCCACTTCGACTGACTTGCAGCTTCAGGCCACGTGGACCCCGGGGAGGTCCACAGGGTCCTGAGTGTGGCCACTTGGAGTTTCTGTGGCAACATCACCAGCTCACATTTTCTTACTTGTGCCTGAAACCCAACCAAAGGGTTTCACAGGTAGATGGTATTGTCCCTTCTTAGCAGACACCTTCTTTAAGATTGCGAGCTGTGTTCCAGGCACAGTGCTGGGGTGGGAGGATACTTAGTTTGTATTCACAAAAACTAGAGAGGAGAGAAGGAATTCGTAAAGCATTTTTAAAAGCTTTATTGAGATATAAGTCACATACCACATAATTCACCCATTTCAAGGGTACAGTTCCGTGATTTTTAGCGTATTCCGAGAGTTATGCAGCCTTCGCCACAATTGATTTTAGAGCATTCTCATCAGCCCGTACCCGTTAGTAGTCGCTCCCCATGCCCCCAACCCCCTCTTCCCCCAGCCTAGACAACCACTGCTCTTTCTGTCTCTGTAGATTTGCCTGTTCTGGAAGTTTCATATAAATAGAACCATATAATTTGTGGTCCTTTGTGACTGACTGCTTTCACTCAGCACAGTGTTTTCAAGGTTCATCGATGTTGTAGCATGGGTCAGTACTTCACTTCTTTTTATGGCTGAATAATATTTCGTTGTATGGATAATTCACATTTTACTTATCCATTCATCAGTCCACGGACATTTGGGCTGTTTCCATGTTTTGGCTGTTACGACTAATGCTGACGTGAACATTCATATACAAGTCTTTGTGTGGGCATAGGGTTTCATTTCTCATGGGTGTACACCTAGGAATGGAATCATTGGGTCACATGGTAACCCATGTTTAACCTTTTGAGGAACTGCTGGACTGTTTTGCAGCAAACTATGAGGGTTCCAACTTCTCCACATCCTCACCAACACTTGTTACTGCTTTTTCCATTATATCCATCCCAGTGGGTGGACTCTCATGTGGTTGGTCATCTTTTCATGTGCTTGTTGGCCTTTTGTACATCTCCTTTGGAGAAATGTCTATTCAAATCCTTTGTCCATCTTTAAAATTAGGTAATCTGTCGTTTTAAAAAACTTGAGTTATGAGAATTCTTTATGTATTTTAGACCCAAGACCCTTATCAGATACATGGTTTACAGATGTTTTCTCCATTTCTGTGGGTTGGCTTTTTACTTTCTTCATGGTATCTTTTACAGCACAACAGTGTTTAATTTTGATGAAGTTCAATTCATCTATTTTGTTCTTTCGTTGACGCTTTTGGTGTCATACCTAAGAAGGCTTTGCCTAACCCAAGGTCGTAAAGATTTACTCCTGTATTTTCTGCTGAGAGTTTTGTAGTTTCAGCTCTTACGTTTAGGGCTGTGAGCCACTTGGAATGAGTTGTTGTGTATGGTGTGAGGAAGGGGTCTGGTGTCATTCTGTGGCATTTGGAAACCCGGTTGTCCATCATAAAGAACTTTTGGGGTGCACGTGCTGTGTGCCACTCCTGTGCTAGGCAGTATTAGGGAATCAAAGCGCCCTGAAGGCGTTTATGTGGTGTGTGGGAGAAACCCGTGAACAAGATGGATTAGGAAAGCTCAGCAAGGACATTCAAGCCAATCACGAGAGTAGGAAGGGTCAGTGATTCCAACTGGGGCTCGGGAAACACTTCACTGGTGAAGGGGTGTCTGAATTGAGCTTTGGAGGCTGGACAGGATTCAGTTTGGGAATTCTCAGCTAGTAAGTACCAGAGGGCTTGGAGGGACCTTAAGAGAGAGTTTATATTTTGCTTCAAGGTACAAACACTTAAACCTTCGCAGGAAGGTGAAAAACATTCTTCTCTTGCTGGGTAGGTTGGTTACCCGCAAGGCACGTTACAGCTTTCTGTGATCAGGGGTTTTGCCTTCTGTTCTTTTGGGGGGGGTAAAAGGATTTCACTGCAACTTGGCAGAGAGACCATGGGGGGGCATGGGAGGACACCGCCAGCTTGAGGGTGTCGCTGCTCCGGGGCTCCGCGTGGCCGTGCGTGTTGACAGCCGTCCTGCGTGAGCAGCTCTGTCTTCTCGCGCGGCTCCCCGAGGTGCGGTGCCTGTCGCTGCTGAGGCCTGAGTGCGCCTTGTGCGGGTGGCGGGGGCATGGGGCTGTCGCCTGCCTGGGAGAACACAGTAGGCCTTGAGTTCCCCGCACGGCCTTCTTGCTCCTGCGAATTGGGGTCCTCCTTTCCGTCCACAAATGCTCACCGAGTGCTCACTACGTGCCGGGCAGTGTTCTCGATCGCTGGGATACTAACGGTGAACAAAATACACAGAGAGGCCCGCTCTCGTGGGGCCGATGTTCCTGTAGCGGGAGGCGGACGGTACTCGGCAGACGCGGCGAATCGCTGGCGCACGTGAGAGCCGCGGGGGCAGCCAGGGCGCAGGGCCGTCGTCCCTGAGGGAACGCCACTGAGAGTGAGTTCTGCTCCCGATTGGAAGGAGGTGGCCTGGTGCGTTTCTGGGAGGAGAACGCTGGCAGAAGAGGCGGCAGGTGAAGGCGCCAGGCCGGCAGCGGCGCGCCGCGTTCACGGGGCGGCCGGGCAGCTGGCGTGGCTGGAGAGCGGGGGGCAGGCGGGCGGGGGCTTTGCTGGCCGAGGAAGGTGAAGGGGCGTTTTGGGGGGGTGGTGGTGGAGCTGGGGAAACCCCGCGTTCAGAGCTATTCTCCTTAGCGGTTGCCGTTCTGATCCTCAGTTAGGAAACTTCAGTGTTTTTTTTTTTAAATGCTGCCAGGAAACATGCACAGATCACTCAGGTGACTGCGGTAACTCTCCGAGGTGGGTTTCTGAAGGGAGTGCTGGTGACGTAGTGCGGTCCACGTGGGAAGATAAAAGCCTTTCGGGAAGCGTCTGTGAGCGGGAGAAAAATGTGGAATTCTTTAGGAGTGGAGTCTAAGGATAGAATAAAAAATAGGGCAGACTATTTTGTGAACGGTGATATTCTTCATGCTGTCTTTAAGAGTAGAAAGCAGTTAGTAGGAGAACGGCTAAATGATTTTTAGTTCCATATCTAAGTTATTATTCAGTCTTTACAGGTAACAGTCTTAATAACTTCGAAAATATGGAACAGTGTTGTAAAAGGAAAGAAATCAAGGTAAAATGGCAGATGAATTGCGACTGTATTCAAGAGTCAAGGGCCTACCAGAAGGGCGAGGAAAACCGGACGGAAAATAATGAGTGTCGGCCAGCATGGGAGGCAGCTGGAACCCCTGCTGCTGGGAGTGTAAACTGGCTCAGTTACTTGGAAAACTGGAATTATTTACTGAGCTGCACATACGAAATCCCGGCATCCAGTAATTTCACTCTCAGGAATGTACCGAACAGAAATGCGTACATGCGTCCACCAACGTGCCGGTCGATGCTGGCGTGTTTGTAGCAGCAGCGTGTGAAGCTGCCCAGATGCCGTGCGGCCGCAGAGTGAGTAATAGGCCGCGGCTGATCACACGGCGGGATCCACAGCAAGAAGATGGACCGTCTGTGCCCCATGAGCCGCGCAGAGGGGCTGTACACACCACGTTGAGTGGAAGAAGTCAGAAACAGAGGAACTCAGGATTTGAGTCCACGTGTATGGTATCAACAAAGAATCAGGCAGAGGTAACCTGTGGCTTTAGAAGTCTCTCTCTTGGGGAGAAGGGAGCGTGACGGGTACCTTCCTTTATCCAGGTGCTGTTACCCTGACGTGTAAATTCATTGAGCTGAACAGTTTTGAGATGTTCGCTTCTCTGTTAACATGCTCTGTTTCAATATAAAAGTGTTTTAAAAGCCAGTGGGAAAAAAAAGGAATTGTATGTTTATTGTATGTAATGAAACACAATGTTTGCCTGGACTTTCTGGACACTTATGTAGAGAAAGTGCACAGACCTGCCTGGAAATCGTACCCATCAACTCTAGGATAGTGGTTACTTTGGAATAGGAAAAAGGGGGTGGGGAGGATGGTATGCATCTGTAACATTTTGTTTATTAAAAATTCTCTTCAGCAAAAAATAGGGCACAATGTCCTCTTTAGTGAAATCTTGGTGGATACATGGGTTCTGATATTTCCTGTATTTTCATGTATGTTTGAAGTATTTCACAACAAAAATACATGTATTTAAAAGGATAGGATGGAAGTGAAACAGTGTTCATAGTGATTATCTGAGTGGCTAGGAATTTAGGAGGTTTTTGTTTCTACAGAAAAGCTGAAAGAAACGTGGTCATGGAAGCTTGGAAACATGCTTGGTATTTGAAAATTGTTTGTGTCATATCACAACCCTATACACGAGGATAATGCACACAGTGAACACTGATGTATATGGATTGTTGGGTTGGAGAGATTTTATTTCAAGTTTTTTTTTTTTTAATGGATTTTTAAAAATAAATTTATTTATTTATTTATTTATGGCTGCGTTGGGTCTTCGTTGCTGCACGCAGGCTTCAATAGTTGTGGCTCGTGGGCTCAGTAGTCGTGGCTCACGGGCTCTAGAGTGCAGGCTCAGTAGTTGTGGCACGTGGGCTCAGTAGTCGTGGCTCACGGGCTCTAGAGTGCAGGCTCAGTAGTTGTGGCGCACGGGCTTATTAGTTGCTCCGCGGCATGTGGGATCTTCCCGGACCAGGGCTCGAACCCATGTCCCCTGCATTGGCAGGCGGATTCTTAAACACTGCACCACCATGGAAGTCCCTTTATTTCAAGATATTGTAACGTTACATAAAATAGGTTATTAAAAGAAAAGTAAACCTTAAAGTTGATGAAATTGAGGCCATGCACAGTTTGTTCAGTTGAGCTCCTGAGTTAGGGACAATCAAAAGCTGGCTGGTGACAGATCACTTTTTAGGGCAAGCTGACCACAGATGGGGCAGCTCTGTTTCCTGGCATTTGGGGGGCGTTCCTGTCATTCCCTGGCCATGGAGCTGCTGAATGCTCATTTCTGAGGCCATGGCCATGATAAGGATGAGGAAACTTCTGCTTCCATTTCCTGAGAACAGTTTGTTAACTGCAGAATAACAGTGTAGCCTAGAGAAGTTTTCAGAGGTTGAAACAGTTTCATGAGCCTGAGAAGGAATATTCAGGTTGAAAAGGGTGTCTGCTGACCCCATCTTACGTTATTTCGGTGAAAAGGTTGTCTGTCGTCTGGAATGTCGTTCGTTCCGCATTTGACGACTGCAGAAAGCACGGTGGCAGCATTTGTGCACATCTGCTTTTTGTTAGATGAGGGGCACGGGTCTGGGTGAGGCCCTGAATTCCTTCCCTCTGGTTGCCCTGTGACAGTGGTTCTCACGCTGTGGCCCCCGGATCAACAGCAGCATCTGGGAACTTGTTACAAATTCAGATTCTTAGGCCCCGCCCTAGACTCTGGGACTGGGGCCCAGCAATCTGTGTTTTTTTAAGTGTAAAATATACATAACGTAAAATTCTAACCGTTTTTAGGTGTACAGTTCTGTGGCATTAAGTGCATTCATATTGTGCCTCCATTGATACCATCCATCTCTAGAACGTATTCATCTTGCAAGATGGAAACTCTGCCCCATTGAACACTCCCCCTCCATCCCCCCGGCCCGCAGCCCCTGGTCCCCACCATCTGCTTTCTTTTTCTATGAATTTGCTCTAGGGACCTCACGTGAGTGGAATCATATATTGTCTTTTTGTGTCTGGCTTATTTCGCTGGACATGATGTCCTCAAGGTTCACGCACGATGTCGCATGTGTCAGTACTTCCTTCTTTTTTAAGGCTGAATAGTGTTCCGTCGTGTGGATGGACCGCATTTTGTGGATGCATTCATCTGTCAGTGGACACTTGGGTATTTCCACCTTTTGGCTACTGTGAATAATACTGCATTGAACATGGCTGTGCAAATATGTCTTCTAGTTCCTGCTTTCAGTTCTTTTGGGTACAGACGCAGAAGTGGAATTGCTGGCTCCTATGGGGATTCTATATTTAATTTTCTGAGGAACTGCTGCACTGTTTTCCACAGCGGCTGCACCAACTTTTACGGACCCAGCAGCCACACGCAAGGATTCCAATCCCTCCACGCCCTTGCCAACACTTCTCTTTTTTTGGTAAGAGCTACCTTAACCACCAGTGGGCGGGCGAGCCCGCAGGTGCTCCTGATGCGTGCTCAGCTTGGAGACCTCAGCCCTGGGACGGTGCTGTCTCTCGCTGGTCCCTGTCCTCCCCACATTCTGGTGAACGAGCAGCCGCGGACGGCAGTGGTGGTGGAACCCTGAGCGTGGAGTCCATTAGAAGACATGTTCGTACGCACCTGCCACTAAACGAAGAAAATAGGGACCTTCCGCGCTGGCTGCCTTTGGGGGCCACGTGACCTCTCATGGCTCGAAAGGCACTTCACACTGAGGGGAGCTCTGCCAGCAGGGAGGACCCCGGGGCTGCGTGGGCTGAGCGGGGTTAGGAGGCTCTCCTAGGGCTTAGAGCAGCCCCCCACTGGAGCCGGCGTGGATCGTGTGGGCAGCCAGGCTGGCCTCGGCCCCCGTGGGTGGCACCCTGTGCTCACTGTGGGGGGGGGGGGCGGTCTCCCAGTCTGGACTTCCGTGTTGGTCAGCATTTGCTGAGGTTTGCTTAGATAAAGCAAGGGTGTGTGCGAGACAGCGTGGTTTATTCAGCAAATCCTGTTCGTTTCCCAGAGCTTTGGGAGTAAGGGCCCCAGATGTTAGCTGCGAACAGAACACGTGGGGTTAGACCTCTTGGGATGCATCCCAGTGGCAGGGTTACTGCCTAAAGGTTCTGATGGGAGTGTGTTGGGAAGGATAGTTGGTCTGTGTGTGTGTTTGAAGTTTCATTGCTTTGATTTGTGGATAACCGACTTGGAGAATCCCAGAATCTCAGAGTTGAATGGGTGTTAGATACTCCTAGCTGGCTGCTTCCCTCTTCATGCTGTGTGACCTTGGGGGCACACAGTGCGCTGGTGGCTGGCCTGGGAGCACTGCAGCCCCTTGTCACTGTCACCCCGGAGCCAGCGGAGCGAGATATCCAGAGAGGGGGGAGTGTGAGGCCCGGCCTCGCTGACCGTGAGGCCCTGATTCGTGGGCCAGCCTGGAGCCAAGGGCCCGACACGTGTTGTCTTGGGGAGCACGTGCTAAGTTTTACTCAGCAGATTTAGAGACTCTCTTGGGATTGGAACAAATGAGATCTGGGCTGGAGGCAAGGGTTCCCGAATGCGTCTGGGAGCTGGTTATCATCTTAGCTCTGCTGTCTCGTTCTGTTCCCACAAGGGCCATCCGTGTGGGCCGGTGTTAGCCCGATTCTCGGCCTGCGGGTCTGAGAGCTGCTTCCTGGCCCAGTGTCAGGACAGTGGGTGGCTTTTCAAGGCCAGGGCTTCCGGCTCCAGGGGACCCCACGGTAGAGCAGTTTTGTGCTGGAAAGTTTGGAGGGAACACCCTTGGAGAGGCCTGTTGGAAAGCTCAGAGGCCGTCACTCGCCAGCCACACTGCTGGGGACGTCGGAGACTGGATTTCCGCCCATGTCTGTCTAAGGTCAGAGCCAGCCTTTGTCCACCACCGTTCATCAGGGGCCTGGCTGGCCTCTCTTGTCCGAGCTGTTTCATCTCTGAGGGGGCTGGCTTGGTGGACGGTGCCTCTTCCAGGCCCTGGTCTTATGGGGCTGCTAAAACCTGTGTAGGAGGCTCCATTTGATAAGAGTCTTAAAGTCCTGCCGGTGACCTTGACATTGACTCCCTTGGTAAACCAGAATCTCCTCCCTGCGTTTCTGCCCTTTCGTCAGCGTCAGCGTGTGGGCCATCACATGACAGTGCAGCCTGTCTGAAATGGTCTTTTTCCCTTCTTTTTTTGCTCTTCAGTTTTTTTTTTTTCTTTGAAAATACGGGTGTCTTAGTTTAGTAAATTGATGTTTGGGATGGTGGCTTTCTTGTGATTGAAACTTTTGCAAAGGGCTTGTTCTCAAGGTGGTTGAGAGTAATGTCTTTGGTTTAAAATGTGTCTTTTGAGTTGTCTTTTAAATCCTCCAGCGATCAAAGTTCAGATTTCTCAGCAGCATGTGATCATTTGGTAATCATTATTGAGCTTACATTCTGTCTTGGGACATTATCTTATTTTAATCATCAGGAAAATCATAAAGTTTTCTCTATTGAGTGTGTATTAATTTTTATCTTACATAAAAATTTTAGTAGAGACCTCTGGTGCTCTTTCAATGATCTTTCCCCCATTAATTTAATTTTTCCTCTGTTCTTTTGTTACAGCTTTCTTTTACATTAAGTAAGTATTTTCTAGTGTTCCATTTATATTCCCACATAGTTTTGGTTATTATACTTTTTTGGGGTTATTTTCTTGGTGATTGCCGTGGGAGTTACAGCTCCCATATTTTATAACAGTCTAGCTTGGATTAATACTATTTGATTTCAGTAATATATAAACCTTTTGCTTCTGTATAGCTCCATTCCTTCTCCCGTTTCTGTGCTGTCATCATCATACAAATTACAATTCTATAAATCGTTTGCCCATCAAAACAGATTTATAGTTGTTGCTTTATACAGTTGTCTTTGAAATCAGCTAGGAGAAAGAATTACAAATAAAATAAATACACGAGTACTGTCTTTTGTGGTTACTGGTGTGCTTCATTTCTTCATGTGGATTCAGTTCTCTTAGGGAAGGTTTGCTGGTGAGGAATCCTGTCAGTTTTGGGAATCTGGGAATGTTTTAATTTCTCCTTTGTTTTTTGAGGGATAGTTTTGCTGGATGTAGAATTCTTGGCCCTTTGACTACGTCGTCCCATTGCCTTTTGGCCTCCATGTTTTCTGACGAGAAGTCAGCATTAATCTTAAAGGGGCCCTTTGTACTTGGCGAGTCATTTCTCTCCTGGTGCTTTCAGGGTTTTCTCATTGTACAGTTTGAACAGTTTAATTATGATGCGTCTAAGTGAGAATCTCTTCAAGTTTATCCTAGTTGGAATCTTTTGAGTTCTTGGATTATTTAAATCAGATTTAGCTATTATTTATTCACGTGTTCTCTCTAACCCTTTCTCCCTTTGGGATTCTTGTTAGGATTCTGTTGGCATGCTTGGCGTGTCCCACGTGTCTCTGAGGAGTTGTTTGTTTCTCTGCACCCTTTTCGCTTCTGTCCATCAGGCTGGAAAAAACATCTCAACTGACCCAACCTCAAGTCTGCTGGTTCTTCTTTCTGCTCACTCAGATCTGCTGTTGAGACTCCGGTGAATTTTTCAGTTATTGAACTTTTCAGCTCCAGAATTTTTATCTGTTTCTTTTTTATGATTTCTGTCCGTTTAGTGATATTCCCTGTGAGCGAGGTGTTGTTCTCATACTTTCCGTTAGTTTTTTTTTTTTTTTTTAAATAACAGATTGTGGCTAAAACAATCATTCTTTAGTTTTATTTATTTATTTATTTATTTTTGGCTGTGTTGGGTCTTCGTTTCTGTGCGAGGGCTTTCTCCAGTTGCGGCAAGCGGAGGCCGCTCTTCATCGTGGTGCGCGGGCCTCTCACTATCGCGGCCTCTCTTGTTGCGGAGCACAGGCTCCAGACGCGCAGGCTCAGTAGTTGTGGCTCACGGGCCCAGTTGCTCCGTGGCGTGTGGGATCCTCCCAGACCAGGGCTCGACCCCGTGTCCCCTGCATTGGCAGGCAGATTCTCAACCACTGCGCCACCAGGGAAGCCCCTTTCCCTTCGTTCTTTAGAGATGGTTCCCTTTAGTCCTTTGAACGTATTTCAAATAGCTGATTTAAGGTCTTTAATAGGTTCAGTACCTAGGCTTTTTTAAGGACAGTTTCTGTTGTGTGTGTCCCCCGCCCCCCCCTTTGGCACTACCTTGTTGTTTCTTTGCATGTCTTAGAGAATTTTGTTGAAGACTGGACAATTTAAATAACGTAGCTGGGACTTCCCTGGTGGTGCAGCGGTTGAGAACCCACCTGCCAATGCAGGGGACACGGGTTCGAGCCCTGGTCCGGGAAGATTCCACATGCTGCGGAGCAGCTAAGCCCGTGCGCCACAGCTACTGAAGCCCACGCGCCTAGAGCCCGTGCTCCGTGCAACAAGAGAAGCCACCACAATGAGAAGCCCGCCCACGGCAGCGAAGAGTAGCCCTTGCTTGCTGCAACTAGAGAAGGCCACGTGCAGCAACGAAGACCCAATGCAGCCCCAAAATAAATAAGTTAAAAAAAGAAAATAATGTAGCATCTCTGGAAATCAGTTTTCCCTCCAAGGTGTTGTTGCTCTTTGTTGTAGCTCGTTTATTTAACAACCTTTCTGAACTAATTCTGTAAAGTTTGTAGTGTGAGTTTCCTGGGGCTGCTGTAAGAAAGCGCCACAGACTGGGTGGCTTAAAACAACAGAAATACCTTGTCGCACAGTTGCGGAGGCTGGAAGGTCATGCTCCCTCTGAAGCGTGTCAGGGTGGATCCTTGCCGCCTCTTGTAGCTCCCGGTGGTGGCCAGCCATCCTGGGCGTTCCTGGGTCTGCAGGTGCAGCTCCTCAGCCTCTGCCTGTGCTGTCACGTGGCCTCCTGTCTGTGTGTCCATGTGTCTGTGCCTTCATGTGGTCTCTTCCTCTTATGAAAACTCCAGTTGTATTGGATGAAGGCCCACCCTACTCCACTCTGACCTCATTTTGACATAACTAATTATTGCATCAGTAAATGTACCCTGGATTGCCACAAACCTTTAGTCACTTCCCAGTGTTCTGAAAAAGCTGATTCTGACGATTTTGCTAGTGTCCTCGTTGCTTTTGTGGAGGAGAGGATTTTTGGAGGTCCTTACTCTGCCTTTCTTATTGATGTCACCTACCTTTGATACTTAAAGAGTTTATAGAGATATCATTTACGTGCCAGGCAGTTTACTCATTTGAAGCGTATAATACGGTGGTCTTTAGTATATTTACAGTTGCGCAACCATCGCCATAGTCAATTTTAGGACATTTTATTGCGCCCCAGGAGAAACCCATTATTCTTCACCAGTCACTCGCCCACCTCCCCCCCGTTCCCTCAGGCCCCTGCATTCCGCCACCCTCGCCCCAGCCGCATGCAAGCACTAAACTACTGTCTGTTTCTGTAGGCTTCCCTCTTCTGGATATTTCATGTAGATGGAATCATCCCATATGTGGTCTTTTATGACTGGCTGCTTTTCACTTACTATCATGTTTTCAAGGTTCATCCGTGGTGTAGCATGAATCTGTACATGCTGAATAATATTCCACTTTTATGGCTGAATAATATTCCATTGTGTGCATAGGCCACTTTTATTTATCCATTCATCAATTGATGGACATTTGGGTTTTTCCTCTCTTTGGCTCTTATGAATCATGCTGCTGTGGACATTTGTATACAGGTCTTTGTGTGGACACACATGTTCATTCCTCCTGAGTGTATACCTAGGAGTGGAGTTGCTGGGTCATAGAGTAACTCTATTTCTAACATTCTGAGGAACTGCTAGACCGTGTTTGAAGGCAGCTGCACTATTTACACACCTACCAGCATATGTGAGGGTTTTCCACATCCTCACCAGCACTCAATGTAATCTTTTTTTTTTTTTTTTTTTTTAATTGTAGTCAACATAGGGCATCATCTTAGTGTGGCTGTGATTTGCATTTCCATGACGGTTAGCGATGTTGAGCATTTTTTTCTGTACTTCCTGGCCATTTGTACATCTTTGGAGAAATGTCTGTGTAAACCCTTTGCCCATTTTTAAATTGGATTGTTTGTCCGTGTTTTTACTGAGTTGTAAGTTCTTTGTATATTCCAGATATGTCCTTTATCAGATGTATGATTTGCACATATTTTCTCTGATAAAAATATTCTTCCCCATTACCTTTTTAGCTTTATTGTTTCCTGTTTTTCCACATATTCTGCGACCTAGTTAAGATTTTGCTTTTCCCCAGAGGTGCTCTGTATTTCCCTCCTGGAAATACAATAACAGTAAATAGTCACTCAGCAAACATTCCTTGAGCCCCCGTTGTGTGCCAGGCTCCCCTCACCGGGACATACCTGAGAACAGAGCTGAGCGAATCCCTGCCCTTCCGGAGTTTGCGTCTTGGAGCTGTGTCCTGATTCTCAGGGCGCTGTTAAGAGTTATCGTGGGCTGATTCCCATTCTCCCCGGAGTTTGGATATTTATAGATTGTGCCTGGCAATGGTGGACACAGCTGTTTTCTGTGTGGATGAATTAATGAGCTCAGGGACCCTGTCTTATTCATCACGGTGTTCCCTGGAGCTGGTACTTAAGAAACGCTTGTTGGCTCCTTGAGGATTTCTGTGGTCCCCAAGGAGGCTGGGTAAACACAGTTTTAAGGCCCCTTTCCACGTAAAAATATTTTTACATGCAAAGGGGCTGGGGTCTTGGGATGACTTCGGAGAACAGGTACCTTCTAGAGATGTGGTCTCCACACATTTTTAGTCATTAAGGTATTGGGGACTGCTAGTTGGGGACACCTGCCCATATACACACTTCATATACAGACACTTATGTACACACACTCATACATGTGTGTGCACACATGTACACATACACACTTATACACACTCACACCTCATATTCAAACAAACTCATACACACGTGCACACTCATGTATGTATGCATTCGTACACACACACCCAAATGCAACACCTGTACGCACTCATACACATGTACACAATTTATACATATGCATATTTTAATAATTTGTATGCATGTACTACACGCTACTACTCTTATGTACATTGTAATATAAATTAAAAAGGAAGAGATAGAAAATACAAGTACAATGAAAAAATTAAAAAAAATAAAGAAAATACAAGTACAGTTGTTAATGTCTTCTTCCTGCACTTGGTGGATTGTTGCGACCCTGGGATATATGCCCTCACTTGAGAGCAGCCTGCTTTAGAGCACATGACATTTAGTGGGGTTTTTTTTGTTTTTTTTTTTTAAATTTATTTTTGGCTGCGTTGGGTCTTCATTGCTGTGCGTGGGCTTTCTCTAGTTGCGGTGAGCTGGGGCTACTCTTCGTTGTGGAGCACGGGCTGTAGGCACGTGGGCTTCAGTAGTTGTGGCTCACGGGCTCTAGAGCTCAGGCTAAGTAGTTGTGGCGCACGGGCTTAGTTGCTCCGTGGCATGTGGGATCTTCCTGGACCTGGGCTCGAACCCGTGTCCCCTGCACTGGCAGGCGGATTCTTAACCACTGAGCCACCAGGGAAGCCCGACATTTAGTTTTTGTATGGCGTTTTGAGGCCCTTGGGGGTTCCCAGATACAAGTTAAGCCCTTGTTTATTTTCTTAATCTTTAAGGTCAGTTCAAGGCAGCTATATTTTAAATCCTAAAATGCTGAGTGATTTCACAGATGAAAATAATCTGGTCATTAATTCTGTATTAGAATGTAAACCAGAATCTTGCACTGAAGAATTACTTTAAGAAGTAAATCATAAAAAGTGATACACTGACGTTGTAGAAAATTAAGAAGGTGGAGAAATGTGATCTACCGTTTGTTGTATTTATTTATAACAGTGTTACTTGGAATGAGACCTTTTTCCCCCAAGGGATACCTTAACTTCTTCTTTTTTTAACTGAAAAGAACCTTTTTTTCTTTAAAGTTCTAAACTCTTCTCTGTACTAAAAACCAAACTGACCTTTTAACAGGATTTCTTTGTTTGTTTGTTGGCAGGTTGTTAGATATAAAATCTCTGATTTGTCTTTCCCTGTCCTGTGAATGATACGTGAGTGACTTCTTGTGTCTAAGGAAACTGAAGCTTTAGGGCTTAATGCTTTGGTTTGTGTGAGCAGGAACTCTAACTCAAGCAAGCATGTAGGTTTTTACACATTAGAATGATTGTGGTGGCAGGAACGCAGTGTGCTCTGATTCTGGAAACGCCGGCACATGTAGAAGATCGTATGGCCCGTTTCCCTGTTTTAACCCTTTTCTTGACTCTGGAGAAAAGGAGGACTGTATTTTTGCGCGTAACTTGTAAGTATTTCACTTATTTTTCTCTGCCCAAGTTGAAAACTAGATTTGCCCGGTCCTGGACATGTGGGCGTGTTTGCTGATTCATGGCGTGGTGGTTTATGAGAGGAGGACGTGGCCCTGAGTGGACCCCCCCAGCCTGAATGAATGAGCGTCACCGGGGCCAGGACAGGGTTTGGCCGGGTGACGTGGCCGGAGTCCACGTGCTGAACCAGCAGGCGGCGTCGGAGGGGCGGCTTCCCTGTCTGAGCAGCTGCACTCACCTTGTCTCCAGCAGACTCACCACCAGCGCCCCAGGTCAGCGAGCCGAGGGCCCCGGACTCCAGTCGGATGCAGATGCCGCCGGGGAACCCACTGCTGTTGTCGCTCACGCTGCAGGAGCTGCTGGCCAGGGACGCCGTGCAGGTGGAGCTCATCCCCGAGAAGAAGGGCCTCTTCCTCAAGCACGTGGAGTATGAGGTTTCCAGCCAGGTACCTGCGGCATGCAGTGGGGGGCGGAGGTGGCGGGAGGGGGAGGGCCGCCGGGAAGACCCACAGTGGCGGGCAGGCCCCCCAGCATGCTTGCCTCTGCGGCCGCCCCCCAGCGGCCCTGCCCGCCCTCGCTGTCGGAGCTCTGGGATCCTGCCTCTCAGAACGCTCGGTGGGCTCTGGAGGGCAAGCCCCGGACGGGCCGGCCTGGGGCGGTCCTGCAGTGCTGGGACGTCCCCGAGGGTGAGAGTGTGGACCCCAGAGAATGTGGGCTCCACACCCCGAGTCAAGTGTGCGGGGCTCACCCCCAAAATGGCGCTGCCGTCCCTGTTAGGGGCACCCCTGAAACAGAGTTCATTGATGCCAGACGCCTGGCCCCGGGGTTGGCCACGCGCGTAGAACCCTGTGGCATCTGCGGCGTTTATCTTTTGTCCGTTCGCCTGTTATCTTGGTTCAGTTAGGATACGTTTTGATGGGAGCTTTTATTCTTTATCCTGGGGATTAAGTCATCGGTGAACTCAGAGCACCCCTGTGTGTGTGGCGGGGGGCAGATTCGCAGGGTCAGAGCTGCCCCCGCGCTGAGAGCTGCCCGGGTCACAGGCTCAGGCAGCAGCGCTGCAGGGCTTGGGCTGGGAGAGCATCACGACCGTCATCGCAGGGAGAAAGGCGCGTGTCCAGAACCCGGGAGCAGTTCCCCGTCGCGGACGCTGTTTGCCGTGTTCCATGAGAATCAGGAATCAGAGGACTTTTGTTTTGTTGTGTTTTAAAGGCAGGATGACAGAAGTCTGGGAGTAAACTTCGCTCTGACGCTGGTCAGTGTCGCTGCCAAGGGGGAGGGCAGAGGTCAGAGAGGGAAGGAGGCCCTCGCGTGTTTCGGGGACAGCGCTGCCATCTGGCATTGCCGCGGTCTGGCCTCCTCGGCCGCGGTGAGAATGGAGACTCCGGCGCCTCCTCTGGGGCCTCGTTGCCCACGGGCCGGGCGCCCCGCACGTGTGACAAGCTGCTCTTCTGTGGGAGTGGCCTTACCTTCAGTCTCATTAACCTGCCCGCTCCTGAAGTAAATCGATGAACTCGTAACGAACAGTTTTAGAAGGAGGCCGTTTTGCCCAGGTCACCTCCTGAAACGTGCGTGGAGGGGTCAGCCCGCTAACGTTAGGACCGCGGGGGCGGCTTCTGGGCCACGCGGCTCCTCAGGCTGTGCCCCCTGCTCGCATGCTTGCTGGAGCTGGAGTGAGTGCAGACGTGGCACGGTGCCCGCCAGAGGTGGACACATGTGGCTTCATACTTGTCCTTTGTATAGTGTATTTAGCTTTTTATAGACTTTGTTTTTTGGGGGGTGTTTTTAGGTTCACAGCAATATTGAGCAGAAGGAACAGATTTCCCATCTTCCCCTCCTCCTACTGTCAACCCCCCCGGCCAGATGGTGCATTTGTTATAGGTGGTGAACCTGCCTAGACACGTCATTGTCACCCAGGGTCCACAGTCGACATGAGGGGTCACTCTTGTTGTTGTACATCCTCTGGGTTTGGTCCACCGCTGTAGAATCACACAGTGTAGCTTCACTGCCCGAAGCGTCCCCTGTGCTCCGCCCCCCTTCACCCCTCCCCCACCTCCACCCAGACACCACTGATCTTTCACCGTCTCCGTAGCTTTGCCTTTTCCTGAGTGTCGTGTCATCGGAACCACACAGTATGTCACCATCTCAGACTGGCTTTTTCCAGTCAGTGATGTTAATTAGTAACTGGTGTAACGTAGTTAATTGTAGCGATCACTGCTCATGCTGGTTCTTGTGAGAGCTCTTACATTCGACCCCAGTGAGGTTGCTCTCTGGACAGGATGTTAATCCTGTGGAACCTGCAGGTTTATCAAGGGCGGGCTCGTGGTGGACTCTGTCGGCAGGTTCATCTGAGTTGCGTGTCTGCCGTGTTCCAGTCTTCGTGTTCAGCGTTTGGTCTGCCTTTAGGCCGTTGGGTCTGTTTCAGGAGGCGCAGTGCTGCTTGTGTTAGCACGGTTTGAAAGTGTATGTTGAGGACATGCCCTCAAAGGTAATCCCACGTGATACCTGAGGGGAGGAGGGATGCCGCCATATGGGTGGAAACTCCTGTAAGGAGACTTGTCTTGTTCAGAAGATGCAGAATAATAGACGGTTAATTAAATACACGGTTAGAGCTGTGCAGTGTTTAAAGGTTGTATTTCCATCCATCAAGGACATAGAGGGTTTCTCCTTCTGGTAAAGGCCTGGTGAGAGAAGGTGAGGAATTTAGTCCTGTTATTTCCGCAGGTTCTGTTTAGTGGTGGAAGGGGAAGGTAAGGGGAAACTGTGAAGTGTGAGGGTGTCTGCTGAGCTCCGAACCTCTTTCCTTGCAGCGCTTCAAGTCCTGCGTGTATCGGCGGTACAATGACTTCGTGGTCTTCCACGAGATGCTGCTGCAGAAGTTCCCGTACCGCATGGTGCCGGCCCTCCCGCCCAAGAGGATGCTGGGAGGTAAAGCTGGGTTTGCTGTTGGCCGGGGGGCGTAGGCGGGTGGGGTCCTCCCGCCCAAGAGGATGCTGGGAGGTAAAGCTGGGTTTGCTGTTGGCCGGGGGGCGTAGGCGGGTGGGGTCCTCCCGCCCAAGAGGATGCTGGGAGGTAAAGCTGGGTTTGCTGTTGGCCGGGGGGGCGTAGGCGGGTGGGGTCCTCCCGCCCAAGAGGATGCTGGGAGGTAAAGCTGGGTTTGCTGTTGGCCGGGGGGCGTAGGCGGGTGGGGTCCTCCCGCCCAAGAGGATGCTGGGAGGTAAAGCTGGGTTTGCTGTTGGCCGGGGGGGCGTAGGCGGGTGGGGTCCTCCCGCCCAAGAGGATGCTGGGAGGTAAAGCTGGGTTTGCTGTTGGCCGGGGGGGCGTAGGCGGGTGGGGTCCTCCCGCCCAAGAGGATGCTGGGAGGTAAAGCTGGGTTTGCTGTTGGCCGGGGGGGCGTAGGCGGGTGGGGTCCTCCCGCCCAAGAGGATGCTGGGAGGTAAAGCTGGGTTTGCTGTTGGCCGGGGGGGCGTAGGCGGGTGGGGTCCTCCCGCCCAAGAGGATGCTGGGAGGTAAAGCTGGGTTTGCTGTTGGCCGGGGGGGCGTAGGCGGGTGGGGTCCTCCCGCCCAAGAGGATGCTGGGAGGTAAAGCTGGGTTTGCTGTTGGCCGGGGGGGCGTAGGCGGGTGGGGTCCTCCCGCCCAAGAGGATGCTGGGAGGTAAAGCTGGGTTTGCTGTTGGCCGGGGGGGCGTAGGCGGGTGGGGTCCTCCCGCCCAAGAGGATGCTGGGAGGTAAAGCTGGGTTTGCTGTTGGCCGGGGGGGCGTAGGCGGGTGGGGTCCTCCCGCCCAAGAGGATGCTGGGAGGTAAAGCTGGGTTTGCTGTTGGCCGGGGGGGCGTAGGCGGGTGGGGTCCTCCCGCCCAAGAGGATGCTGGGAGGTAAAGCTGGGTTTGCTGTTGGCCGGGGGGGCGTAGGCGGGTGGGGTCCTCCCGCCCAAGAGGATGCTGGGAGGTAAAGCTGGGTTTGCTGTTGGCCGGGGGGGCGTAGGCGGGTGGGGTCCTCCCGCCCAAGAGGATGCTGGGAGGTAAAGCTGGGTTTGCTGTTGGCCGGGGGGGCGTAGGCGGGTGGGGTCCTCCCGCCCAAGAGGATGCTGGGAGGTAAAGCTGGGTTTGCTGTTGGCCGGGGGGGCGTAGGCGGGTGGGGTCCTCCCGCCCAAGAGGATGCTGGGAGGTAAAGCTGGGTTTGCTGTTGGCCGGGGGGGCGTAGGCGGGTGGGGTCCTCCCGCCCAAGAGGATGCTGGGAGGTAAAGCTGGGTTTGCTGTTGGCCGGGGGGGCGTAGGCGGGTGGGGTCCTCCCGCCCAAGAGGATGCTGGGAGGTAAAGCTGGGTTTGCTGTTGGCCGGGGGGGCGTAGGCGGGTGGGGTCCTCCCGCCCAAGAGGATGCTGGGAGGTAAAGCTGGGTTTGCTGTTGGCCGGGGGGGCGTAGGCGGGTGGGGTCCTCCCGCCCAAGAGGATGCTGGGAGGTAAAGCTGGGTTTGCTGTTGGCCGGGGGGGCGTAGGCGGGTGGGGTCCTCCCGCCCAAGAGGATGCTGGGAGGTAAAGCTGGGTTTGCTGTTGGCCGGGGGGGCGTAGGCGGGTGGGGTCCTCCCGCCCAAGAGGATGCTGGGAGGTAAAGCTGGGTTTGCTGTTGGCCGGGGGGGCGTAGGCGGGTGGGGTCCTCCCGCCCAAGAGGATGCTGGGAGGTAAAGCTGGGTTTGCTGTTGGCCGGGGGGGCGTAGGCGGGTGGGGTCCTCCCGCCCAAGAGGATGCTGGGAGGTAAAGCTGGGTTTGCTGTTGGCCGGGGGGGCGTAGGCGGGTGGGGTCCTCCCGCCCAAGAGGATGCTGGGAGGTAAAGCTGGGTTTGCTGTTGGCCGGGGGGGCGTAGGCGGGTGGGGTCCTCCCGCCCAAGAGGATGCTGGGAGGTAAAGCTGGGTTTGCTGTTGGCCGGGGGGCGTAGGCGGGTGGGGTCCTCCCGCCCAAGAGGATGCTGGGAGGTAAAGCTGGGTTTGCTGTTGGCCGGGGGGGCGTAGGCGGGTGGGGTCCTCCCGCCCAAGAGGATGCTGGGAGGTAAAGCTGGGTTTGCTGTTGGCCGGGGGGGCGTAGGCGGGTGGGGTCCTCCCGCCCAAGAGGATGCTGGGAGGTAAAGCTGGGTTTGCTGTTGGCCGGGGGGGCGTAGGCGGGTGGGGTCCTCCCGCCCAAGAGGATGCTGGGAGGTAAAGCTGGGTTTGCTGTTGGCCGGGGGGGCGTAGGCGGGTGGGGTCCTCCCGCCCAAGAGGATGCTGGGAGGTAAAGCTGGGTTTGCTGTTGGCCGGGGGGGCGTAGGCGGGTGGGGTCCTCCCGCCCAAGAGGATGCTGGGAGGTAAAGCTGGGTTTGCTGTTGGCCGGGGGGGCGTAGGCGGGTGGGGTCCTCCCGCCCAAGAGGATGCTGGGAGGTAAAGCTGGGTTTGCTGTTGGCCGGGGGGGCGTAGGCGGGTGGGGTCCTCCCGCCCAAGAGGATGCTGGGAGGTAAAGCTGGGTTTGCTGTTGGCCGGGGGGGCGTAGGCGGGTGGGGTCCTCCCGCCCAAGAGGATGCTGGGAGGTAAAGCTGGGTTTGCTGTTGGCCGGGGGGGCGTAGGCGGGTGGGGTCCTCCCGCCCAAGAGGATGCTGGGAGGTAAAGCTGGGTTTGCTGTTGGCCGGGGGGGCGTAGGCGGGTGGGGTCCTCCCGCCCAAGAGGATGCTGGGAGGTAAAGCTGGGTTTGCTGTTGGCCGGGGGGGCGTAGGCGGGTGGGGTCCTCCCGCCCAAGAGGATGCTGGGAGGTAAAGCTGGGTTTGCTGTTGGCCGGGGGGGCGTAGGCGGGTGGGGTCCTCCCGCCCAAGAGGATGCTGGGAGGTAAAGCTGGGTTTGCTGTTGGCCGGGGGGGCGTAGGCGGGTGGGGTCCTCCCGCCCAAGAGGATGCTGGGAGGTAAAGCTGGGTTTGCTGTTGGCCGGGGGGGCGTAGGCGGGTGGGGTCCTCCCGCCCAAGAGGATGCTGGGAGGTAAAGCTGGGTTTGCTGTTGGCCGGGGGGGCGTAGGCGGGTGGGGTCCTCCCGCCCAAGAGGATGCTGGGAGGTAAAGCTGGGTTTGCTGTTGGCCGGGGGGGCGTAGGCGGGTGGGGTCCTCCCGCCCAAGAGGATGCTGGGAGGTAAAGCTGGGTTTGCTGTTGGCCGGGGGGGCGTAGGCGGGTGGGGTCCTCCCGCCCAAGAGGATGCTGGGAGGTAAAGCTGGGTTTGCTGTTGGCCGGGGGGGCGTAGGCGGGTGGGGTCCTCCCGCCCAAGAGGATGCTGGGAGGTAAAGCTGGGTTTGCTGTTGGCCGGGGGGGCGTAGGCGGGTGGGGTCCTCCCGCCCAAGAGGATGCTGGGAGGTAAAGCTGGGTTTGCTGTTGGCCGGGGGGGCGTAGGCGGGTGGGGTCCTCCCGCCCAAGAGGATGCTGGGAGGTAAAGCTGGGTTTGCTGTTGGCCGGGGGGGCGTAGGCGGGTGGGGTCCTCCCGCCCAAGAGGATGCTGGGAGGTAAAGCTGGGTTTGCTGTTGGCCGGGGGGGCGTAGGCGGGTGGGGTCCTCCCGCCCAAGAGGATGCTGGGAGGTAAAGCTGGGTTTGCTGTTGGCCGGGGGGGCGTAGGCGGGTGGGGTCCTCCCGCCCAAGAGGATGCTGGGAGGTAAAGCTGGGTTTGCTGTTGGCCGGGGGGGCGTAGGCGGGTGGGGTCCTCCCGCCCAAGAGGATGCTGGGAGGTAAAGCTGGGTTTGCTGTTGGCCGGGGGGGCGTAGGCGGGTGGGGTCCTCCCGCCCAAGAGGATGCTGGGAGGTAAAGCTGGGTTTGCTGTTGGCCGGGGGGGCGTAGGCGGGTGGGGTCCTCCCGCCCAAGAGGATGCTGGGAGGTAAAGCTGGGTTTGCTGTTGGCCGGGGGGGCGTAGGCGGGTGGGGTCCTCCCGCCCAAGAGGATGCTGGGAGGTAAAGCTGGGTTTGCTGTTGGCCGGGGGGGCGTAGGCGGGTGGGGTCCTCCCGCCCAAGAGGATGCTGGGAGGTAAAGCTGGGTTTGCTGTTGGCCGGGGGGGCGTAGGCGGGTGGGGTCCTCCCGCCCAAGAGGATGCTGGGAGGTAAAGCTGGGTTTGCTGTTGGCCGGGGGGGCGTAGGCGGGTGGGGTCCTCCCGCCCAAGAGGATGCTGGGAGGTAAAGCTGGGTTTGCTGTTGGCCGGGGGGGCGTAGGCGGGTGGGGTCCTCCCGCCCAAGAGGATGCTGGGAGGTAAAGCTGGGTTTGCTGTTGGCCGGGGGGGCGTAGGCGGGTGGGGTCCTCCCGCCCAAGAGGATGCTGGGAGGTAAAGCTGGGTTTGCTGTTGGCCGGGGGGGCGTAGGCGGGTGGGGTCCTCCCGCCCAAGAGGATGCTGGGAGGTAAAGCTGGGTTTGCTGTTGGCCGGGGGGGCGTAGGCGGGTGGGGTCCTCCCGCCCAAGAGGATGCTGGGAGGTAAAGCTGGGTTTGCTGTTGGCCGGGGGGGCGTAGGCGGGTGGGGTCCTCCCGCCCAAGAGGATGCTGGGAGGTAAAGCTGGGTTTGCTGTTGGCCGGGGGGGCGTAGGCGGGTGGGGTCCTCCCGCCCAAGAGGATGCTGGGAGGTAAAGCTGGGTTTGCTGTTGGCCGGGGGGGCGTAGGCGGGTGGGGTCCTCCCGCCCAAGAGGATGCTGGGAGGTAAAGCTGGGTTTGCTGTTGGCCGGGGGGGCGTAGGCGGGTGGGGTCCTCCCGCCCAAGAGGATGCTGGGAGGTAAAGCTGGGTTTGCTGTTGGCCGGGGGGGCGTAGGCGGGTGGGGTCCTCCCGCCCAAGAGGATGCTGGGAGGTAAAGCTGGGTTTGCTGTTGGCCGGGGGGGCGTAGGCGGGTGGGGTCCTCCCGCCCAAGAGGATGCTGGGAGGTAAAGCTGGGTTTGCTGTTGGCCGGGGGGGCGTAGGCGGGTGGGGTCCTCCCGCCCAAGAGGATGCTGGGAGGTAAAGCTGGGTTTGCTGTTGGCCGGGGGGGCGTAGGCGGGTGGGGTCCTCCCGCCCAAGAGGATGCTGGGAGGTAAAGCTGGGTTTGCTGTTGGCCGGGGGGGCGTAGGCGGGTGGGGTCCTCCCGCCCAAGAGGATGCTGGGAGGTAAAGCTGGGTTTGCTGTTGGCCGGGGGGGCGTAGGCGGGTGGGGTCCTCCCGCCCAAGAGGATGCTGGGAGGTAAAGCTGGGTTTGCTGTTGGCCGGGGGGGCGTAGGCGGGTGGGGTCCTCCCGCCCAAGAGGATGCTGGGAGGTAAAGCTGGGTTTGCTGTTGGCCGGGGGGGCGTAGGCGGGTGGGGTCCTCCCGCCCAAGAGGATGCTGGGAGGTAAAGCTGGGTTTGCTGTTGGCCGGGGGGGCGTAGGCGGGTGGGGTCCTCCCGCCCAAGAGGATGCTGGGAGGTAAAGCTGGGTTTGCTGTTGGCCGGGGGGGCGTAGGCGGGTGGGGTCCTCCCGCCCAAGAGGATGCTGGGAGGTAAAGCTGGGTTTGCTGTTGGCCGGGGGGGCGTAGGCGGGTGGGGTCCTCCCGCCCAAGAGGATGCTGGGAGGTAAAGCTGGGTTTGCTGTTGGCCGGGGGGGCGTAGGCGGGTGGGGTCCTCCCGCCCAAGAGGATGCTGGGAGGTAAAGCTGGGTTTGCTGTTGGCCGGGGGGGCGTAGGCGGGTGGGGTCCTCCCGCCCAAGAGGATGCTGGGAGGTAAAGCTGGGTTTGCTGTTGGCCGGGGGGCGTAGGCGGGTGGGGTCCTCCCGCCCAAGAGGATGCTGGGAGGTAAAGCTGGGTTTGCTGTTGGCCGGGGGGGCGTAGGCGGGTGGGGTCCTCCCGCCCAAGAGGATGCTGGGAGGTAAAGCTGGGTTTGCTGTTGGCCGGGGGGCGTAGGCGGGTGGGGTCCTCCCGCCCAAGAGTGCTGAGGTCCTGGCTCCGTGATGGATGCCACTCTCCCCTCGTGGCCCATCTTCCTCTGGCCCTCTGCCCAGCAGGGATGGGACGGTGGCAGGGCTGTGGTGCAGCACCAGCCCCTGGGGAATCTGGGCGCAGCTGTGGCTTAGAGCCCAGGTCTGGTACGGGACGGTGACATCACCCGGTGCCCTTCGCTGCACGAGCCTCCTGCTTGATAACTGACACGTAGGGAAGTGCCCCGTTCTGCAAGGGAGAAGGAGTGTACCCCAGTTCTCCTTCCCAGAGGGCAGAGGCCAGGCGTCCTGGGGCTCCCGAGTGGGGGACCAGGAGCGCTGTTTGTTTTGCCGGCCCTTGGAGAGCAGTGGGTACCACCACAGTGTAAGGAGTTCTGCGAGAGAACAGAAGTGAATGCCAGCCCAGTGATCTAACCTGCATCTCAAAGGAGGTGAAAACAATAGCAGGTGGCTGTCTCATCTTCATGCTTCACCGGCGATTACCTGGGGCTAGGTGAGGGATCACAGGTGTCTCCGGGCCCCCTGCACTGGCCTGTCTCTCCCAGGGTTCCAGAGCGCGGGAGACAGCTGAGGCCTCCTCTCAGGTCTCATTGACCTTCACCCACAGCTCTTTTCTCAGATTCTAGATGAAACCCGATCCAAAGGCAAGTACCCAAAGCTGACCATTGATTTTCTGCCGTTTTCCACCGTCCTAAAGTACTTCTGCTCTCACTGGTCGCTGACTAGCTCAGAACCTGATAGTGTCGTTTTCCTCTTGCCGTGCCTGAGCACGTGGAACAGAGCCTATCACGTGGAAGGGGAAGGATGCTGAGGGCAGGAGCTGGAAATACTTCGGGAGTGAGGGGGATGCTCAGTGAGATCCCAGCGTCGAGGTCGATTGGGTGTGGGTGGGGCTGAGAACCTGGAAACTGTCATGCGATGCTTGGTCGTGTGACTCGGCCTTGATGAAAACGTGGCCTTCAATGGACGGGGTCCTGGTGGCCTTGAGGGGGGGAGATCCTCTTCCAGCTTTTTCTCAGTAATTTAAAAATAATACTTTAAATACCATTTTTATTTGCGGTCAGATTTAAATACCCTCAGTGCATCATCGTACACTTTTACTTTTTTTGCCCTTGGAGTGAGAATACGTAACCCGAACGAAAGCAGTTCGCAGTTGGAGAGTGAGTAATAAGTGACGTGAACTGGAAAACCGGGTCAAATTAATACATGAGTTTAGCAAAGCCCGTTTGTTCATAGAGAGCGGCATCAGAAAGGGGTCACAGTGCGGGGTCCAGTGCCACTGAGCGAAGCCAGCGGGCTGTGTGGTTTTCCTCGGCAGATCCCGGACCCTGTGCGTCCGCAGGCGGCAGGGCGCCGAGCTGGGGGTCTCGTGCGCCTTCTGCAGCCTCTGGCTGGGTCCCGTGCCCCCCCGCTGGCCCTGTGGCTTGGAGAGCTCTCCGTGCGGGAGGCGTTGGGCCCTGAGAGCGAGGTCGCGGGGGCTCGTGGCCCAGGCTCTGTGTGGTCACCCCGTGTTCTGCGTCCAGCTGACAGGGAATTCATCGAGGCCCGGAGGAGAGCACTGAAGCGCTTCATCAACCTGGTGGCCCGGCACCCGCCCTTCTCCGAGGACGTTGTTCTCAAGCTGTTCCTGTCCTTCAGTGGCCCCGTGAGTACCTGCCGCACAGCGGTCTGCGTGCTGGGGCCTGAGGCTCCCCGGGTCTTATTGTCATTCTTTTTTTTTTTTTCGGCCGTGCCGCACGGCTTGTGGGATCCTAGTTCCCTGACCAGGGATCAAACCCAGGCCCACAGCAGTCCCAATTATTTTCATTCTTAAATTTGCTTTTGTTTCGTGCTCTCCCCTTAATCTCCTTGTTTGGGTGCCGTGACAGAATCTATTTACATGGGACAAACACAAATAAGGTTTATATTCTCCCAAGGTAACAGGTTGAGTACGATTCTAAGAGGCGTCCCGGTTCCGACTTCGCGGGGTTTTGTGTGGAAGGGGTGGCTTTTCAGCGCAGTCTCTGAGGGCTTGAAGCTGATACACAGGAGCCTCTGTGGTTTGGAGGGTTGGCAGACAGGCTAGCGACTCCACATGTGAATGTGCATTTACTTAAAAAAGAAGGCTGGGGACTTCCCTGGCGGTCCAGTGGGTAAGACTCCGCCCTTCCACTGCAAGGAGCGCAGGTCCCACCCCTGGTCGGGGAACCAGGATCCTGTGTGCTGTGCGGCGTGGCCAGAATGAAAAACTAAAACAAATGGAAGGCTGGGTTGGACTCCGTACTACCGGGAGCGCCCGCTGAGTCTCCCCGGCCGAGCTGCAGGGCGGACGTGTGTCCTGGGAAGGGGGCTCCGTGTGGCCTTGATTCCGGTGAGACGCTGGAGTGGCAGCATCTTCGTCCAGGCTGCCGTCAGGCCGTCCTGGTCCGTCAGGCCGTCCTGGTCCGTCAGGACGCCGAGGCACAGCCCGACGAGGCACCGCCTGGACGGCCCCGTGCGCCCAGGGCTGAGCTCTTCGGAGGCGGAGAGGCTTCCCCGAGGGACCCTCTCCTCGTTGGGGTGGGCGGAGGGCCTCCAGCGAGGATGCCCCACACGGCCTGCGGTGGGACAGACGTGCCCTCGCCGGCCGCGGGAAGGTGCGGGCGCAGAGCCGCAGAGGTGGATCCCACACAAGCCTGGCCGCCTCCTTTACCGCTCTCTCCCTGGAGGCCAGAGGGGCCTCTGACCCCTAGAGACGCTGTGGCCTTTCCCTCTGCGATGCCCGGGGCGCCTGTCGGTCTGCCCCTTTTATGGGACCCGTTCCAGACATCCAGGGAATGCACGCTGTGGGCTTCTGCCCTTGCGCTGGGAGGGTGGGTCTTTCGAACCCTGGGGCTGGACAGGCTCCTGTAGAGCTGGGATCTTGACCGCAGCAGAGGGACATGGTGGGACGAGGGAGCTACGCTCGGCTCGAGGCAGAGGAAGGCTGGTGGGAGGGCGAGCTGCTGCGGAAGCCGGGTGGCGTCAGGCTCCAGCGGCCCCAGCTGCCCTTACACAGATGCCTGTCCCTGGGCCTCCCAGCACCATTTGCTTCTTGGTAAAATGAGGGAATTGGGACAGATGCTCTTCAAGGCATCTCTGAAATGTTACGATTCCTTCACCCACACACAGCCGCGCGTTAGGGTCGCTGCCTGTATCTTCCGTGGCTCTTTGTGGGGCTCGTCTTAAGGCTCGGCTTTGCCAGGGAGCCTCCCTTCAGAGGGCAGAGCTCAGAGCCAGGGCTCGAGACCCCCAGGTGCTGCCCTTTCTCTGCCGTCAGCTCCCCCAGGGCTCTGGGGGCCCTGACCCCATGGGTCTGATCATAGGAAGGGAGGAGACTTCAGTCCCTGTTTCTGTGCCCCACGTGGGACCTTCCAGGATCTAGTGACTCCGACGTCTGTCCAAGTACTCATGTCCCTGGTCTGGAGGTGGAGTTTCCGTTTTTCTGGAGAGAGAGCTCCACTCCAGAGCTGGAGTTTGCAGTCCTGTCATGAGGTCGGGCTTTCTGCCTCTGGAAGACCGACCACCCCAAAGGTTAAGGCCAATGTGAAAAAAATGGAACAGGAGACAGGAAGAGATTACAGAATACTTACGTTAAAGCAAACACATGGAGGGCTTCCCTGGTGGCACAGTGGTTACGAATCCGCCTGCCAACGCAGGGGACACGGGTTCAAGCCCTGGCCCGGGAAGATCTCACATGCCGCGGAGCAGCTAAGCCCAAGCGCTACAACTGCTGAGCCTGCGCTCTAGAGCCCGTGAGCCACAACTACTGAGACCACGAGCCACAACTACTGAAGCCCGTGCACCTAGAGCCCGTGCTCCACAACAAGAGAAGCCACCGCAATGAGAAGCCCGTGCACCGCAGCGAAGAGTAACCCCCGCTTGCTGCAACTAGAGAAAGCCCGCGCGCAGCAACGAAGACTCAATGCAGCCCAAAAAAAAAAAAAAAGCCAACACTTGGAGACACTCCTCTCTTGAGGAGGGACTGGGCCGTGCTTTCTGGTGGCTCAGTTGGTCTCATGCCTCCGATTCTGTGGCTGGTTGAGGGTCAAGTGTTTCTCTCTCGCTTTTGCAGGATGTGCAGAACAAGTTAAAGGAATCCGCTCAGTGTGTGGGAGACGAGTTCATGAATTGTAAGCTGGCTGCTCGGGCCAAGGTACTTTTCTGATTTTGATGATCCCTTCCCCCCGAGCAGTAATCATGTGAACAGTTAGTGATGTTTGTTTTGCCTCTACCGTATGCCAGACATCGTGCTAAGATGGGTCGCATGGTTTTCTCCCTTGACCCTTGTTGCAGTTGATCTGAAACCCAGCGGGTGTCATGCCCATTTTACAGACGAGGAAACAGAGAGAGAGGCTGCCATTTGCAAGGTCCCAAACGCCTAGGCAGAAGGGCCGAGGTGTGACTGAGCGCTCTCCGACCACAGGGCCCACCGGCCCCTCGTGCCATGTCCTCAGGCATTTTGTGATTCAGATGGATGGATGCTTGGTCATCAGCTTTTTGGATTTCAGGGGATTGATTGTTGCATTGGTTTATTTTTAAATTTAGTTAATCTGGTCTCTTTCTCAAAAGGATGAAAGTAGCTATTTGGTAGCTTTTTTTTTTTTTATTTCTTCTTAAACTACTTCTCCATACAAAAATACAGATTCTTTTACCTTCATTTTATTTCCTAAGCCTTTTGTTTTCTAAGCATTGTGTAGTTAACATTAGTTAATATAATAGGTAGTTAATATTAAAGCTGGTGAAAAGTTACCCTTCGGGAATAAATGAGGAAATACAGAGGCCTGGCCCTCGTGCAGAGTCAGGACCGCACGTTCATCGTGTCGAGTTTGCAGATCGTATTTTTTGTGGTGTGCGTGTAGTGCTGGTTTCTGTGTCTCTTTTGGACAAGAAGAGGGGTCCAGGGCGGGCGGTGGAGAAAGAAGTGGGCTCCTGGGCTGCGCGCTGCGTGACCTGGCCTGGGGGTCCGGGCTCGTTTACCTGCTCGGTCGATGGAGTTGCTTCCTCTCCTGCTGGTCGTCTTTTCTGGAAGGTTTTCA
Source organism: Eschrichtius robustus (assembly GCF_028021215.1). NCBI lineage: Eukaryota > Metazoa > Chordata > Mammalia > Artiodactyla > Eschrichtiidae > Eschrichtius > Eschrichtius robustus. Next base: position 91,702,939 of record NC_090839.1, read on the forward strand.
CGTCTGGTGATGCACAGTCTCCTCCCTCCTCCCCCGTCAGGACTTCCTCCCAGCCGACATCCAGACTCAGTTCGCCATCAGCCGGGAGCTGATTCGCAACATCTACAACAGCTTCCACAAGCTTCGCGATAGGGCCGAGCGGATGGTGTCGCGGGCCATCGACAATGCTGCTGACCTTCTCATATTCGGGAAGGAACTGAGGCAGGTGACCCTGGTGGGCTCCATGGGGTCAGTTTTGTGGGGCGGGGTCTTTAGCCTTTGGCGGCGGGCTTGGAGCAGAAAGTGCGTTTACCATAACGACTCTTGTTCTGACTCGTTCTACCCCAAAGGGGAAGGAAAGGGCTGGGGAGACGAGATCGCATTTAGAAGCAAGAAGAGAGATGGAGAGTGTAGGCAGGGCATCGGGGTTCCCAAACGTAGGGGTCCCCCCCGCCCCCCATTGTCAGGATCAGACCTGAGAAAAGTTCATCTGATCCGGGAAGGGCCGTGCTGGGCTGGTCACGCTTCCTCTCCTCTGGAGGAGGGGCCGGGCCTCGAGCCAGGACGCTGCCCTCTGCACTGTTCCCAGAGCCGCGTGCCTCCACCCCGCTGTGCACACGTTCCCTTGGGGTCTCGCTGACAGTTGGCTCCAGGTCTCGGTGGATCGAGACCCTACCGTTCCGACAGACTCCCGGGGCTCCTGCTCTGCGAGTAGCAGGGGTCTTGGTTGGGAGATGTGCGGGGCGGCCACCCTGGGGTGCTGTGCTGTGGGGCAGAGGGGGGCGTCGGGTGGGCTGCCCGCCCAGCTTCCAGGCCTGAGTGTCTCTTCCCCTGTGTGTCCCCTTCTTCCTCAGTGCTTTAGGGTCTGACACGACCCCGCTCCCCTCCTGGGCCACTCTGAACAGTAGCACGTGGGGGTCCCTCAAACAGGCGCTGAAAGGCCTGTCCGTTGAATTCGCGCTGCTCGCTGACAAGGCTGCACAGCAGGTGAGTGGGTCTGCTTTCTGAGGCGCTCGTTCCGGAGAACATTCCGGGCCGTGGTGTGCGGGAACGGCTCCTTCTTAGATGGACATCACAGCTCCGAGTCTTGGGTGAGTGGGCAGCGGTTCTCAGGTCGGAAGCGCACGTCCCCATCTGTTCCAGGTGGCTCCCTGGGAGTCCTTTACGCTCTTGAGAGGGTTGCTGATGACGTGGACAAATTGGGCTCTGGTCTCTGAGATCTGACCTTGCTGAGGTTAGAAGGTGTGCTGTGTCCCTGGAGATGTAGTCTCGCACTGCCCGGGGCGCTCCCGTGGTGCCGTCGTAGCCAAGCAGCATTTGGCCACTTGAAAGCTCAGCAGGACAGCCAAGCTCCCAGCTCCCCCAGAGAATCCCTCCATGTCTCGCCCTAGACACCCAGTTTACCTCAGGAAATGCTTCTGCTCTGTGGGCAGGTGCTGTTTGTGGAAATCTGCAAAGAGTCTTGTAGTCGTTGGGGGTTAATGTGCAGATACAGTGTTTACCATCATAGGGAAATGTTCATCTGGTGCTTTTATGCTATAAAACTGTTGCATAATTTTGAGGGTGAGAGTTTGCTTCCTAGTGCTTGGGGAAATGGGCTTTAGGCTGCTGGTAGCTGGTTTTAAATGCATTAAAATGGAGGCTTTGCTGGCCGGCTGAGGCTCAAAGCTCCTTAGTAGCGAGTCACAGAACCACAGCGACGGGTGGGTCTGGGGGGTTTTCAGGCTCCAGGTGGGGTGCTCAGGTGCCAGGACAGCTCTAAGTGATGAAAAGGGAATCTGACCACGTTCCTGGTGTGGAAAGTGCTGGGTGTTCTTCCCCTGTGGTCCCCGTGCCTGAGTGTGTCTTTCAGACACTGAGTGTGGCCGGTGTCCGCGTCGTGTGGAATTAGCCCGGGGCCCAGCCCATCTCCAGGTGAGAGGAGCCCGCATTTCCATGGCAGGCGGGGTGGGGTTGGGGACCAAGAACGTGGTGTCGGAGGACTGGCTGGGTAGAGAGGCGGGCGAGCTCGGGCAGCGTGCTTTGTGCTGGCCTGTGTCTCGTGCTGGGACCTCGCTCGGGCCGCTTTGGTCCCTGGGTATTTTTCTCTGTGATTAGAAACAGGGGAGCTGGCCTAGATCGTTAACAGCTTTTTGTTTAACCCTTGGCCCTGTACTCAGAGCTCAGTCTGTAAAACATACAAACGAAGCTGTTCTGTTGCCGAGACCCAGGCCCTGGGCCCACAGCTCCCTCTTGGACAGGTAACCTGGAGGGGGTACACAGAGCAGGGTGGGAACCCCAACTCGATCATTTCCAGCGTCTTTTCTGATTCAGATTTGGATGCTGCTTCTGCCCTGAAGAGGGGAGAGGGGCGTCAGGGTTCTCATGTGGTGCAGTTTGAAGTTCCTCCTGCCTCCGAGGTTCCTCACAAATGCTGCTTTGCAATGTCACGTCTGCGCGGTGCTGTTTCCTGAATATCCCTCGTTGTTCTTGGTGGTTTCTATGTTGAAGTGAAATCAATACGGTTTTAACATGAAACTGGATCAAATGGCCTCTCAGGACTTTCATCCGTCAGAGCTAGGGTTCCACTTCACTGTTGCTGTGCAAGTGAAGATGTCCGAGGGTTAGTTCTAAATTCCGTTTTTACGTATCACGGTTTTATTCTCCCCAGACCCGTCAGGAGACCTGATAACTGTCCCAGCCAGACAAGTGAGGCTCCCAGTGGGGCTGTTTCTTTCTTGGTGCCAGGGTGTGTGCTTTCTGCAAAGGCACACGCGCTGGTGGTTTAGGGTCTTGCACAGCATCAGAGCAGAAATGGGACTTGGGAGCAAATGACACACGCAGGGGTCCCCCCTGCTGCACACCCGGGGAGGAACCTCTGTTCTCCTGTGTCCCCTGCCCAGTCAGGAGGGACGGGGCACCTGTGGCCATCTGGTATTTCCCTTTCTGAGCTGAAAAAACCTGCAACATGCCTAGTATTTTCCTGTCACCTTGCTGGCTAGAACCTTGACTGTGGGTGTGGGATTGAATGGTTGGGAACCTCTGGGCTCAGCGGGTCCGAGGGCCTAGGTCCCCCTGAGTTGGTGCCGGAGCCTGGGTGGAAGCCCCCAGCTCCCATTCCAGCGCTTGTGTCCCCATCAGTCGTGGACTTCTCTTCATTTCTTCTGCCTGCACCCTCCCCATACCAAGTCTGATGTGCGGTTTATGGGGTGAGCTTTTCATTCTCTGCCATGGCTGGAGCTCTGCAGGTTGTAGAAGGGGCTTGGTTTCCCGGAGGAGCCGGTGCTGCACTTGGGAGAGGGGCTCAGCAAACCCCTGGCAGAGGTGCTCAGCGCACCTGGAAGAGGGACTTGACGCGTGTTGGTGGCTGAGGGATGTGAGGGTGCGAGAGCCCCCCAGCACACGTGGCCGGGACCACAGAGCTAGCATGGGGGGTTTCCTGGAAACCACCGTAGCCTGACCGTTGCTGTGGCGACCGAGCGAGGGTGCCTGGTGGCCTGCAGGCCCGGGTTTGCCGTTCCTGGAGCAGGAGGTGGAGAGACCGCGCTTCTCCCTCATGCTGCCCTCCCTCGTCTGCAGGCACCGACTCTGGGCCCAGAGCAGCCCAGCCCAGAGCTTTGGCACCGACTCCTCCTGCCCGGGAGCGGCTCCGAGCATCGGTGCCCATTGGCCGTGTGGACGTGGCTCGTCCGTGCGAGCGACCCTGGGCTACACGCCTCGCGGGTGCGGTGGGTGACTCCGGGAGCGAGCGGGGCTTCACCCCGTCGTTACCGGGACACCCGGTCGGCGACCAGCCCCCTCCCACGACGCCGCGGGGCTCCCCGCGTCGACCTGGGTGCAGAGGCGTGTGCGGGGTCCGGGCCCCCCGCCGCCCCCCACGGCCTGCCCCTCCCCCGCCTGCATCTCCGCGTCAGCAGAGCACCAGCAGGACCCGGTTCATGCAGCTCGGCTGAGTCTTCAGATTCAGTCCCTCCCCTCGGCCCCTCGCAGGCCGCGCTTCTCTCCCTTTCACTGAAACCGCGACGACTCCCCTTGTCCCCGGTGCATCCCTCCCACTTGCTCCCTCGTTTAAACCCAGCTCCGCTGTCTGCGGTGGCCAGGCTGCTGGGCGGGTAGGGAGGCGAGCGGGAGGCGAGCGGGAGGCGAGGTGGGCGCAGGGCACCCGGCCCTCGTTCTTGTCCACCTGCGGGTCCCGAGGCTTCGGCCTCACGTCGGCGGGCTGTCGTGTGGACGGGGCCCCCTGCGCAGCTGGCCCGCGGTTCTGGGGGCCGAGCCAGCCCAGGCCTGCGGTGGGTGTGCGCCCCTGGCTCTGGGCCCTGTGTGCTCGGTCGCTGTTGGCCCACCTGCCCCGTGTTTTCCAGGGCAAACAGGAGGAGAACGACGTGGTGGAGAAACTGAACCTCTTCCTGGATTTGCTCCAGTCCTATAAAGTGAGTCTCGGCTGCTGCTTGGTCGGGGACAGAGCTGTTGAGAAGGCTGCTGTGACCTTTCAAGGGTGTGACTCCGGGGGAAATGGAAAAAGAGCCTGAAGCCAGGGCTGCGGGGTGTGGATGGGCCTCCTGCAGGCTCCCCGGGGGAGGGGGGGTGTGCGTCCCGCAGGGTGCTGTGGGCAGGCCTCTGGCTTCCCCGATGTGAGAGCGAGGGGCGCGTGCGCGTGAGTGTGTGTGTGTGTGTGAGTGTGACTGCCATCGCTCTCTATAAACACACGAGGGGCTGGCCCAGCGGGAGCTGCCTCTTCTAGGGGGTGGAGGTTCTGGGAAGTCAGGCCTCAGCTGGGGACAGGGGTGGCTTTCCAACAGTCGGTGGCAGGATGGATCGCCTGTGAGCCCTGAGGATCCTTTGTGCTGAGCTCAGGGGGAGCTGGCCCAGCTCTGGTGGGGAAGGTTCTAGAAGGGGTTCCTCTATTGGGTGGGATAGCAGCCAGTGGCCTCTGAAGTTGCAGCCCTGTGATTCCTTGACTAGTATTCCCAAAGGCATTGTGATCGGGGTTACTTTAGGGCCCCAGGGAAATGCCAGTGCGTTGTCCTTTAGGAGACTGATCTTGCTGCTGGAGGGACAGTGGCTTTCTGGACGTTGGGCAGCGTGACGTGTGAGGTCCAGGGCTGTCCCCGCTCTGCGCTGCTCCTTTCCCCGTGGGTTTCTGGCTGTGCGGATTTGCACCGTGACCCCCCACAGTTCGCCCCGGGTGGCTCAGCGGGACGCTCCCTTCCACGAACACCGAGAGTGGAGTGAGCGGGGTGCGCGTGAGCTGCTTCTAGGCAGGAAGAGCCGTCCTCGCCCCCCGGCGTGGAGGCCGCGTGCAGCGGATGCCGTCTGTGCCTCCCGCCTCCTGGGCTGACGTGCCACCTCCTCCCGGCAGGACCTCTGCGAGCGGCACGAGAAGGGTGTGCTGCACAAGCACCAGCGGGCGCTGCACAAGTACAGCCTGATGAAGAGGCAGATGACGAGCGCCGCCGCGCAGAACCGCGAGCCCGAGTGTGTGGAGCAGCTGGAGTCCCGCATCGTGGAGGTGGGCCCGGCGGCCCGGGCCTGCCTGCGGGGTGGGGGGCGGGCGCGAGGGCACCTTCCCGCACCTGCCACTGGGCCCCGGGCCGTCCTCCCCGGCTTCCTGTGGTTGGCTCCCTGAGCTGCCGGGACGCTGACGCCCAGGCACCGGGTGACAGAGCCGGCGTGACCGATGTGTTGCACGGAGGAGGGGCTTGGCCCTGGGCTCAGGAGGGCTGGTGTGTGGGCCCTGGTGCTCCTCCTTCCCACCGTGTGCTGGGCCAGTCGCGAGGGGCTCTTTGCTCTGCAGCAGGAGAACATGATCCAGACGATGGAGCTACGCAACTACTTCTCCCTGTACTGCCTGCACCAGGAGACGCAGCTGGTCCACGTCTACCTGCCCCTTACCTCCCACATCCTCGGGGCCTTCGTCAGCTCCCAGATCCAAGGGCACAAGGAGGTGGGTCCCCCACACACACCTACCCGTCCGGGCCAGCGCCCTTCTTCCTGCAGCAGCCCTTCCTGCAGCAGCCCTTCCTGCAGGTCTGGCAGCCCTGCGGCTGACCTTGAAGAGTTACTTAGGAAATGAGCGCAGCGGGTGAGCTAGGACTTGGAACCATTCTCGTCCAAATCTGCTCGTCTCATTGTAGCCGACGATAATCCTGACGTTGTCCTTGTGGCTCCCGGGGGGCGGGGTGGTGGAAGAGCAGAGCAGGACTGTAAAGGGAGAATTTCTTCGCTTCTGGAGGAGTTCCAGACAGAGGTCAGAGGCAAAGCACGTGGAATCCCCGGGAATGAGAGCAGACAGCGGGTGTCAGTGTGAGGAGGTGCAGGGGGACCACAGATGGGGTATTTCTCTGAAGCCCCTGCTGAGCCCTTGAGAAGCGCTGTGACGGTCTGGGGACCCTGCAGACTGCAATGACAGCCTGTGTCAGCCACATAAGTCTAGCTTGGTGTTTGGCTCTTTGCCCACTGCCCCCAGGTGCAGCCTGGGATGTGTGTGTCCGGCCAGGGCTGAGAGACGCTTAGACGACGTCTGCCCGCTTCTGCGTTTGCCGGCCTCGTGGTGGCCCACACCCTCCTGCTCCCCGACGTCCTCCATCCCGGGCTCCTTCTTGGCTCTGGGGGCTCCAGCACCTCCCGTGAGGGACACGCCTGCCGGGGGCCACGTCTAGCTCTTTGATACGCAGGTGGGGGGCGGGGAGGTAGTGTAGGCTCAGACTCTCTCAACCTCACATCCTAGCTGTCTCAGCTTCCAGCTTTGCACCAGTTCTGAGCTCTTAACGGCCTTGGTTGGGTTGTTTAACCTCTGCGCCAGTGTCCCTACCTGACAAGTGGCATAGAATATGACCCTTGCAGCCTTCCGAGACCGGCTCGGGGATTTGGTGGAAATGGGCTGCTTAGTCGTCGTTCCGTGCCGGGTTCTGTGGCCGTGCTGGGCACACACCTGCCCCGCAGCCGTCCCTGACATCAGAGGAGTGGGAGATCCCGACAGGTCGGCCAGCTGGAGGGGACGGGTCCCACGCGGGGCCCTGGGGGTGGGCCGGGGTGCAGTCTGGGAAGCTGGCGACCCTGCCCGGAGGGCCAGGGAGGCCTCTGTGAGCAGCGTGTGGAGGGAGCTCAGACCTGTAGTTCGGAAGGGTGCCGGGCGGTGGCCGGGCGTGCGGATTCAGGGGTAGAAGACACGAGATGGTGCATCCAGGCGGGAGGTGGCCGGGCCAGAGCGGTCTGGAGCCAGTAGTGCTGGAGCCGCCTGGAGGGTCTGGTCAGCGTGTGGGTTAGTGTACAGATCCCTCTCAGACTTGCTTTCAGAACCGCTGGGCCCGGGACTCAAGGGTCTGTGCTTTCAGTGGGACGGGACGCCAGGGGAGTCGGGCATGAGTGAGAAATGTTGCCCGCCTGAGACGGAAGTTCCTTGACTTTCTCTTAGTGCCTCAGTGACTTTTCACAGCAGCGCGAGGCCAAAGTACCTTTTTAATGGTTCTGTCTCTTAGGTTCTTAGCTCCAGACAGCGTCACAGCAGTGGTCCCTGTAGCCTGTGACAAATGCCGAGTTTCCCTTGAGTGTTTCTCGTAGTTCGTGGTGCCCCTGGAGTTCACTGGGGTGCCCAGGGTGCCCTCGGGCACAGTGTGGGAACTGCAGGTGTGGCCAAGGCAGCAGCAGCGCTGGGGGAGGTAGGGCTGTACGCCGGTGAGACCTCACGGGCAGGTCCGGGTGGCCGGTGGGGACATTTCCTGACGCGATCCTGGATTTCTCCGCTGTGGGTGACTCGTGAGTGCCCCGGTCTCGAAACTCGGGGACTAGACTCTGCTCCAGCCGCACGTTCCCAGGGCCACGCTGCTTCCTGTTGCGACGCGAGCCCCTCTGCCCCAGTGCTGGTCTCGGACACGGGCCTCGCCGCTCAGCCTCCTTCCTCGCAGACGCCTGGGGCCGGGAGCTGTGGTGGCGGTCGCCCTGCTTTCGCTGTGCCCGTCTCTGTGTTCCTCTGGTGGACGTTGTCTTGGCCTCTGAGCCGCCCAGAAGGCCAGCACCTGCAGACCTGGCAGAGGGAGCAACCCAGCGATAACACGTCTTAATGTCGAGCAGACCTGTGCTTTTCTGTCCCCGTGCGGGGCGGTGGCACCGGCCACCGTGACCTCTGGTGACCTCTGGTTGCGGTCCGCCCTTACCTGGGCTGGTCTGTGGAGGGGTCTTCGGAGCGCTGGGCCACGATGCGGGTGGGAAGGCCGGCCCGCCGCCACTCCGGGAGCTCTGGGGGAGGTGACACGCGGGCTGGCGTGGCTACACGGGCGTGTCCTCTCTCCGTGGGCATTTTAGGAGGAGAGAGCTGGTGCGTCAGGCCGCAGCTGCGGCCGCCATCTCCTCACCCCGCCCTGCCCCCTCCTCCTCCAGATGAGCAAGGTGTGGAATGACCTGCAGCCCAAGCTACAGTGCCTCTTCGCTGGACCGCACGGCGCCCCAAGCCCACCGAGGTCCCCGCAGGACGGCCTGTCTCCTCACTAGTGCCGGGAGGACGTGGGCGGCAGCTGCGGCGCCCTCACTAAAACTTCTTTCCAAATGGTGTGTTCCTGTTTGATTCCCTTCACGTGTGGCTGCCCGGACCCCGAGGGGGCCCGGTGTTGGGCTGCAGCCCCTCGTGGAGGAGCTGACGCCCGGGCGGGCTGGGGCCGGGTCCCGGTGGCCGTGGCTCCCCTCCCCTCGTGGGGAGCAAGGCCGAGGACGCGCACTAGGCCGCCGGGCGTCCACGGAAGCCGCGGCCACACGGGGTCTGTCCCGGTTGCCCTCGACCCTGCCCGGCCCTCCCGACGCGCACCGTGGCCTGTTAGTCTGGTGGCGAGAGCGTTGAGTCCCTGGAATGGTTTTCTCCCAGGACCCACAGAGGGCGAGGCGGCAGGGATGGTTTTCACACAGCAGATTGTGCAGGGGGGCGTGTGCAGGGGACCCCATGTGCTAGAACAGTCGGGAGGGTTCTGGAATAGCTGAGCGGGGAGAGGGGGGCAGGACCGTCCCCGCAGCCGGCGTGCTGCTGTCGGATGGCGGTGGCCGTGTCCCACACGGAACTGGTCAGCGAGACCTTCCGCTGCGGCCCGCAGACAGCCGTGGCCGTGCGAGCGGGAGCCCGAGGGTCCCTGGGCCCAAACTGTGAGTGAGTCCTGGCGGCCCTGGCGTCTGTGTCCCTCCCTGCACGGCACGCACACGTGTGCACGCTCACACTGTGACCCTGTTGTGTGCCCGGCGGTCTGAGGTGTGGAGCACAAAGCGGGGACCGAGGCGTCTGGAGGTTCGTGAGCCGGTGCTTCCGCTGTCTGTCCAGGTGCAGGCGGCTGCCGGTCTGTTCTTGGGAGGCCACACCGTGAGCGTCGAGGCTGGCAGGGCAGTGGGCTCTGCACGGGGGATCTGTGTCGCTCTGGTGACCCCCTGTTACACCGACTTTGCTTCTTCAGGGCAGCAGGAACCCTCCTTCCAGCCTCCCTGCCACGCTTGCCGGCCCAGGGCCTGCTCCGAGGGGGCGGCCGTCTGGAGCCGTGTGGGCTTATGTCCGCCTGGGGCCTGGGTGTGTCCTGCCCTGGACCCCTGTTGTGTAAGTGCCCCCTGTCCTTCACCGTTCTCACTGGCTTGGGAGGGCGTTGGAGGAGGTCGACTGCACCGCAGGGTCTGAGATCCCTGCCTTCCTGCAACACGTGCCTGGTTCTGGGGGTTTGCCCTCGGTGTGAGGCACGCACGTGGGACCCAGAGGCTCCGGGTGGCACCAGGCTTCCCTGGTGAGCTGACACACGTCACAGACCAGGGCAAAGTGAGCGTGCCCACCGGGGCCTGGGCTCACCCGCATGTGGATCCTGCCTGTGCCAGCAGAGCCACAGGCGTGCGGGGAGGCCAGCTGCGCCCCACCCCGCTGGAGCCCCACGGCAGCCAACGTGTGCCTTCCTGTGCCGGGCTCCCAGTCTCCTGGAGAACGAGGAGAGGGGCGGTGTGCCCCCGGAGCCTGGCCAGCAGGGGCCGTCTGTGCCATTTATCCCTTTGTGGGCTGTTTCTGCGTTTTGCTCTCTCTGTGTAGAAACGGGTTCCCAAGCACTTTGCGTGGCTCCGTGCTGCCCTGCAGGTTGGTCCCCGGGTGCTGTGTACGCTTGAGCCGTAGCGCGTGACCACCGGCCTCCGCTGTCCTGGCCCCGCGGCGGTGGCTGCGCATCGCCGAGGTCTGCCCGTGGGTGGTGACGGACACGAGGCCACGGGACGGCGGAGAGCGGGGGAGACGCCCCGGCCGCGTGCTGGGCGGTGGCGCAGCGGCACGGAGGGCGGGGAGCGGAGCGTCTCCCGGTCGGGTTGAGGCTTGCTCTCCCCACACGGGTCACCGGGCAGAGCTCTGACACCAGAGACTTCAGACGCACTTTCCAGGAGAGAACCCTCCTGGCGGGACCGGCCCCCGCGTGGAAACCAGGAGCACGGTCTCGGCTGGAGGCCTGGCCTCGCTCTCCTCAGGGGCTCACCTGCAGGGCGCTTTCTGGTCCACGCGCCCCCTCCCCCCCCCCCGGCCCCAGGTGCTGGAAAGGGGTCAGCGGGAAGGTGCTGGAGTGACCGTGTCCCCCTCGCGTGGCAGCCGGGGGCGCAGAGGCACCTTTTCCACAAAGCTCCCCGTCCGCCCTCCACCCGGGCTGCCGCTGGGCTGCCGCTGGGTTCCCGGGCTCGGCGGGCAGGGTTTTCTGCTCAGTGTTTGCTCGGGGAAGGGGGGAGAGGCAGCTCCAGCTCCAAGGTGGGCCCGCAGACCTCTGCGCCCGAGCTTTCCTCGCACCGGGGGGAGCCTGGGCACAGCCCCGTGAAAGGACGTCCGCTTCCGTTTTCCCGATGGCAGCCCTTCGGCCGCTCCCGTCCCGCTAGGGCTGAGTGCGGCTCACCACTGCCTTAGCCCGGCCCAAGGCGTGTGCCTCCAGGCCACGTCCCTCCAGCCTGTGTCCGGCTGACTCGGTGGCGACCCACAGCGATGTTCCAGTCAGCGGGCGAAGACGCAGAGTGGGCAGGGAGGACGTGGCCAAGGCAGGCTGCCGTGGGGACACGGGGCTCGGGCTGCCGGAGGTCAGGACGGTTCTGTGTCTGAGGCCCTTCCTCTTGCTTTGCGTTGAGTCTGGTTATGTACGAAGCACTTTATACGGCTGCAGGGATCAGTGACCATCGCACCCAGTTAACTGGAATTGTTTACAAATGAGCTACATTCCGAGATTTTTATCACTGAACTTACATGAACAACTATCATTAAACGTGTTTATAAAAGTTGCGTCAAGTTGTGAAGTCTTTGTGTCAGTGGTTGGTAGCCCCCAGCCCCCTCCCCGGGGTCAGAAACCAGGACGAGATCAGCCTGTCTTGGGGGAGGGAGGGTGACCAGGTGATGATCAGACGGGGGTTGGAGCCCTGGGCCCTGACCGCGCCTCGGTTTCCCCTTAAGGGGGGTGGTGAGAGGAGGACACGGCCTCTAGCCCACCCCCGGATCCCGCGGCCCTGTGCACACCTACGCCCGGCCTCCCACACCAGCTCTGCCCCGTGGGACGTCCGAAAAGCCGTCCCCTCCCCTTTTGCACCCGTGTCTCTTCCCCCCATCTCTGTCCGGTGGTGCAGGTCACAGCCAGGCACATCTGGCGGCTCCCCGAGGATGGGACTCCGTGAGGCCCGGTGAGGAATGTTGAAAAGGTAAAAGGTTTATTTTCCTCTCCACCCAATCACGCGCCAGACAGACTGGAGGCCCGCCGGCCTGCGGAGCCTGGAGCCACAGCGTGGCTGGGCAGAGTTCCCATGGCCCGAGGGGCCGGCTCGGCTGTCCTAGACAGTGTCCACCTCGCGGAGCTTGTGGTCCAGGATGGTGTCGTGATTCTGGAACTTGAAGTAGCCGTGGAACTTCTTCTTCTGAAGCAGGAGGGGAAACCAGTAGCTGTCATCGGGCCACATGTCAGCGAAGGGGATCTGGTCCAGTTGGAACCACTGGGGGCGCATTTCTGAAGTCAGTGAAGAGGAACAGTCATCGATGTTCAATCCAGATTTTAAACTGACTTTTTGTGAGGAATTACTGAGTTGTTCTGTGTGAGGAACTTGACATACTTTCATATTTAACCCTTGTGACTGCATCCCTTATCTTACAGAAGAGTAGGGAGGCTCCGGTGCTGGTGCGTTTCAGCACCTGCCCCTGGGGGAGGGGAGGGCTGCCGTGCCGCTCGTCACCTGCCTCCCTCTCACCCGCCGTGAAGGGACAAGCCCTGGGACTCACCGTCGCTCTCCACTGGTGTCCCGTGGACACTGTCTGTGCAGAAGATGTGCACGTGCATCAGCTCGGGGTCGCCCACGAACTCAAACACGATCTGGCCCACCTTCTGCAGCGCGTCCACGGTCAGACCGCTCTCTTCCTGCAGCTCCCTGTGGGCAGAGGCAGGTGGGTGCACCGACGGACGTAAGGTGACAGTTAAAGCACGGCGCCCACGCAGAAGCCAGGAATGGGGCTGGGAGGATGGAGGGGCGGAGTGTGTACATGTAGCCAAGGGCTCGGGTTCGGGGACCGCTGTTTAGGGGCAGCCAGACCTCCGTAGTTGAGCACCCTGGGCGCACCACGTGGCAGGTCAGGCCTGGCCCTGCTCAGCTGCTCGGAGGTCCCACGGAAGGCCAGTGCTAGAGCCGGGAGACCCCGCCTGTCCTGCTAGGCTGTCCCGGAGGCCGTCACGTGTGCATGGTGCTCTGCGGGCTGCAGCCCCCAGAACCCAGCCCTGAGCCAAAGTCCTCCCGAGAACAAAGTTCTCCCAGAGAATTCTCCCGTCCTGTCCCTGCTCAGAGCTCAGGATCAGACTGCAGGTTTCTACTGTCTCTTCCCCAGAGAAGGGGCTGTTTTAACTCCTGTTTCACCAAGGAGACAGGCCCCACCCCCAGCCAGCTCACCTCAGCCGTGCTTGATGGTAGGGGATGAGCTTTGGGCCTGTCTCGCTGTGTCCCCCGTTCTCAGGACCCCTTCCCCCAGCTCAGCCACCTGTGCTTGGAGGAAGGGGTCAGGGGGCTGATCTCCCCACCTGAGTGCACAAGTGCCGGGCGACTCACGAGGAGAACCGGGACTCCCCCCCTGAATTGAACAGTGCTTCCCCAAGCTGCATATTCCTTGTAGACAGTCTAGCAAACACACGGACCCCTCACCAGCAAGGACCCTTGCCACCACTGCAGTTTCCCCTTTGGGTCTTTCTCCTTTGTGCCTCCCTTTTAAAAACTGCAAATGTGCTGCCCGTGCCTTGTACCTGTGCTTTTCACACAACACTGCAGAGCCACGTGCTACACGTCAGGGAATTCAACCAGCTTCTCGGCGGTTGTGTGTCATAGAATAAAAGTCCCACCCTGCTCATCACGGAACCCGCCGAGACGAGCATCCTCGTACACACCGTCGGCCACCAGCCTTTCACCCAACGGCTGCCTGCCGCAGTCATCCTGCGTCTCGTTCCATCCTTGGCAAGCGCTTTCTGGATGTTCTGCTGTGCTCGGGACTCTGGGGACCCCACGAGCCCTGCACCCGTGAAGCTCAGCACCTGTGTCTCCTGCTAGAGTCTCACTTCCCCACTGCCCTGTATTTATTTTTGTTGCTGTAAAAACATTCTAATTATACCTGACTATTTAGAGTGGTAGGTTAAAAAAAGGTCTTTTTAAGCTTTGATCTCTGAGTTATGTTAGGAACACAATGCATAATTACTTCCTGTGCCTGTAATGAGAAGCCAGGGAAACCAGTGTTTGTTAAAGGTGCGCGTTGGGTTAAACGGTCTTATTTAAATGGACGCCTTATTGAGCTTGGAATCTGCCCTAACCTTCCTGTGAGGCCCGGAGAGGAACTGCATCCATTTGCTGCCATTCAGACGCAGCCCAAGTGATGCGCTGGAAGCTGGAATTTATTCATTGAGATGGTTAATTAAAATTAGACACGAGCTAAAAAAATGAACGTGTGTTTTCACTTGCAGGGGTGGAAATGACTCCCCAATTAAATGTAACAGAAGCCTTCCGCAGGGCCCGCCCCTACCTCCGGCAGCAGGCTGGCGAGCTCGTTTTTAAAAACGTCACCTACTGATTTAATGTTTTGACTAATTTTGGCTCATCGTCCCCGAGTCCACGGCAGCGTATGAAATATCAATGTGTCCGCGCAGGCAGAGCTGAGTTTGTTTCGGGCCGGGATAACCAGGCAGCCGGGGGTGACACTGATCCCGTTTTGCTGGCGTGTCTGATTGCATCTCTGGGGTGTTCCCCACACGGCGGGGGCATGGGGCGGTGGCCCTGCGGTCCGGAGCCCGCGGTGCAGCTCGGGGGCCCGCCGGCCGCACGGCCTTCCAGAGTTCTCTGACACGGTGCTCTGTGTCCTCACCGCTGCTCTGCGGGCGCTGGCCAGAAAGGTGGGCGTGCGCCACACCCAAAGCTGAAACCTGGCTGTGAGGCACCCTGGGTCCCCAGGTGCCTGCAGCTCCCTGCAACCCCCCAGGAGGAAGGATGCATCTTCCTTGGTGCTCAGATGGCTTCCCCCCAAGGACGTCCAGCACAGAGGAAGGGACAACCAGTCTCACACGGCCACCTGAGTCTGCTGGTGAGTGGGGAGCACACGTTAACCCAGCTGTTGAAGTGGGGCCCGCCCTGGGACCCCAAAGAGCAGTGCACCAGACACCCCCAGGGCTGCCGTGACCTCGCTCGTCAGGGCAGGACAGCCAGGGCCTGGGGCCTAAGGAGCAGCCCCACACCCGTGCACGGGAAGAGGCCAGAGCTGCCCTGGGGGCCTGGGGCCGACGGCTGAGTCATCCCCAAGGTGGGCGAAGCCCTGCTGCTGCTGGAGTCCCAGGGCCCTGGGGTGGGTCTCGGTCTGCGCCCCGTGCGTTAGAACCTGCCACCTGTCCCGACCCCCCCCCTGCAGGGTCTCAACAGTCCTTTGTCGGGGTGGTCCTGACGCTTGGCTCCATCCTACACCCAGGCTGGAACCCTGGGGAGAGGACACGGGGCTCCTGGAGGGAGCTGCCCGGAGCTGCCCCACAGGCCCTGGGCACCAGCGTGGTGCCATGCAGTCACAGGCAGACTGGTCTACACCAGGCGGGCGGTGTGGGCCCTGGATGCTGCACTTCTGGCCTCAGTCTCAGGGTAAGGCCAACCCTGCCTTAAGGAAGGGCCCCCGGGCAGAGCATGGAGACCATTAGTGCCCCGTGGCTGTGGAGAGGACGTCCCCCAGCGGGGCACGCTGCCTGCAGGGGCTGAGTATGCCCTCAAGGATGCCTGGGTATCAAAACGGACCTCAGGGTGGCCTGGGAGGAAGCGCCCTCCACAGCCCCACCTGCTGGACGAGGCCTCCAAAGGGCAAAGAATCACGAGGCTCTAAGAGGGTAACTGAGACCTTGATAATAAAGCAGTAAGTAAGCCTGAACGACAACAAAGTCATCGATTTCAGGACGGTTCTGCGATCTGTGGTGAGGTCGGCACAGAGGAGTGAGGTTGGGGGTCACGGCTCCAGTGCCTTCTGGTCGTCCAGCGAGCGTCTGGGGGGCAGACTGCAGGGCCCAGCACGGCGTCTGCTCGGCTGAACCGAGTTTATGCCAGTGGCCCACAGACGCTGAGCAGGTGGCCCAATTTCATTAGTCATTGGGGCAAACAAATTAAAACCTCCACAAGGTATCACCACACCTGCCGGGATGGCTAAGAGGAAAAGGACAGAAGATGCCAGGTGTCGCTGAAGGTTTGGAGGAAGCGGATCTCATACGCTGCTGGCGGGAGTTTAAGCGAGCACAGCCGGTTGGCAGTATGTGCTAAGGCGGAACACCTCGAATTCTCCAGGGGAGCGTCCGCCGGAAAGACCGTATAGGACCGTCCACAGCTACACCACTTGCAACTCCAACCCGGAAGCCGCCCAAAAGCCCCCGGCCGGGATGAGCAGGCTGCAGCATGTTCCTAAACCGGACTGGACCACTGCCACGTGCAGACATAATACCAGGAAGAAGCCACAGCTGCAAGGCTCGCTCTACAGGGTATTTCCGAATGGGCCGAACGATCAACTGTGACCGAAGTCAGGGTGCAGGCTGCCCCCCTGGGGGCAGGGTCCACCCTCCAGTCCCATTTCTTGATCTACGTGCTGGTTAAATGACGGACCCATTTCTTAAAAATTCCCTGATGAAGACTGGCATTTTCCTACATGCACTTTATACTTCAATACAAACTTGACTTATAAAAGGTCTTCAGTCCTGGCCTCATGACGGACAGAGGGCGTAATTCAGTGTGATCAGAAAGGTGGCGGTTCTGTGAAGGAAATCCAGAGGTCTATGGAGAAGAGCTGGGGGAGGCGCACCTTCTCCGATGTGAAGGCCGAGGAGGGGTCAGCCAGAGGAGGAGCCAGGAAGAGTGGGAGGGTGACGACAGCTTGGGGTGTCCGGGGGGCAGGGACGGGAGCGAGGGGGCGAGGCCAGACCGCGTGGGGCTCAGTGGATGACACAGGAGGTTGGATTTATCTACACAGGCCTGCGAGGGGCAGGAAGGCAAAGGGGCTGCGGTCTGGAGGCCTGTGTGATCTCGGGCACACTGCTCAACCTCTCTGGGCTTCAGTTCTTCCCATGTGAAAGTGGGTGTGTCAAGGAAGAACTGAGACTGTGTGCGGAAGCTCCCAGACACGCTCGTCACCAGCTCCCCTGAACAAAGGAAGGAGCCCAGTGACTGGCCGGTCCCTTGGCTAGAAAGAGGAAGCCAGGATTCTCCTGCCCAAGCCACCGCACAGCAGCTTCCCAAATATGTCCTAAAAACCACGACTGCAGAGCAGCAGCTAATGTGTACTGAGCACGGACCACGTGCCAGGCCTCGCTCAGTCCCTTATGTTTATTTTCTCAATCTTCACAACAGTCCTAAGAGGTAGGTACTGTTATTATCCCCACTTTGCAGATGAAGAAACCGAGGCTCAAGGATTCAGTCTGGGCTCCAGGTCATGTGGCTCTTAAGCGGTCAAATCAGGGGCCTGGCTCTACAGCCCGAATCCTTGTCGCCTGCGGAAGCTGGTTCTGCGGTCAGGCCTGCCCCTCCCCTCACCTCTTGGCTCCATCCTCGACGGTCTCTCCTTCTTGAACTTTGCCTCCGAAGCCGTTCCACCGGCCGGCCCCGAAGCCTCGTTTCTTCATGCCCAGGAGGACTCGCTGAGGCTGCAGCACGAGTACCAAGGTGTAGAGCCTCGAGGCACGCATGGTGCCCTTGGGTTCTGCGGGGAAGGCAAGGGGTTGGGTCAGCTTGACCTGGGTGTGGACGGAAGCGGTGTATTGCGGTGGCCAGGGGCCGGGGGTACAGGAAATGTGCTCTGCAAGGCAGGGGGAGGCAACGTCCCAGCTCTGCCACATGTAGCAGGTTTTCTGGGGTAGACAGAGGCCTGGCCCCCAGAACCCAGGGGCATCAGTGCCCAGGCCCTTCGCTTACTGGGCTGATGCAGCAGGTCAGATGATGGCCCATCCCTTCCCCTCCCCACTCCTTGGCACAGGGCTGTTCCTGCTCCTGTGTCCAGGCCTCGAGCCCACCGGCCACCAAGAGAACCATGCAATTTACCCAGCGGTTATTGGGTCTGGCTTTTGGCCTTGGTCTTTTCATTATGGGGCCTTCTTCTGGCCTGCTGTGTTCTGGTTTCTGCCTCTCTGCACGAGCAGCCCCCCAGATTCCCAAGACATGCATGGCTTCTGACAGTGGAGAGTCCACCCAGCGAGGAGGCCTGGCTAGTCCCCGCTCCTGGAACAGGTTTTCACACTCTGCTCACAACTGTTGCTGCTCTGGGACCTGGTGCTGGAACCCAAGGGCCTCTCCTGCTCGAATGGGTTTGTGTGGTCCAGAGAAAAGACTCGGAGGGTGACGTCTGGCCACTGCTGGAGAAATGCTGGAAGAGCAGGACCAAGTTAGCTGTCGATCCATCCCCACCCCAGTCTGGGGCCCACACTGGACGAGATGCAGGATTCAGGACCAGCGATCCTCCTGGGAAGTTGCGGTGTCTGAGAAAAGGGCCCTAGGCCTGGGTCCGGGTGCTGGCGGTAGGTCAGGCAGGAGAGGTGGGTCTCTGCGGTCCAGCCTCCCTTTAGTCTGCGGACTTTGTCACGTCCCCGACCTGCTCGCGTCCAAAGCCCTGGCCTCCTAAGGTAATTGGGATACTGCTGCTGCTGCTAGAAACGTCAGCTGTCAGTGATCAGGCACTGATTATATACTTCCCCCAAATTATCCCCTTTAACAGACCCAACAACTCTGTGAGCTGACACTTACCTTTTCCATTTTCAGCCAAGGAAACTGAAGCTCAGAGAGGCTACGTTTGACCCCAAATCAAACACCGGAGCCGGTACCCAAACCTGCGTCTACCGCATGGTGAAGTCTAGTTGGCTACAGCTCTTGGTTCTGCCATCAGACGGGTCCCCAGAGAGCCCGCCTAAAGTCAGGGGTCGGGCAGCGCCCCGTGTCAGCCGGGTGGCCTCTCAGCGGGGTCGCCTGTACACCAAGGCCCGCGACTAGGGTTTAAAGACAACGCACAGTCGAGCGCCAGGCTCGGACTCCCGTGCCGGGGCCTCGTCCGTGCAGGGTCTCCAGCCGCCCCCGCCCACCGGGCGCTCCCCGGCAGGTCCCAGGCCCGTCTCCCGTGGCGACGCTCCCGGACTCACCCGCTCCCGGGCTCTGCACGCACCTTTCCCACCCGCGCGCCGCTTCCGGGGGCGTGGCCTCGGGCCGGAAGCGAGGCCGGCGCTTCCGGTGGCGGCAGCTGGAGCAGGTCGGCGCTCATGGCCAGGTGAGCGGGGCGGTCGGTGGGCGCGGCGGCTGGCGTTCAGCCGGCTTTTGTGGAGCATCTACTGCATGCCTGCGGGAGGCGGAGTGGCCAGGGGCCTGCCCCAGGTTTCCGGTCCGAAAGGGGGCGCAGAGCCCACCTCGTCCAGGCCCGGAGAGGGTCAGCCCCGGCGAGGTGACTAGGGGAGACCTGCCAGCACGAAGCGGACGCTCGGCGAAGGCTCGCGGGGAGGGGCGGGCGGGCGGAGAGCTGGAGGGGGCTTTAGGAAGGGAGGGGCGGGTGGGGGGGCGCCGCGGGTGGAGGGGAAGCTGTGTAGAGCTCCGCACGCCTGAAGCCTGCGTGCCAGAGGTGAGAGGCCCACGTGGCTGAATCCAGGCCGTGGGATGGGGCTGGAGGCCCGCTTCCCACATCAGGTGGGCTCGGGGCGTGTAACTCCGCTCTCCACGCCTCCGCTGACCGGTGGGATTAGTTCTGGCGCCCAGGACCACCCTGTGCCCTCTTTCCTTGAGGCTCCTTACGCCTTTTGAAGGCAGCAGTTCCCACGTTATTGTCTCCAAATCTTGTCACCATGTTTTCATGCTGAAGGGACTTTTGGCTGCTAGCCATGGGGCTAACGGCAGCCTTTTTCATCAGAACAAAGGACGCAGAGCTTGCTCTGTCGGGTTGTTCTGAGACTTAACGTGAAGGGAGGTGCGGCTAGCTCGCAGTGGGTAAGCTGTTAACGACCCCACTTCCCCTAAGAGGCTTGGAAATTGCGCCTCGTTCACACACAGGGTGAGTTCAGTTTTTTTAAGAAGCGTGACAGGCCGGTCAGACCCTGTACTAGCCGCCAAAGCCATGGAACTAAGCAAGGGAAGGACCTGTCCTCACGGGGTTTTCTCAGAGTTTCTCAAAGCCCAGTGGAAATTTCTATCCGCTGGGAAAGAATGTTACTTTCATTAATTTTATCAGCATTTTTAACCAGTCTTGGGAAAACTTTGGTTGACACAAACAAGGTGACTACCATTAACGTTTGAGCTTTCCTGAAGAAAGCTTCAGGAGGGAAAAAGACACCTTTGGACTGAAGGGGAGAGGCCTGCTGGAGGAGCTTGCTCGGGCTGCCATGAACAAGCACCCCAGGACGGGCGACTTACAGAGCAGAGATTTTCTGGCTCAGTGTCTGGAGGCTGGAAATCTGAAATCAAGGTGTCAGCAGGGTTGGTTCCTGGGACATCTCTCCTCGACTTGTAGGCGGCCATCTTCTCCCTGTGTCTTCATGTGGGTTTTGCTGTGTGTGTGTGTGCCTGTGTCCTAACTTCTTCTTACAAGGACACCAGTCATATGGGATTAGAGCACACCCATGTGACCTCATTTTACCTTAATTACCTCATTTAAAGACCAGCCACCTCTTGAGGTGCTGGGGGTTCGGACTTGACCATAGAGACTTCGGGGGGATACGGTTCAGCCCATAACACCTTCTTTCCGGCTGTGGGGCCTCGTCAAGTCACCTCTCCTTCTTGGGCCGCACTGTCCCATCTCTGAAAACGTGCGGATTGAGCCTGGGGCCCCAGCGAGCTCCTGACCTGCTGGTCTTTGCGATGCCAACCTGCTTCCTCCCTTTTCCTCACCAGGTCCTTGAAGCTGGTGTGGGCTTCCTTTCCGCGTCAAAGGTTCCGCACCGGTGGGAGTTGCCTCAAGGGCCGGACCGGCGCTGAGCACCTGTGGCTGATGCGGCATTTGAGGGACCCGTTTGTGAAGGCTGCGAAGGTGGAGAGTTACAGGTGTCGAAGTGCCTTCAAGCTCCTGGAGGTGAACGAGAGGCACCGGATTCTGCGGCCTGGCCTCCGGGTGTTAGACTGTGGCGCCGCTCCTGGCGCGTGGAGCCAGGTGGCTGTGCAGAGCGTCAACGCTGCAGGCACAGGTGGGGCCTCCTGACCACCGAGGTTTAGAGGCAGGCGCCGCCCTCTGCCAGGGGATGCAGAGCAGCTGAGCCGCCTTGCGAAGGCACATGCTTCTGCGCGGTTGTTTAGGAGGAATGATACAACACTGACATTTTCAAAATGAGAGACAGGGTAGAAAGGGATAATGAAAATGAAAATCACCTCAGATCACACGGCAGTAGTGTGTAGACTAATATACTGGTGTACATCCCGTACCTTTGTTGCTGATTTGGAGCCTCAACAGAGCTATTTTTTTTTTTTTTGGCTGACTGATATATTGACGTCTTTCCATTGACAGTACAACCGAGTCAACCTCAGGGGTTTCCAGGTCCTGGTCCTTGAAGCCCTGGGTTTCCTGGAGGTGCTCCTGGGGCTGCCCGGGGGGCCCTCGTGGCTCTGGCTTCCCCACTTTGGCTCAACTTGAGGGACTTAGCTTTTATCTGTTTTACATTTAGGGGTTTTGGCTCAGATCATCTATATAAAAAAGTTTCCTCTCACTAATAGATCAACTCACTACCTATGAAAGGCAGAAAACTGTGCCATCCTTTGAAACAGCTGTGTAGTATTCCAGATAACGGTTGTACTGTTGGTGTTTAGCCAGTCTCCTCATCTTGGGCACCAAGGTTGCTTTTGGGTTTTTTGCTAGCGTGTGCAGTGCTGTGGTAACGATCCTTACCACTTGCATTTCCTGCTGTGAAGCCTGAGGGTACCACATGCACTGGCATTATGACACATGTGAAGTTCACAAAGATCTCTTCCAGACACCTTAAAAACAGTTAAAAAAATTTCTTTTGAGCTTAGTATTTATCAGCTAAGTGAATGAATGAGTCAGAAGCTTCTGTTCCTTTTCCCACCACTGAGTCTATCCACAGACTTCCCAACAACTGATTTGAGTGGTTCCTGCCCCCTAATTTCTCTTCAGTAGAAGCAGGAAAATGCCCAAGTTTAACTTGTAGGAAGAGGTGGCAGAAGCAAAGAGTGTGTGGATCAAATGGTTTGGGTTCTTTTACTCCTAGAAGTTGCAAAAATGGAACCAAAGCCATTTGCCTTTAGAGGACACTTCCTGGGGCTGTAGTACGTGGGACGTTAAGGGAGATACCAGAAGTGTATAAAATGGGACGGGAGATGTCCCACTTGCCAGGGCTGAAAATGGAGAGCTTTTGCCTTTGAAAAATGAGGTATCCTGCAGAATACCCGGGCTTCCAATCTTTAGGTAGAGATAAAACACCCTGCCCCTCACCCGTGGAGCAGCTTTTTTACCAAGCCGACTGAGCTACGAGAGTCTGTTCCCTTCATGTATCTAACCTGTATCTACCCTGGCGTGTAGGGGTGGTGCAGGGAGGGGCCACCAGGGCTTGTGAAGAGGGGAGCTTGGAACGGGAAGGGAAGGGAAGGGAAGGGAAGGGAAGGGAAGGGAAGGGAAGGGAAGGGAAGGGAAGGGAAGGGAGGTGGAGCCTGGGGGCAGCGGCCGTGCGGGCAGGAAATCTTGTTTCAGGTGAGGTGAAACAATGACATCTTTTTATTTCACAGCTGGCATCACTCAAATATGGGCAGGGTATCAATTTTTTTTACCTTATTTTGCATTTGTCCATTTCCCCCCTCTCTTGGCTTGTTTCTAATAGTTTCTACATTGAAAGAAATTGGATTAAACTGCAGAATGGATTTGTTGATTTAATCCAGAGGCACTTTGTATACTGGTGTGTCATTTTCTGTTTCAGTTTGTCATGAAGACCACTCAGAGATAAAAAGCCCTTTCATGGAGAGCAAGGCTCAGGGAGTGAAATGAAATCAGAGATGGTGTCAAGGCCCAGGGTGTGGCCTCAGGTGTGCCTGTCCCCTGGGACAGTCACTTCTCTCTGGGCCTCAGTTTCCTTGGAGGTAGAAGGACCACCACTCCCCGCCACATGTTTTTGTAGGATGTATAGAAAGTGGGGAGAGGCTTGTGTCCACATCTTTGCACGTTAGCTCTTTTCCTCGGTCCTGACGTTTTATTTCTATTTTATTATTTTGTTGCATTTATTTTTTGTGGGAAGACTCAGGGTGTAAATAAGTAAGCACATCCACCGTTTCTTCCTTAGATCCCCGTGCTCCTGTTGGCTTTGTGCTTGGGGTAGATCTCCTTCACATACTCCCCCTGGAAGGAGCAACTTTTCTGTGCCCTGCTGATGTGACTGACCCAAGAACCTTCCAGAGAATCCGAGAACTGCTTCCTGCTGGGAGAGCGGATGTGATTCTGAGTGACATGGCACCCAACGCCACGGGGATCCGGGGCCTCGACCACGACAGGCTCATTAGCTTGTGCTTGTCCCTTCTGGACATGGCTCCAGAAGTCCTGCACCGTGGGGGAACATTCCTGTGTAAAACCTGGGCTGGAAGTCAGAGCCATCGGTTACAGAAGAGACTGACAGAGGAATTCCAGAAAACAAGGACTGTAAAACCTGAAGCCAGCAGGAAAGAATCATCAGAGGTGTACCTCTTGGCCACACAGTACCGAAGAGGGAAGGGGGAAGGTCTGTGAAGGAATGAGAGTTTCATCTGCTGTTTCTGGTTCTTTTTCACTGCAAATGTAGCTTGAGCCCTTTCCTGAAGTGTGGCTGGGGAGATCCGAGCTTGATCTGGGATGCAGCGGGCAGGACAAATGGGGGACCTTTTTTTAAGCCTAAAAGATATGACAAAACTATATTCAGTGTCCAAGACATATGATAAAAAAAGTCTCTATAACATGATTCGTGAAGAGGAAGAGATAGGCAGAGATTAAAGGATGAAAAGGCAGACTGAGGGAAGGATAAAAACACTCGGAGGCAGAGAAACATACACACGGACACCTTTATGTAACTTTCTCTTCATACCCACGTTAGTATGTTACAGAGAAACAGGCTTCCACCCTTGCTCCGAAACAACCCACAGGTTTCCAGGTGTTATTTTGGGTTTACCGTGTAATGTAGAAAAAATCTGAAGTTTCAGTCTGGGGATTTGTGTCCATCTCTCTGGCAAATGATCTGGAAATACATCCATTCTTCAAGCAGTGAGAGTTCTCAGAACAATTAGGGAAGACATTTGGTATGAATTATGCATGGGGTGGGTGTGCTTTGTTTTCTCACTGGAACTGTTGCTGTAATACTCCAGCCTCCAAAGACTTAAAGGTAAGTGCCAAAGCAAGCAGAGAAGTGGTGTGTTCGTTTATTTCCTTTTACTCTTCCAGGAACTCGATGCAACTTTACAGAACAATATAGGTCGTATTATTTTATGGAATTTCCATGTTTTTAAGTTTGTCTTTTGAAAAATTAATTTCTTCAAAACCATTTCCTGGAGGTGTGCTCATCCCTTAAGAAGAGTTTATTGATTGTAATGATGATTAAATGTGTAGACTGAAAAAAAAATGCACCACCTAAAAGTTAAGAGTTATGTTTTATTTGGTGGACAAAACTGAGGACTTAAGCCCGGACACAGCATCTCAGATAACTCTGAGAGATTGCTCCAAAGAGGCAAGGGGGAGCCAGGATCTATAGGAGTTTTAGCAGCAAAGACCAGGTAGTTGGAACATCAAATGATCACTGTTAAAAGAAAGCAAGACATCTCAAGTTAAGGAATTTAGTGCTTTTCTACGTTTGGGAAGATGTCAGAGTCGGGGCTCACTGAAATCATTCCTTTGATGTGCACCTCAGCTCTCTGGGGCCAGCGTCCTGAGTTTCCTCGGTGTGCCGTTGGGGTGGCAGGGGCGGTGAGGTGGTGGCTGCAGTGTCTGACGGCGGGCTTGCTGTTTCCATCCCGAGTTCCCTGGGCTCACCCTCAGGGGTGGCTGTAGTGGCTGGTGACCGGAACGTCTTTTATTTACTGATACGGCAGGCAGCAGTTTTAGTTTACAAATGCGAAGGATCGCTGGGGGAAGGAATAGATACCCAGGAACCTCCATAGGGTCCTAGGGTAGTCCAGATCACTGAAGTAGGCTGCAGGCCCGACTTTTTAAATTTTGTTTTATTTGCGCTCGCAGTCCGCTAATGTAGCCCAGAGAGCCTCCTGTCCTGCTTGCACCTCCCCATCCCGTTTCTCTCCGGCCACACAAACTTGTGTTTTATTCTCTGGAAGAAGGGAATTCGGTGCAGACCCTCGGGCGCTTAGCAGGGGGCGGGGAGGAGGAGGGGCCGGTAAGACCCGTTAGTGGACGCAGGTTGCTGTGCTTCCAGGAGGGACCTGCTGGCTGTGGGCTGACCTCGCCCCTCTCTGCCGTTGCGCCCTGGAGAACTGGGACCCAGACGACGGCATCGCGCCCCGACAGCTCACAGGGCGCTGGGAGGGTAGCTTAGTAGCCTGGTTTTTCGCGTTGTTTTAGAGGGCCAGGGGAAAGTAAAAAAGGCATTCATTCAGGCAAATACTGTAGTGGCAAAATCTGCGGACTAGTCCGGCGGGCAGGAAAGTTTGGCCCTGCGAGGCCACCGTTGGCCGGTGCTGTTCCCCACAATACAGTGCGAGGCAGCCGCCCTGTGGAAGCCTGACCCGCGGAGGCCGGGGCCACCAAGATAGTCCCACGGGCTGGCCTTTGGTTCCCAGTCCTCTCCGAGCGGGGTCTCCTGCGGGTGGGTGGCTACGGGGACGAACACGAAGGCCCCAGGACCCGTTGGTGCGCGGACCCGGAGCTTTACGGCTTGCCCCGCCCAGGTCTCGCGAGAGCGCAGGCGTACGTCTCGCGATACGCGGGCGTAAAAGAGGGAGATCTGAGCAGCGGCGACGGCGGCACGGAGGGTGAGGCGGCTAGGTGAGCGGCTAGGGTCCCGGGAGGGGGGCCGGGCCGGGCCGGGCTGGGCTGGGGGGCGGATGCTGAGCCGAACCGGCGGGGTTCGGGCGAAGAAGAGGCTGGGGCAGCCCGCCGGGTCTGGGTGCGGGCGCCGCCCCCTCGGCGTCCCCGCTTCCCTCTTAGACCCCGGCCCTGGGTCTCTTACCGGCGCGCCCACTGTCTGTCCGCGTGCTCACCGGGGCCGGGGTCCCTGCCGGCGCGCCCCTTCGCTCCGTGCTCTGTCCTCCGAGCCTGGGCGCGCACCGTGCAGCCGCCCAAGGCTTCCTCTCCGAGAGGAGCAGCTGGAAATGGTCAGGGTTCGAGGGGCGAGCGAGGGCCGGGGCGGAGGCGGCCACGGAGGAGAGGTGCTTCACCGCCCGGCCTCCGGGAAGAAGGCCCCCCCCCCCGCGCCAGCCGCCCCCAGACGGCCCTGTGCAGAGAGAGGAGCTCTTCCCCCGGTCCCGCCCTTTCGAGTTGACAGCACTGTCGCCCCCACGTCTTCACTTGAGCAGTGTGGGAGTTGCCACTACTTCATTTTACAGCTAAGGAAACCGGTGGGAAGATGGGAAGCGCCTTGCTCGTAGTCGCACTCCTGGCAGCTAGTAGGGTGGGAACTTGCATCTGATCTCTAGTATAAATTAGGAGAAAGCAGACAGACAGTTGGTGAACTTAGGCCAGCGTAAGTGCCCACGGCGGTGTGAAGTGGTGTTGCCGGGTGGGGAGCATCCTTGTAATTTCTGTAGGTGCCCTCAGGTGTCCTTTTGCCAAGGAGGGCAGTCGAGAGGCGGTGTGCTCTGGACTCCCAGCTCAGGGGTTCCTTTGAGAGCAGTTCACGTCAGTGACTAGACTTCTGGAAGATTTGAGTGTCTTTGATAGAGAGGATGGAGTTTGAGCTTTCACCTTATCGCTTGCCTTATGGGGTGGTTTCGTTCCAGGCAGGTGAAAACGCACGTGTGCTTCTCATTCTGGTGTATTAAGTGCATCAGCTCTTGAGAAGGGGGTGTATTGGCTAAATTTCCCATCACGGGATGGAAAGGATGGCCCTGGTCAAACGGGAGGATTTGCCTCCCAGAGCAGAGCGTTGCTGCCTGGCTGCACGCGGGCCTGAGTCTCTCAGGGAGGCTCCCAGCACTGTGGGTGCCCCTCTCCGGTCTCTCTTCGAGCCCATTTTCCACTTGTAATATGAAGGAGAGGTAGAGAGAACAGCTGTGTCGTGCAGGGGTGGAAACGATGGCCTACAGAAGACAAGGGCTCTTCGTGCCCAAGGCCAGGTTTCTTGTTAAGTGTGAAATTCAGAATCAAACCAAGATTCTTCACCTTGTTTGGGGGCGGGTGGGTTGGGGGCAGGTGTCTTCAGTCTAACACTTAGGGGAAATCAGCGAGAGCTGGCTGCTTTCCTCGGGGAACACGGTATGCACCTGTAGGAATTCACACCTTTTGGTTGTTAACTGTGCCTGGGACACCTCCACACCTTCTGCCTGGTAGACGGCCTGGTGTGAGGCTGTAATCAGCGCAGGGTTGGGGGTGCGTGTTCTTTGCTGCTTTTGTCCTCGGCCCTTCACACGTTGGCCTGTGGAGCACCCTTGACCTTTAGAGCCAGACAGACCCAGGTTCCAGTCTAAGTTCTGTAACTTTTGGAGCCTCATTTTCTGTCATCTCTGAAAGAACGTGTAAGGAGATCTCATTCATCTGCCCATTGTGATGATTGCTGTGTCATGTGTTAAATTACAAGCAGAGTGATAGTCAAACTCAAGGGCAATAGCTGTACCATCTGCCATTTGGAGACTTCTTTTGGGCCTTATAATCCTCACAACTTTGAAAAGTGGGATCCTCAGTTTACAGATGAGGAGACAGGCTCAGGAAGTGCTGGTGCTCAGTGAATGTCAGGTACCTGGCTGAAAATAGTAGTGACACTCATTAATGTCTTTGTTAAGCTATAATAAGCACTGCTATGGTTGTCATCCTTACGGCCACTGTTGTGTGCTTTGTTTCTGATTCCTGGAAGCTAGGCTTTTTGTGAGTGCTTATGTGGGAGATGTGCCACCTGACTGCCCAACACCTCATCTTGGGAGCCGTCTGTCTGTCCTGCTGGTGCGCAGGTCAGCACTCTGATGGTCAGCAGCTTGGTGGCATGTTGTCTTTTTATGCCTCCGTTTCTTCTCTGAGAAGTTGGCAGTGTGGGCTCCCAGTTAACTCCAAAGAATGTGGTTACAGACACTGGAATATTATAAGGGCTCTGAGAGAGCATCAGGGGAGTGGGACTGCCCAAAGGTACCCCCTGACCGGGCAGCTGGCAGAGCTGATGGCGCATCAGAAGGCTCCCTGTGACCCTTCCCTTGTTTTCCTCCAGAAGGGAAGTGGCCATGGAAGACCTGGGGGAAAACACCACCGTCCTATCCACCCTGAGGTCTTTGAACAATTTCATTTCTCAGCGAGTGGAGGGAGGATCTGGACTGGATGTTTCCACCTCTGCCCCAGGTTCTCTGCAGATGCAGTACCAACAGAGCATGCAGGTGAGTGGTACGCGCTGGGATAGGGGCCTCCAGGTAAAGGCACCTGCCCTTAGGTGGGGCTGGTTCAAGTTCCACATGGTGCAGGTGAGCGGTTTGTGTCCGGATAAGGGCCTCTACGTACACAGACTTTCCCTTAGGTGGGGCTGATTCAACTCCCATATAGTTGAGGCAGGTGAGCGCTGTCTCAGCCTAGGGGCCAGCTGGCCATCTCCCACATCTCCAGCATGGGTAGTCATAGTTTGGGAGGACAGCCAGAGGTCATGGTCTGGCCCTGAGCTGTCCTGGCTCAAAAGCCTGAGATAACAGCACCCCCAGAGTGGATCTGGTGTTCAGCATTGTGCTGACACTAACGAGCTTGCAGACGCTAGAGGTAGGATTGGAAAGCCAGTTTATTCATTTAATCGAGGGAAATAATCCGAAACGGCCTGGGCACATGACCACTGGAATTGTGCAGCCAGCTGCTGGCTCCCTTGATGGTGTAGCACACGGCAGGGCTGTGTTGTAAGCACAGGTTCTTGGTCAGCCTGGCAGGTAAGGCAGGGCAGTGAGTGAAGGATTGGGCATATGACAGTCTCAGACTATGGGGGCCATTTGCACATCTTCGCTTCAGTCTGCCATGGGGTGATTTTTACAGTTTCACTTTGCTCATAGTCTTATTTCACTTTATTCCAAGTTTTCGGCAATGCTCATTGTGGACACAGTTGTAAAGGCTCAGGTTTCCTGAAGGACTTCAGGTTCTGAAGAGTCTTGGGGTCAGTGCTAGTTGGGGCAGGGATCACTGGGTCCACATAGGGAGGGAATGTGGTGTCTGAGCCATGTCCAGGCCCCTGCCACTCTCAGGGCTGCATCAGGTGATCTCTGGCTTCTCTGCTTGCATTCCTTCTCTCTTGTCAGCCTTGCCTGTGTTGCTGCAGCCTTTCTGCTATGTGTCATCTGCCTGTGTCAGATGAGCCAGTGGTTTCCTGTTGCTCTGGGAGCCCTGATGAGTCCATGCCACATTTGCTAAAACAGAGGCTGGTGTGTTTGTATGCATTCGTTTGCTGAATAGTTGAATTACTTACTATGTGTTTGTTAGTGGGCTAAGTTGCTCACTGCCCTTTTTTTTTTTTTTTTGGCAAGCACTGTTCTTTATCCTGAAATTAGGTCATTTGTATTTGTTTTTGTTGTTAAAACACCTTTTTTTGAAATGGTGGTGGTGATAGATTATAGGGTTTTTTTTTGTTTTTTGTTTTTTGTTTTAATCCTTGCTCACTGGCAGAATATGAAGTTGGCAACTTTGGTCTAAGAAAGTTATAATTTTATTGATGCAGATGTCTGGGAACTTTTGGCCTGTCAGAACTATAGAGTCTAGAATTTCCAGGGTCCCTAGTTCTCACTCATCTATGACCTGAAAGGCTTCCCCAGTTGGGATATCAGTAAATGAAAGCTGTAGCCAGAGTGAGCTGGTTAGAGAGCCACGTGGCACAGGACCTGCCTAGGAGCCCTGACCTTGGACCTGTCCTGTCTCAGGACTTCAGTCAGTGTTCTGTCTCTTTGCTACCATGCCTGGCAGGTGAGGGAACAGAGCAGCTGCGGGTCTGGGGAGTCTGGAGGCAGAGAGCAGTGTCTTGCCTGCTAGTCCCGTCCCCTGGTTTATTTTAAGGTTCCTGTTTCTGTGTGCAGGCGTTTATAGTCCGCTGTGCTACGTGTCAGCGTTGGCTTAAATATAAGAATATGTTCAGTGACTTTCCTTCAGGTATGGTCAACCTTCCAGGAAGATGCCGCCAATGGATGTGTGTCTCTGGGACTCCCGTGTGGTACCCACACCCTCGGAGCTGGGGTCCTGCCATCCTCTGAAGAAGCTGGGCCCTAGCTGCCGACTCAGAGTGAGACTAGGAAGGCTGAGTTTGATGGAGGGTAGAGTTAGGAGCTCCCAAATGTCAACAGGTGGGAACTGAAATGAGAGAAAGTATCAGAGGGGTAAAGAAAGTGTGGACTTTGGCCTCCAGAGCAGTGGGGGAAGGGTGGAGAAAATGTCTTTTCTCTGGCCTGGGATTTCTCACACTTGGCACTGTTGACGTTTTGGGCTGGATAATTTTTTGTTTTGCAGGACATTCCTGTGCATTGTGGGATGTTTAGCGACATCCCTGGCCTCTACCCGCTACGTGCCAGGAGCAAACACAGAGTGTCGCCCCTTCTTGTGACGCTCAGTTGTGTCTGCAGACAGTGCCACATGTCCCTGATTGAAATGAGCACCACTTTCTGTAGCCCAGAGCATCTTGAACTTTCATGTGCATGTGAATCACCTGAAGATATGTTTAAAAGGAAGATTCCAATTTGGTATCTGTGTGGTGTGACCCGAGACTCTGCATTTCTCTTAAGTGCCCAGGAGATGCTGTGTTGGTGGACTGCAGGCCATTCTTGGAGGGGTTGGGCTCTAGCCCCCTGAAGACAAGGCCCTTGCAGTCGGTGATTCAGTGGTACTGTTGGCTGTGTCTTCTGAGGCCCTTCAGAGCTTCAGTTCCCCTTTATTTACCTACCTTCTGGGGGACGCAGACTTCTGAGATAGGCCCCAAACTGCTGGCCCCTGGTGGACTGCGGTTTCTCCCACTTAATCAAACACTAACTAGTTGTTGTGGCCCCGCGGTTTTGCAGATAGAATTAATAGCTCCAATCAGTTGACCTTAAGGTAGGGAGAGTACCTGGGTGGGCCTGACCCAATCAGGTGAGTCTTTAAAATCTGGGTCCAGAAATCAGACAAAGAAGTCAGAGATGCAGAGCAGGAAAGGGATTCCACACATGCGAGATTCTCCCTTGTTGGCTTTGGAGGTGGAGAGGGCCCCGTGGCAGGGAATGTGGGCAGCCTCTGGGAGCTGACAGCAGCCCGGGCCTGCCAGCCAGCAAGGAAATAGGAACGTGGAAGAGGCTCCTGAGCTACAGGGGAGAGCACAGCTTGCCGACTGCATGGATTTTAGATGTTGAGACCCTGATCGGAGAAGCTGGCTGTGTGTGCCTGGCCTTCTGACCCATAGAACCGACAGCCAGCATATGGGCGTTTAAGCTGCTGCGTTGGTGGTAGTTTGTTACATGGCATAGGAAACATGCCCTCACACTGTCATCTGAAAACGCACCTTCCTCTTTTGTCCTTTGTCACCTTCTCTTGCCTTGCTGCCTCCCTGCACCCCTTTCCCACCTGGGGGCCCGGTGTTCCTTCCTCCCCAGGGCTGAGCGAGGGCCTTGCTGGGAGCAGGTGCTCGGTGAGGGAGTGCTGAGTGAGCCCCTCACCTGTCGGACGCAGCTGCTGAGGCCCTGTCTTTCCTTTGCACGTGACCGGTCAGCTGGAGGAGCGAGCGGAGCAGATCCGCTCCAGGTCCCACCTCATCCAGGTGGAGCGGGAGAAGACGCAGATGGAGCTGAGTCACAAGAGGGCCCGCGTGGAGCTGGAGCGGGCAGCCAGCGCCAGCGCCAGGAGCTACGAGGTGGGCTCCGGCGGGCCCGCCCCAGAGCAGGGGGTGGGGGGGGGGGTGCGTGTGCCTGCCGGACCACGGGGAGCGAGAGCCCAGCCAGCGGCCCAGGGGCTGTCCTCCAGGTGTCCAGGGCCTGCCTTCTTAGGCCGCCTGAGGAAGGGGGTCGGGCCTCAGGTGTGCCCTGTGTCCCCGAGGAGGGCAGCACGAAGGGATGGCTGCCCTGCCGCGTCTGCCCGGTGAGGTGCTGGTGGGCACTCGTCTCCGCTGGCTGCGTGGTTGCCCTCTCTTCTCTGAGAATTGGGATGGAGGTCTGGCACAAATGCCAGGTGGCCTGGGGGTGACAGGCCTGGAAAGTCACTGGCTTGCATAAGAGTCTCAGGTCCAGGCTGGGTCTTGCGCAAATGGTTATAGGGCCTCAGCGCCAAGAACCCCAATGTCGGGGGCTGCTTCATGTTGCCCTTGCCTTACCCAGGGCAGGCTAGGAAAGCATAACCCCCTGTTACCCAGAGGAGATGCTAGGTTTTTACTTAGTGCATAAATTCCATGCTTCCTTTGCTTTGATTAACAGCACTTTGCCAGGGTTTTTCAATAAGTGCTGATGAGTTGTGGCAATGCTGCCAAGATCCAGGCAGCGCGTTGGATCAGAAGGTCTCTGGCCTCTGTGCTTCCCTGAGGGTGGATATCTGGCCCCATTCTCACGTTACGCGGCATATTCCCCCTCTTTCTGAGGCCCCGTAGAAGTAGCTGATGGCCTCGAGGGTGCGATGCTAGCTGGATGTACTTGAACCCGACGTGCAGGCCCGTGGCTGTGCCCGTGGCCGTGGCGTGCCGCGTGGACTCAGCAGCCCAGTGCGCCGCAGGTGGGGCGCTGCCGCCTTGGCATTGGCCCTGGTGCTGCACAGTGTGGTGCTTCCGCGTGCAGTGGGGCTTTCGCCGACGTTCTGGGTTGTCCTAGGAAATATGTCCTGGGGGAGCCGGTGGGAAGAAGAAGAGGGAGAGGCCATGGGAATCTTGCAAGTATTGAAGTGAGTCACTGACAGTCTTTCGTGGGGAAATCCAAGGGTACAGGGCTGACTGAGCTTAATCCTGGGGCCCCCTCGCTGAACTTGCGCCTTCCTCTTGGAGAGGCCTTTCCCCCCTGCCCGTAGACTTGGCTGAATACGGCCCTGGAACCGTCTGAGCCAGTGGTTTTCAGATTGTCCCTTTGAGTCTTGGGTATCTGCGAAGGTTTCTCAGGGACTGCCAGTTTGGTAGTGGGTGGAGAGGGCAGGTGGGTGGGACTCTCAGCCCTCCCACCTGGAAATACCGATGAGATGGTGAGACTTCGGTGTCCAAGGTCTGGGGACCTGCCTGCACTGCCCCATGTGCACTTGGGACTGGCCGCCTGAGGAGAGGTGCCACGTCTTGCCCCGTGACGTGCTGGCCGGGTCCCTGCACAGCCACAGCACCTCACTCCTGCGTCTTGGCAGGTCCCCAGGCTTCAAGGCCTCCTGGTGGTTTGGAGGCTGTAGTCGCGGTTCGTCGCTCCCCTGAACCCTGGATCAGCAGGAGGCCGTGGCCCTGGCTGTGCTTTTATTAAGCTCCTTGTTGCCATTGGGCTCGGAGAGTCCTGGTCTCAGCACTGCCTCTGAGTACGGCAGGCCCTGCGAGCGCCCGGCAGGCAGCCCTTGGCGGGAGCTTCCGCAGCTCGGCTTCCTGATGAGAGGTCAGAGGTCAGCAGAGTGTCAGGCTCCATGTAACTAGGACTTGGTGCCTTTGCCCCTGGGACTCTGGCTGCCACTTGTGATCCCTTTGCTTCTTGGGCTGAGGGTAACCTCAGCGGCCGACACCTGACCCTTTGGACCCTGAGGGATCGTCAGAGTGAGAAGTCTGAGTTCTGTGCGTTCCTTGCCAGCGCAAGCCACGCGGCCCCTCGAGGGTACCCGTGCAGCGTGGCTCTGAAGCTCTGTGGGAGGTGAGGGCCCAGGGTCAGGTGCTCCCGCCTGCGGGCTCCCGTCCACTCTCCGGGGGCGTGCCGGCTCATGGGGAGGGGAGCCTCTCCCCAAGGTCGAGTCTGAGGGAGATGCTGTGCTCCGTCTCCTCCCTGCAGGCGGCCACCCTGAGCAGTGGTCGGTGGCGTGCCGCGTGCGAGCGCCCTCCCAGGGGGCGCCGTGAGATGCGGCCAGGCGCTCACCTTGGGGGGCGTCCCGCTGCGGCCTCGGGTCGCCTGTGGGCTTGGCTCTTGCCTTGTTGGTGGCTCTTCTCTGGGCCTCAGTCCTGTCCTGAGGGCCGAGCGGGGTGGGCTCAGCCGGCCCCCACGCCCTCTCACCGGCCCGTTCTCCTTGGCAGCGTGAGGTGGACCGCAACCAGGAGCTCCTGACGCGCGTGCGGCAGCTTCAGGAGCGGGAGGCCGAGGCGGAGGAGAAGGTGAAGGCGCAGCTGGAGCGCTACAGGTCGTGCCAGCAGAGCCTGGACGCCGCCAGCAAGGAGCTGCGGGAGAAGGAGGGCGGCCTGGCCGAGGCTGGCGAGGTGAGGGGCCGCGGCCCCGGGCTGGGGTGCTGCCCTCGCCCCACGAGCAGTCTCTCTGCGCGGAGAGAAGACGCACTCCCGCCTCCGGCACGGTAGCTCCGTGGTAGCGTCGCTGTTTAATTCTGCGTCCCACGTGTGCGCCTACGTCTTTTGCGTAGTTGTGATCGTAGCAAAAACACTAATTTCCCATTCTGTGGTTTTCAGTTAGTAAGTGGAATACTTTTGTTGTCTTTGTGATTAGGATTTTTAGTGGTTGACTTATCTGTTTTTGGTCATTTTCACGTGTTTTGTTTTTTTTATACACACACACACCCTGATGCAGATACACATGTGGTAGATAGCTTCATGCGTGTAGCCTTTTTGTTTCTGGTGAATGATTTTGTTTGGACAAATCCCTGGGAATGGGATTATAAGATCAGCAGTTACACGTCTCTCTGTGGCTTTTGCTACACGTTGCTGTGTTCTGCTAGTAACTATTGTTGAGGATTCTGCTCTCACTGGAACCTCTACCTGTCACGGATAGTGAGTGATGTTTTCTGGAAATACTTGTGATTCCGCCCCCTCGCCCCGCCCCTGGAGGTGTAAGTAGGTGCCTCTGGATTTGCATTTCTTTGATTATTAATAAGGTTTGTTAGCCTCTGAGAATATCTCTGGAACCAGAGCATAGGTCATTCGTAGTCATTATTGTCTCTACCAACCAGGGGTTGTATAAATGTTAGAAGCAGAACCCAAACATTGAGGCTTGTGGAAACTGGACTCCTCTGACCTTTCCTGTCCCTTTGCTGTGCTGCTCAAGATCACAGGTGCTGCGAGGACAAAGATGAAACGCTGCCGGGGGAGGGAGTCGGGGGCCGCGGGATCATTGGTATTCTGTCTCTGCGTGGTTTTCTCTCCTTGATAGATCTTCGGAGCAGGCGCCAGGTGATTTTTGCCTGGGCAACGCTGGTGAGCATGTTAAGATTGTTCCTACATCTGTCTTCTGACGTGGATGTTGGCAGGAGAGGAGCCGTGAGTGGCCTTAAGACAAGTCCTCCTCCCGCCTTGGGTGTGTGCCTGCCTGTGCTCCATTGCAGGCTTTTCTGGAGGACGGGGGTGGGCATGTCCTGCACATGGCTCAGTGAGGAGCAATTTGGGGGGCACCCTTGGCACAGAGCAGACGCCTGTGGGGCCTGGCGTGGCAAGGGTTGTGGCGATTTGGGACGGAGACCCCGACGTTGCTCGGCTCCCTTTTCACCCCGTGGAGAAGGCGTCCTTGGTTCCGAGTCTAGGTCTGTAAACCTCCCTCCCGCACAACTGTGTTCTCTCGTCACGGTGCCCTGGTTTAGATGCTCGTGCTCTCTGAGGTCGTCCTGTTGATGGCTTGGCTTCCGCACAGCTTTGTCCTCCAGGCGGTGGGCCGTCTGACTCCTGTATTCAGCACAGCGTCTGTACGTTTATTTAATTCAGGAAGAATTCTCAAAGGATATGTTCGTGGTTAAGTAAACCTTAAGTGTCTTCATTCTTCTTTGGGTCACAGATTGAGAGTCACGGTTATCATAAAGGAAACCATGCAGGTCGATGAGAGGGTAGGACACAGCCCCACCCCCCCATCAGCCTCCCTGGGGGGCCTGCTGTGGCCCCCGTGTTCGCAGACGGCGCCCCGTGCGAGGGTTGCTCACTGTGGTGAGTTTGCCAGTCCGTCCTCTTGCCCTCAGCTTGTAGGTTGCTCGTAGGTTGCTGTCTCAGAGGCTGATGGGGTGATGTTTCCAGTTGTTCACTTAGAGTGACGCCCTTGAGTGGGCTGGCTTTTCCTGTTGGAGGCGTGCTCTCTTGCCCCAGGAAAGCCACAAGTGGGGTCCCCTCACCAGAAGGTTGTCTGGGGAGGGTGTGGTCGGAGCTGAGGACTGCGGTTCCGCCCCAGTGTCGGTCTGGCGGACTCGCTGTCCTGGAGGCTGTGCGCTGGGCCGCCTCCCTGTGCCTTCCCCGACGACCCCTTCTGGCCTGGGAGCGCTTCAGCCTCTGCGGCACTCGTGCGGCTCCCGTTCGTTGTGTGTGGCTCTCGTGGTGTCGTGCTGAGGACAGCCTCAGCGCCCACTTCTGACTTCTTGGCGGGTGCCCGGCTTGTCCCCGTGTAGCGTCTCGTGCACAGCTGGGCCGGGGGCGCGGTGGTGGGGTGGGCCGGTTAGAGAAGGGATCCTGGGCTGGGGACAGAGCGGGTGTGGGCCGCCACGGGCTGGGGGCCTGTGCACACGCCGGCTGGGAAGGGGTGACGCGGGGCGTGGGTGTGGAGGCCGCCAGGCGTGAGGCCCGGGCCCGCCTTGGCCGGCAGCGTTCTCACTCCCGAGGCTGCGGGTCACCGAGGCGGGGCTCGGGTTGGGTTGAGGGGCGGTCGCGTGTTCCGAAGGAGAAGATGGCTCTGTCCTCGCCCTCCGGAGCGGGACGGGAGGGGACCGGCTCTTGTCTGCCTCGCTTTCAGACCATCAGCGTGCTGAAGGGGAGGCTGTCGGACCTGCAGTGGAGCGTGATGAACCAGGAGATGCAGGTGAAGCGCCTGGAGTCTGAGAAGCAGGAGCTGAAGGAGCAGCTGGAGCTGCAGCACAGGTGAGTGTGGAGGCGGCGGGCAGGCGTCTCTGCGCCTCTGCCAGGTGAGCCTGGGGGCGGCGGGCAGGCGTCTCTGCCCCTCGGCCAGGTGAGCCTGGAGGCGGCGGGCAGGCGTCTCTGCCCCTCGGCCAGGTGAGCCTGGCCGGCTGTCCGCCTGCGTGCTGTCGGCCTGACGCCCGCCGGGCTGCGTGCCGCGCTGGATGTCCACTTGTTAACCGTGTGCAAGCCCAGGCTGGCTCTCCTGCGTATGCCCTCTGTGGCCTGAGCACCCAGCGGTCACGAACGTCGCGTGCGCTGAAGCTCTGAGGGTCCGCGAGTGCCCTTCGTGCGCTGGCCTCCCATCCGCAGGCTGTTGGGACACACTGAGGCCTTTGAAGCCAGGACCTTTAGTGCCGGAACAGAGCGGTGTTTCAAATGTTCCAAGAATAAGAAGCGGGAACAGTCATTTCTTCCCTCCTCTGGGGGTGGGATGCCTGCTTGGAGGGAGCTTTCAGAGAAGGTGTTAGGTTTGAGCGAGATTTTGAAGGCTGTGTAGGACATGCCCTGGGGCAGGGGGGACGTGGGTGGGAAAGGACGTTCCTGGGGAGGGAGCCCCCTGAGCAAAGGCATGGCAGGATGGAAGAGCTCGCCTGGAGATGCAGGTAGAAGACAGCGCTCTCCCGAAGCTCGTGGCCTCTACCTTAGCAGGTGTTGCCTTAGGGGAGTTCTGGCTCCCCTAACTCGGTGGAATGGGGCAGGGTTGGGGAGTGGGTCAGTACTGAGCGGGTCCTTGGCTTTGGCTGTTCCAGGGCCAGCAGAAGCTCCTATTGTGAGAGGTGTGGGGAGGGGAGAGGACTTGCAGGTGGTCTGGACTTAACCACCTGCCCTGAGACTCAGGCCACAGAGCCATCAGCAGGAGCTGGGCCCTGGACCCTGAGGCGTCCTTGCAGGGAGCGTGCGGGAGTGTGCGTGCATGCGTGTATGAGTGTGTGTGTCTGTGCTGGAGAGCTTTTAGAGTGAGGGCAATTGCTGGCTTTACCACATGCCTGTTTCTGCACATGACGTGCCGTTTCCTCAACAGGAAATGGCAGGACGCTAACCAGCAGGTTCAGGAGCTCCAGGCCAGCCAGGACGCGCGGGTGGACCACGCGCAGAGGGTTAAGGTGAGCTGCTCCGGCCCCGTCCCGGGCCTGCGTCCGGGAGACGTCCCAGAGCCGGGCTCGGCCCCCCATGGCCCGTGGGTGTGTCTGAGCTGCGGGCGTACTCGGGGGCACCTAGGGGCAGTTAGCTGCCTGTGTCTGGGAGACGTCCCAGAGCCGGGCTCGGCCCCCCATGGCCCGTGGGTGTGTCTGAGCTGCGGGCGTACTCGGGGGCACCTAGGGGCAGTTAGCTGCCTGTGTCTGGGAGACGTCCCAGAGCCGGGCTCGGCCCCCCATGGCCCGTGGGTGTGTCTGAGCTGCGGGCGTACTCGGGGGCACCTAGGGGCAGTTAGCTGCCTGTGTCCGCTGTAGCTGTTTGCATGTCGGTTGTTTCCTTATGTGCCAGGCCCTGTGCCGGGTGCTGGGGTGCGTATTTCTGCTCCCCGGAAGCTCGTATGCTTTTGGATGAAGATCAGAATCGAACACACAGAGTAAAAAGTAAACGTATGATAACTTCAAGTACCATGGACTGCTGTGCAGATGATAAAACAGGACTGGAGAGGGTGAATAGCCTGCCCGATGTCGCACAGCTAGTGCATGACTAAGCTGGGTCTCAGAGCCAGGTCGGCGTGACTCTAGTTCAGGCCGTGCTGCCTCTCTGTGGGAGGACACGGCTGGGGAGCCGTGATGGCCGCCTGCTGCCCTTAGAGCCACGTCCGTGCACCGGGCCCCGCTCCCGTGCTCTGGCTCCGTGTACCCCCAGCTCCGGCTTGTCAGCTTCCAGACCTCTCGGCTCGCTTTCGCCTCTGGTCTTCACGTGCTGTCCTCTGCGGCTGGTCCGTCTCTCCTCCCCGGTCCTCACTGCTTCACACGACCCGTTACGTCTTCCCTGCCCCGTCCGCCCATCTGAGTCCTTGGCCTGCTTCTCAGTATTGACTTGCCTGCAGGGCCTGATGTCTGTCTTTTCTACGCTCTTCCCGGCAGAGACCTCATCTGTCCTCTGTGTCATGGTGTCCCCGCTGCTTGACCCGGTACCTGGCCCAGAGCTGGGCCCCTTAGTGTTTGTTGAATGATTGCCTGATTTTCGGATCCTGGCCCCGTGCTCTTAGCCTGTTCTGTGACTCGTCACTGACGAGTCTCCCCGGTGGCTCCATGTGTCCCTGGGGACTACATGTAGTAACGGACAGGCTTTCCTCACCGTACAAGGACTCAGTCAGGACCCTGTGCCACGGGAGTGGCAAGCAGAACAAGCGCGGGAGGGTGGGTGTCGATTCACGGAGCCTTCGCTGCGTGTCCTTGTGCCGGCCGTGTGCCAGGCTCCGGCCCTGCAGGCGGCACAGCACGTGGCGTGTGGGGCTACCCTGGGAGTGTCCGCTGAGGACACCGCGCAGAGGCACAGCCGGCGCAGGCTGCCCAGAGGCGGGGGCCAGGGCCGTGGAAGTTGCCGTGGATCTGGGACAGTTAGGTGGCCGTGACTGTCTCCCCTCTGTCTCTGGCCTCGATCAGGATTTGGAGCAGAAGCTGGCCCTGCAGGAGCAGGACGCCGCAGTTGTGAAGAACATGAGGTCTGAGCTGGTGCGGCTGCCCACGATGGAGAGGGAGCTGCGGCAGCTGCGGGAGGAGAACGCCTGCCTGCGGTGAGGGGCCCCGGGGGGGGATGGTGGTGGTGTGTGCGCGCGTGTGCAAAACGTGTGCAGCCTCCTTGGGTGCAGCCCCTGCTCCAGGGGCTCCTGCACCGTCCCCGGCGGTGCGGCTGTTTGAGTGACTGTGCTTCTGGCCCTGCCAGGGAGATGCGGGACACCAACGGGCTGCTCCGGGAGGAGCTGGAGGGGCTGCAGCGGAGGCTGGGGCGGCAGGAGAAGATGCAGGAAACCCTGGTCGACCTGGAGCTGGAGAAGGAGGTGAGCTGGTCCCCGCGGGTGTCCTGTGGCTGGCTAGGGGAGACCCTGCGTGTTTTAGTCCTACGTTCTAGCTGTTCAGCTAAAATGTGGCAGCCGCTGGGCTAGTATGGTGGGCAGAGTAGTGAGCCCTAATGACAGCCCCATCCTGCTCCCCAGAACTGTGGACAAAGGGGATCGAAGGGTGCTGACCCCTGGCCTGTGGTAGGGAGGCTCCCCTGGGGCTCCTGCCGGCCCCCAGCTGGGCCAGTGTGCTCACAGGTCCTGACAGGGGCCGGAGGGGGTTGGAGGAGGTCGGAGCCACGTGAGCTGAGGAGGACTTGCCTGCTGCTCTTGGTGGCGTTGAATGGAGGAAGGGGCCGTGAGCCAGGGAACGAGGGCACCTCTAGAGGCTGGAACGGGCGAGGAAACAGGTTTTTCCCCAGGGCATCCAGGAGGAGTGTGGCCCTGCGACCCCTTGATCTGGCACAGCGAGGCCCTTGCTGGACTTCCGACCTACGGAGCTGTGTATTGTTCTCAGCCACCGAGTTCGTAGTAGTTTGTTTCTGATGCTGAGTCAGAGAGAGGAGATGGCTCGTGGTGCCTGGAGCAGATGTTGTTCCCCCCCATGGATGTGAACAGACACCTGTGCTGAGTTTCCTTTCCCTGTGTTTGCTGCTGGGACTCATCGGGACATTTTGTGGGTTGTTGTAGAGATGGCCTTGGACATCGGTGCCGAAAGCATCCTTGTTTGCGTGCTGAGCAGACCAGCACGGAGGCCTCCCGGCTCCAGGCCCCGGGTCCTTCTGTCCTTCCACACTGCTTCCCCGTGGTCACCCTCAGTTACCTTCCTTTCTGGTTTGCCCGGCGTGAACCATGTCACCACCTCCCGTAGCTTGCAGTCTGTTCGGAGTGCTTGTCAGCTGCCCCCACAGTGGGTTCACTGCCAGCTGAGGCATCGTGGGGCCGGAGCACAAATCCCTCTCAGGCGTTGGCTTATGTGGGCACTTGGCCTGAAAAGACCGTTGCGGAGTCCAGCAGTTTTTCTCTGGATACAGTTTGTTTTGAAATTGGTGAAGATTCTGCACGTGGCATCACACTGCCTGGTTTCCAGCCCTGCTGTTGCGTGCCCGCTGGCTGTGTGACCCCGGCAGATTACTCAGCCTCTCTGTCCACCTGTGTAACGAGGAATGAGCGTCTCCCCGTAGGGGTGTGAGGATTAAATGAGTTAACGTAAAGTGCTTAAAGAGTGGTAAACGCTGACTCAGCGTCAGCTGTGGTCATCGATTTATTAACCAGTCTTGTGCCCGGCACACGATAGGGGTCAGGAAGTACTTGGGTGGCTGAATGAGCGCAATGAACAGGGCTGTGCTTGGCCCCGGGAAGGAGTGGGAGGCCAGACAAAGGCACGTGGTCTAGAAAGGGAGCGAGTCTCCGATGTGGAATGTGGGTCAGTGTGGAGCAGCTGTGAGAATACAAGGGCGGGAGACCCGGCATGCGGGCCGGGTCGGGGCACCGCTGCTGCCCCCTGTTCTTCCCAGCGGCCACGGGGGCCCAGCCCGACGCGTGCACGTGTGTGTGCGTGTGTGCGTGTGTGTTGGGGGCTGGGGTTTGGCTCTCGGCCCAAGTCTGTCTGCCCTGGGGCTTGGCATCCTGAGGCGCACCTGGAGGATGGGCGACAAGGCCGTGGGCAGCGTCTGCCCCCTGGGGCACAGGTGGTTATTGCAGGACCGTCCAGGAGGCTGTCTGCCCCCCACCCCTTTCCCCAGCCCGCAGTCCTTCTGGCCTGCTGGGAACCTTGAAGTTACGGAGCCAGGAATGAATGAGATGTTAAGCACGCAGTGTAGCTTCAGCGGTTGGGAAGCAACCTGTCTGCTTTGGAGCGGATGGGCGCGTTTCTGTGTTTTAGCTCAGCGATCAGGGCAGGCCGTTCTGGAGGATCAGGGATGTGACGTCGTCGGTTTTGTGTGGTGCTGCTGTGCTGGGGGTCGAGGTGCGTGTGTGGAGGAAGTGGGAGGGCCTGGCTCTTGCACGGAGATGACGGGCACAGCGCTCTAAGGGCTCTGCTTCCATGTCTTTTCAGAGGCTGCTAACGAAGCTGCAGAGCTGGGAGAGGCTGGACCAGACCACGGGCTTGAGCATCAGGTAGGCGGAGGGCGCCGGGGCCACAGGGTCCCCACCTTTTCTCCACACGGCTGGCACCTTTGGCAGAATGGGCCCTGCTAGCCCGGTTCCTTCCAGCAGAGGCCCTGCCTGTGGCTGCTGAGGTTTAAGGAGGTGGAAGTAGGGACTCTCCCCGCCAAGGACGGGACATTCTCGACAGAGCGCTGGCAGGTGTGGGCCCTGCATTGTTGGGTTTTCTTGAAGGGCTCTGTTTTGTTTATGCTGAGGAAGTAGTTGCTTTTGAGGGAAGTCATTTCTTTTAGGTGGTTGTAATGAGTAGAGGTAAACTGAGTCTTCAGGGGCAAAAAGGGAAAACAGGGTAATGGAGGATTGTTTCCCATCAGGCCCTTGCAGCAGCCTCGGCTTGTCTGTCGAGCTAATGCCAGCAAGTGAATGGCAGGCGGGGCTGCTAGACGGCCACGCGGGCCTGGTTCTCAGACGGGCATCTTCCCACCGCTCCCTGCTCCCGATTCCATCTGTCCTGCTGCCTCTCCTTCTGGGGCCGCTGCCCCTTCCTCCAGCGTCGCTCCACCGCTGGCCCTTAGCCCCCAGGTCCCGCCCCCGCCCCCGCCCGGCCCCCCCGCAGACGGACTCTGCCCAGCTGCTCCCGTCTTGGGGTGGGGGTGGGAGATCGGTCCTTTAGGATTAGTCCTGGCGCCTGGGGCCTGTGGCATTTAAAGAGCCTTCTGTTTATCTGCTTGTGCGACTTGAAGACTGTGTCTTCTCGGGGGTCTCTCCTGCTGCTCTCGGAAGCTGGGCCAAGACAGAGAGCCCTCCTCAAAGGGCTGTCCAGGAATTACAGTCTCTGACTGCCCTCCTGGGACCTGCACCAGTTCGATCGCACCATGGACTCCAGGTGTTTGTCACTTGGAGAGGCCCCTTCGTTTTCTTTCTGCCTCGCTAAGTCTCAGAGAACAGAGTAGGCTGTTCCCTCCTGAACTCCCCCTGCAGAACCCAGGCTCACGTAGGGCTGGCCCCAGCGGGGCCTAGATGTTCTGCGTTTCCTCCTTTTCTCTGGGCTGATGAACTCGTGGGGAGGGCTGACGTCGGAAGAGAAAGCTCCGTGACTTTTTCCTTGTGCGGGAGATCAGAGGCCCTCACGCGCCTGGTGGCACCGGCTGCTGGAGTGTTTGAACGCCTCAGTCGGGGTAGCAGGGCCGGCGCGTCGCCAGCTGCCGTCTCTGGCCAGAATGGCGCAAGGGTCAGTGCGCTGGACACGAAGGAAGGTGCAGCTGCTCCTTAAGACCTTTTGGTCCCGCTTCCAAACCTGACCACTGTCGCCCACCTCGCAGTGGCTGGCACATGGTTGGGGCCTGCGCCCGCGGGCTTCTGGGCTGGTCCCATGCTTGCTCACCCCGCCTTCCCTTAGTGACCAGGCCCTGGAGGCGGGAGGAAGGGGTGGTTCGGAGCACTGGTGGAGGTGGGGGCTGCCCACGCCTGCTGGCAGCCCGGGGTCAGCAGGAAAGTGGGGCACGCGTTTGTGGAGGGAAAACAGGCGGTTCGCGGAGGCTGGAGTCCTGTCCCGCTCTCCCGCCCGTCAGGGCGCCCCTCTTCGAGTCGGCGCACTGCTCCGGGCCAGTCCCTTGCCCTTGGGCAGGGCCGCAGGGCTTGCCTCGCTGTGCTGGGGGAGGTTAGACGCGCCTGTGCGCCGGGTGCCATGCACGCTGCAGAGCAGTGAGGTGTGGCTGGCTGTCCTTGTCTCCTGGGGTTCCTGGTGGGAGCCCCGGTAATGAGAAGCCTTCTTTCCACGTGCTTTGTGGCGGTTGTGCCTGGGCCGCTTCTGGGGGCCCCTCGGAAACCTTAGCTCCTCCGCCCTGCCTCTCCTGTCCCCACTAGGGCGTTTGGGGTGGGCCCTCACCTCCGGCAACTCCTGCCCCGCTTATGCGGGTGCGTGTGTCGAGTGGCGGTCGGTGGGCCACAGGCTTGCGGTGTAAGTGTGGCCCGTCAGCAGGATCACCTGGGGAGTTTGGTGCACATGCGGACGCCTGGGCTGAGCCCAGGCCCGTTGGGTCCGCCTCTCCAACGCTGGACTTGAGTCTTGGTGTGACCACAAATAACCATGAGGGGCTTGGCTCACTGTTGCCAGGTTTGGGGCAGTTATTAGCGGTTTCTGACCAGGGAGGGTAACTTGGTGGAGCCCACGGCTCTTGAAATTGAGTGTGGGGGTGGGAAACGGGCATAGGGTTCTCGGACACAGGGA
Source organism: Eschrichtius robustus (assembly GCF_028021215.1). NCBI lineage: Eukaryota > Metazoa > Chordata > Mammalia > Artiodactyla > Eschrichtiidae > Eschrichtius > Eschrichtius robustus. The sequence continues at coordinate 91,746,731 of NC_090839.1, forward strand.
GAGGCTGGGGGCCCGTTGCTGCCGTGTGGGGTCCCTGCAGAGGGGTGGGCGTGGGAGGGAGAGAGAGACGCGCACTGTTCCAAGGTGACGTTGTCTGGGGGCCCCTGCCTGGTGGGCGGAGGTGGGGTCCGCTGGGAGCTGAGGGACACCCTTTGTCACTTTCGCAGTGTTCAGTGCAGCGGGAGTGACTGGGGCCATCTCAGACCCTGTTAAACTGTGGCTGGACGTGTGTCTGACCCCAGCTTAGCCCCCGTGTGTTGTGGGGTCTTTTTTACACCCGTTTCCACATCTGTAAATGGAAGAGTCTTCTGGAATGTTGGTTTCTCACCATGGGGTCACGAATCTCTGAAAATCTGATGAAAGTCATGCTTTCTCCCCACGAAAACACAGGTTTGCGAGTGGGTGCGTGTAGATGTGAAACTTTGCGTGCTAGTCCAGGGACCCCTTCCCCAAAGTGTGATCAGCCAGCTCCAGCGACAGCAGAAGTTGGAGTCTAGCAGTTGCCCTGGCATTAGAGATTCGAGGGGCTGGGAGGGTGTTTTGGCCTGGCCTGGCAGGCATGAGTCTGTTGCGTCTTTTTTAATACTTTTTTTGTTTAATTTATTTTTATTTATTTATTTAGGCTGTGTTGGGTCTTCGTTGCTGTGCGCGGGCTTTCTCTAGTTGTGGCGAGCGGGGGCTACCCTTCGTTGCGGTGTGCGGGCTTCTCATTGCGGTGGCTTCTCTTGTTGCGGAGTACAGGCTCTAGGCGCACGGGCTCAGTAGTTGTGGCTCACGGGCTCCGCGGCCCGTGGGATCTTCCCGGACCAGGGCTCGAACCTGTGTCCCCTGCATTGGCAGGCGGGTTCTTAACCACTGCGCCACCAGGGAAGCCCTGTTGGGTTTTTCGGTCAGGGCATTGCCATAATTTTGCTCATTTGGGGCCTGTCATGACCCCAGGCTCTGGCCGCTGTCCAGCGTCTCTGTGGGTTTCTGAGAGCTGTCGCCACCAGGTGGCACCCCCCCACCCCTGGTGATCGTGGCTCCCTGCGACCTTGGGACCTGCAGAGGGCTCTGTGGTCTTGCAGAGGTTAGGAACAGAGAAGGGTCCACATGGCACGACAGTGGTCACCCTCTTCCTAGTTTGGGATTTCTTAAATCGTGAGGACCCTGGGATAACAGGGGGGTGGGGGGTGTCTTGGCTGGTGGGTCAGCCAGTGCAAACCTATAGGGAAGCCTGTTGGGCCGAGTGTCCTTATCTGCCAGACGAGCTTGTCCACCCCTGACGTCGTCTGATCCCTTGTCTCCAGCACGTGGGTCATGTGAGTCGGGGGCAGGTTGACATCAGGACTTGGAGGGTGCGAGGGAATGCCCTGCATGGGTGAGGTGGGGCCTGTGCACTTGCAGGCGCTGGTGTGGGGAGGAGGGTGGCTGCGTCTGGTGTCTGGACGTTCTAGTCCCAGGGCCTCGAGGGTTGGACTGAGGGAATGGGCAGTGGTGCGGAGGGCTGTGACTCGCTGAGCCTCATTCCTTGGTAGCGCGGCGTGTCGGGATGATTTGAAGGTACTGAAGAGGGACACCCTGTGATGTGTCTGCGAAATACTTGGGGATAAATTTAACAAAATATGTGTATGGGACCCATACACTGGAAACCGTAAGGTGTTGCTGAGAGAAATTAAGGATAACCTGATAACAACGTAAGTAACTGGAGAGAGATACCGTGTTCATGGATTGGAGTACTCAGTATTGCTGAGACAATTCATAGGTTCAACACAATCCCAATCAGAGTCCCAGGAGGATTTTTGGGGAGAAATCGACAAACTGATTCTAAAATCTCTGTAGAAATGGAAGGGACATACAACGGCTGTCAGAGTTTGGAAGAAGAATGAGTTAGAGGGCTTCCAGCAGCTGGTTGCAAGCACACTGTGAACGGCCTTAATCAAGACAGGGTGGTCATGGTTTAAGGATAGACGTGTAAATCAATGGGGCAGAAGAGAAAGTTCAGGAATAATCTAAGAATATAGAGGCAATTGATTTTTGTCAAAGGTGACAAGATAATTCAATGGGAGAGAGTCTTTCAACAAATGGTGCTGAAACAGCAGGGAATCTGTACAAATAGAGACCTCATACTGTCCACAAAATCAGTTCAGTGGGGCATGGACTTAAAAGTAAAAACAAACTTCTGGAAGCTTGGGTTTGGCAAAGAGTTCTTAGGACACAAAAAGCATGAACCATAGATGAAAAAAATTGGTAAGTTAGACTTCAAAATTAGAAACTTTTGCTTTCAAAAGACACAGTTAAGAAAAAAATAAGGCAAAACATAGACTAGGAGAAAATATTTGCAACATGTGTATCTGACTGAGGACTTTTATCCACAGTACAGAAAATATTCCTCCAAATTGATAAGATGACCAAATTTAAAAAATGGGTGAAAGACTTCAAACAGATAATTTTGAGAAGATATGAGTGATGAAAAAGGACATGAAGAATGCTCGGTGTCATTAGTCACAAGAGGAGTATAGGGACTTCCCTGGCGGTCCAGTGGTTAAGACTCTGTGCTCCCAGTGCAGGGGGCCCAGGTTCCATCCCTGGTCAGGGATCCCGCATGCAGCAGCTAAAGATACCACGTGCTGCAACTAAGACCCGGCGCAGCCAAATTAATTAATGAATTAATTAATTAAAAACAAAATGAGGAGTACAAATGAAGGTCACAGTGAAATACTGCTCTCGACCTGGTGAAGCTGTAGAGCAGCTGGAGCTCTCATGCGCTGGTGGTACCGTGGGACACAGCACAGCTGCTTGGGCAACAGCTGGGCAGCTTTCTGTACGTGGGCGATACCACCCAGCAGTTCCACTCCTGGTTACTGACCCGAGAGAAATGAAGACGTGTGGCCTCACAAAGACTCGTGTGTGGGTGTTCACAGCAGCTTTATTCATAGTAGCCCAAACACGGAACCAAGTGAGGTGTCCATCAGGAGAACGGAACATCACTGAGCAAGAAACAGGAGGAGACAGGTGCTGTGTGCAGGAACGCGAATCTCTCACTGAGCAAAAGAAGGCAACTCATTGAGTTCACACTGCATGATGCCATTTACTTGAAATTTTAAAAAAGGCAAAACTGACCTGTGACAGAAGGAGGGTGAGTGGCTCCTTAAGTCTTGGGTTGGGATATGATTGGGGACCTGGGGAGCCCTCACCTGTGACTGTCACGGCAGCAGCTACACAGTTGTATGTATGTCACGCTTCAGTCAAGCTGGTCCGAGGGTGATGAGGAATCGGTGCTCCCGACAGCTGTGAGGGGAAGGAAAAGGCCTAGGAGGTGGCCTGGCCTGAAGTCAGGAGTGGATGGGGATGCTTTTTAAAGCCTTCATTTTGGGAAGGAACCCATTTCTTGAGCTTGTCAAAGGCCCGTGGGCAGCTGGGACCAGCCCAGGCTTTTTCAGTGTTCCTGGATCTTGGGGACTTGGGGCAAGTGCTGTGGGAGTGTCACCATGGGAGTGTCACCAGGGGAGGCCAGGTGTGGGCTGCAGAAGGGCAGGTGGTTTCTTGGTAAACCCAAGCTCTGCAGAGGAGGAAGGTGAAAAGTGAAAGTGGTCTTCATTCCTCCCCATCTCGCCTCCTCCGGGCTTGCCCTGTGTCGCTGCTGTCTGGCACCATCACGCGGTGCTCTAGTTATGCCCGGGGTGCCATTCTCAGAGCAGGATTGAGGGTTGCCCCCAGGGGTGGACAGCGGGGTGTTACCGCTCTTACCCCCAGTCCGTCTTTCTAGGCAATGCCTGATAAATTCCTGGGCATCTTTCTAGAAATGTTGTGTGTACATACAAGCTCTTTTTTTCTTCCAGTTTTATTGTGATATAATCAACAAACAGCACTGTATAAGTTTAAGGTCTGTAGCGTAATGATTGGACTTCCACATTATCGTGAAATGATTACCACGGTATGTTTAGTTTACAAAATTTAAAAAATTTTTTTCCTTGTCATACAAGCTCTTTATGTACCCATTCCCCTAAGAAGTGCTCATTTTATACTATTACCCTGCAGCCTTGCTTTTTTCCACTTAATTTCTGACAGTATTTCTGCACCTAACGCAGATAGGCCTGCTGAGTTATTTTCAGGATCTGTACAGTGTTCCATGGTGTGGATGGATTCTGATTTACTTCATTCCCTTGTTGATGGATATTTCCAGGGTTTCCCCCCCCCCCCCCCCCACCAATAAGCAGCATTGTTTTGGTTGGATAAATTCTTAGAAGTTGAATTTTTTTTACCTAAAAGATACATGTGTTTGACCGAATTGCCCTCCAAAAACGTGTAATTGACCTTTCTGTCACAGCATGAGGGCGTCATCAGTTGCTCCGGGCAGCATGCTTTCAAAGGTTCTAGCAGAGATTCCAAGTCAGGTCACAGGGGAGTGAGGGGGCAGGAAATCTGCAGTGGTTGGGTTTTGAGAAAGAGCAACACCTCTTGGCGGGATCCTTATTCGGTAGGCATGGGATGCCTGTTGAGTCCCTCTGTCTCCAGGCCTCTAATTTCATAGAGGAAGTAGTTTGCTCGTGGCAAGGGTGCCGCTGTGGCTTGGCGCCTTCCCCATCCCTCTGTGCCTGCAGCTGGCCTGGTTTCAGTCAGGCTGGGAGGGCACAGTACCTGCCAGTGTGAGTGCAGGTGTGACAGAGCTGCGGGGTTGCAGAGGACGCTGGTACCGCGGAGACGGAAAGGCAGGCGGGTTTTGCTGGCTCTGAGGCCTGGCAGCTGCGCCCCCCAAAACTGCTGACCCATCATCTGGAGTGAAAGCTGGGAACTGACAAGTGCTGATGCTGGACGTTTCCCAAAAACATTTGTAGTCTGGCCAGATGACAAGTCCTGGGGACTAGTTTCCCCTGATGTGTGAGGCCAATTAGGAGGCCGGCGAGGGGGAGTGCATAATTTCCTCCTAAGAGCGGATCTTATTGACCACCCTGGACACACTTATTACCCTGGTGACTGTGTTGGCAATTTCTCATTACCTAGGTGTTGGGTTGATCAATACAGGCAGCGCTGTGGCTGCTTGGGAAGGTAGCTGGGCTGTCACGCGTCTGGGTCGTTTTCATTGGTCTTGGTGTGTTTTCTTTGCAGGCACGAGAGGAGGGGGAAGGAGAAGGCTTTGGCCTTCCGGGGGCTTGTGAGCGGGGCCCCTTCTGGTCTCGCCTGCTGATGCCTTGGTCTCAGCTGTGTTCCTTTTTATTGTTGGTTCATTCACTACCTCGTGCATTCCCCACAAGCTGTTCTCAGGGAGCCTGGAGTCTGCAGGGGGCCTTGAAACACATTTGATTTCTCCCTCAGGCCTGTGCCTCTGTGAGGTGTCAGCCCCCAGCCAGGCTCCCTGAGAGCAGCCCCGGAGCCATGAGCTTCCTCCCCCAGAGGGTGCAAGCAGAGGCCGGGGACTTCTGAACCCATCTCAGCCCTTTACGTCCCCATGGAGGCCTGTAACAGTTGTTTCCGTGCGTTTACTCGTTGTGGGTGGCTGAGTCCCCAGCTTCTTTTTGCCTTGGAAGTTGTGTTTTCTGCCCTGGTCAGCCTCAGGCTTCAGTCTTGTGAACTAGGAGCAGGGGCCCGTCTTTAGAGCCTCTGTGCCTAAATCCAGTGGGCGTTTCAGAAACGTTTGGTGAGTGAGTGATGGCATCGTGACGGCTTTGTTTGGTGCGTTTGTGGTTTGATGTGACTTGGGTAGGGCATCCTTTGGCTCGCTTGGCTGCTGTGACAGAGCCCCGGCGTTATGCACAGCATGTCCCAGTGAGAACCAGAAAACAGGTGTAGCAGAGAGCTTCCTGACAAGGGTCATTCTTTCAGCTGCAGTCCAGTCCGGGCCTCGGGGGAGCAGCCCCTGTCCGTCTCCCGCTCCCTGGTGAGGTTTCAGAGTTGGCAGCAATGTGGACCGGTCTCTGCCTGCTGGATTTGTGCAGCAAGGTGTGGACGGACCAGCGTCCCTGACAGGCTTGCTTGGCCCCAGTGGGAGAAGAAACTGCTTTGTTCTAGTTGGGCTTGGGCAGGTTGGGAAGCTCTAACGGAGACCCAGCGGGCACAGCCCCGTCCCCCTGACTCTGTGTGCTCAGAGCAGGCCACGGGCTGTGGGCCTTGCGGCATTGTAGGGAACGTGAGAGAGAAATGCTTTCCAGAAGAAACTCTTCCCGACTCTTCCAGGGCCGCATCCCCTGCGTGTGCTCTCCCCAGGCCGCGCAGCAGCTGGGCGCCCAGCGAAGCAGATCCCGGACTCAGGCGGGTCTGTACTTCTGTGCTTCTCACTTGGCTCTTTTGGGGGGCTTGTCTCCCAGTTTTGTAGATACGGCTCTTCTACTTCTGTGCCTCTTTTTAAATTCATGTAAAAAGAAAACCTAAAGCCAGATAATAAAAGGATTTAGACAAATTAGGCTCTGCTGGATTCCCAGGGGCTTCTTTGGGAGAACGAGGAGGCAGCTCCGGGGTCCCAGTTGGTTCAGACTTGGCAGGTGCTTGCTGAGGTCCCGTTACGCACCAGGCCCCTCCCTTGTGGAGGCCCAGGTCCCCAGTCCCCAGGCGGAGTGGGGGGTGTCCTGAGAGGACAGGAAGGGACGAGGGGGCTGGGTGGCTGCACGGCTTCCTCTGGAGCAGTCCCCCGAGGGCCTGCCCTGCTGTTGCCAGCAGTCACCGTGGCCTTTGGAGGGCCAGTGTCTTGGGCGGCTGCAAGGAACAGTTGAGGGGTATTTCAGTGGGCATTTACGCCTGGGCTTCCCCGCCTGACACCCTTGAATGTCAGCTTTGAGGCTGCGAGGAGAGGCCCCTGAGCAGTGTTGTCCAGGGTCAGCTGGGGGTTAGCTGCACGCGGTCACAAGCTCTGTCATCCTTTCCCACGGCCACTGTCATTTTGTCGGAAGCTGGAGCTGCTCCTCCTCCCGTCGAGCTCCGCCTCAGGTCTCTTGAGGGCAGAGCAGGTGCCCCGAGTCCAGGGTCAGTCTGTGCCCATACCCCACTCGTCCCAAGGCCCAGTGCCCCCTTCCCGCGGGTGGCCGACCACCTGGGGACGTGGTTCGGATTCTCTTAAGACCAGCCGGAGGCCAGGGATGGGCTCGGGGAGTGGGCTGGCCTTTGTTAGTGGCGAGGGGCTCAAGCTGGGGGCTCCTGTGCCCGTGAAGCAGGCAGTCTTTGAAGCAGGGCCCTTTTTGCTGAGTTGCACCGGAGAACAGGAGAGGAGCTCAGCACAGGGCTGTTGGGGCGGCGGCCTGGCGTTACTCCAGCTTCTCTTCCTCACGTCTGCTCTCGTCCTGATGCAGAGGCCAGGCCGCCCTGCAGTCGGAAGTTCTGTTTTCACTTGAGCGTCTCAGGAGCTGAATGCCGAGGCTGCTGTGCTGCACACACGGCAGCTCTGACACGCTGCCCAGGCTCCCGTCAGGCCCCACCCAGTGGTTGCGGGGTGGTGTCTGGGCCAGTTCAGCAAGCGCTCCCAGGCCTACTGTGTGCCAGACCCACTGTGTGCCGGCCTCGGCACCGCACAGGCTCTGGCTGTTGCCTTGGATGAGCTGTCTCATGGGAAGTGTCCCTTGGCAGGTGGGAGTGGGGTCCTGAGGATGAGAGGAGGGAGGTGAAGCGGGAGGAAAGTGTCCCGGGTGCAGGGAGAGGTGGCACCAGCGAGGGTGGTGCCGGGGAGTCGGTGGTGGTGGAGGTGGGGGCGGCCCCCCACTGGGGTTGGTGTCGCCGTGTCACAGTCTGTGTGTGGCGGAGGCGGGACCATGGGGCGCTGCCCTGGATGTCTCGTTCTTTCTTCCCTGGCCGGTCTCGGGTGCACCCAGGGTGGGGGGTGGTGGCTGGCGTGAGTGGGTGGCTCTCCTTCGAGACCCTCAGCCTCAGGCAGGGCTCCGGTCAGTGGCCCCTTCTGCCGTTGTGTCTTCGTGAGGGTTTGGTGCTATGCAGGATTTGTCACCGTGGCCTTGGAGAGCTCTCTGTCCCCTTCAGTGTGTCGTCCTGTGCCCTCAGCTGGGGGACCTGGACCTCTGGTTTTCAGTAGTTAGTATTCCTGCGTGTGTCCGCCCCTCTCATGGCCCGGGCTGGTCGTCGTGCTGACCGCCCATCCTCAGCTTTCTGTCACAGGGAGCTGGGGCTGTGGCTGGGGACGGGAGAGCAGGGGGCAGCCCCCTGGGATTGCCGCTGGGCCTGTGTCTGTAGAGGGGACACAGAGGCTACTCTTCAAGGCACCGTGACTGAGGCGTCCAAGAAGGAACGGACGCGTCCTTCCTTCGCTCTTTGGCCACTGAGACAGTCACAAGCGAAACACCGCGGGCCGGAAGGGTGGGCAGCCCACACCGCTTGGGGGATCGTGAGGGGAGACCTGGCTCTCCTCCTCGGCTCATGGGGCTGTCGCAACCTGTCTGTCTGTAGACTGTGGCACGGTTTCCTCCGGGCGGGTGGAGTTTCCTCCGGGCGGGTTTCCTCCCTTGCTCCCCCTGTTGCCCTACGCCGACGACTGTGCCCTGGCTCGTGCTCTAGAGCCCGGCAGGCAGGCGGCCGCTGAGAGCGCGTGGCAGGGGCGTTTGTCTTGGGGACCGTCGCCGGCGTGTGGCCAGGAGATGTGGCCCCCAGTCCGCGACCGGCATGCCGGACCCTCAGTGAGCATTTCCTCTGTTGAAGGCCACGTGCCCCAGACCTTCGCCGCTTTGGTGGCCCAGATGGAAGGTGTTTACGTGTTGTGTCCTCGGGGATACCGGGGTGTCTGGGATGCGGGGCGGCCCGCTCTCCGTGGTCTCGGCCTTGGGCCTTGAGCGCAGGCTGTTGCTCAGGCAGCGAGGTGGCCCGGGTGGGGGGCGGTCTTGGCCGTCAGACGGTGGAGAGCTGAGCCGACTGGCGGGAGTGGAGGGGGCTCTGAGGAGAGAGCGGGGCGCCCGCTGCGGGCCTCCTGCTGCTGCTTTGGCACAAACCACGGCGCACGCTGGGGCTGGGAAGGGGGGGCTCGGGGAGAAAAGGGCGCAGATGTCCCTGGCAGACTTCCTTCCTGTTCTTTTCCCACCCCGACTCGGGGAGCAGAAGATGCTGGAGAGACGTGGTAAGTGTCACCCCTCCTCGCTTGTCCTTGTGGAGAAAACCACGTGGAGAGCATTTTGTTCCTCTTTGGTGTCTTTACCCTTTCTCACTCGAGAAAGAACTCAGGTTGGTTTAATGAAAGCACAGAGGTGTTCCCGTGTGCACACGGGCCGCGTGCAAACCCGCGTGCGCGGAGGGTGAGTGCAGACGGGAGGTGCGGTTGGGAAGCGCGCCCGGTGAAGCCCTGGCTGCCTGCCTTGGTCCTGTCACCCTGCCCCAGGTGGCTGCTTAGTTGGCCCGGAGCCTCCTGGCAGTGCCTGGAAGGTTCTTCACAATCCGGCACCCGTGGGGTAGGAGCCACCCCCGTGGCTTGGTGTGTTGCTGTTATTGGCGCTGAGACTGGAGGGAATGCCCTCACGTGTGTCCCGCGCTGTGGTGGCTCCTGGCCTCATGACAGCTGTGACAGCGTGGGGTGTCTGGGCCTCTGCTCGTCCTGAACGCAGTGTAGGCCGGGGCGCTGCGGGGAAGGACATCCGGGCAAGAGGGGCTCTCAGGGTCCAGGGCGATGGTCTGACCTAATCAGTGGCAGGGCTCGCTTTCAGACCGCCCTCCATCAAGAGGGCTTCATCTGAGATGCACACATCGGGGAACTCAGTGGAAGAAAGAAGGCTGCTGAAATTTTAAAAATTGTTTTAGAACAGGTGAAACTAATCTTAAGGCCGGAAGGAACCCCACAAAAGACCAAAACAACCCAGCCTGGCGGTTGCCTGGAGTTAGTTGAGGGCTGGTGGGGAAGGGACTGGCGGGGCCTCCTGGGGGAGGTGGGGACCCGGGTTACACGTGTGCCACTTGTCAGCGTCCTGTCAGGGAGTTCAGGTAAAGTTGTGAGGCAAAACGTCCGTCACAAAACAGGCTAGAAAACATGAGGTTGGGCTGGGGGGTGGAGTGTTGGATGAAACCAGATGGCAGAACCTCGGTGACTGGCCCCTGGGAGGCACAGGAGGGTCATTACACTGCAGTGTGGCCTCTGTGCCAGTTTGGAGCTTTCTTCCATAAAAGTTGTTAGAAGTTGCCACCAGCTTCTTCCTTTCCCGCTCCCCTGACTTCCCAGCCCCTAAGGGTGCCGGGGATCCAGTGCAGCTGCTTGTCAGCCCTCCCCACGGGCCCTGGCAGAGGCTGGTCCGGCCCCGCGTCTCCGGGCCCACCTGGAGGGCGCCCCGCGTGGCCCATCCTGCCGGCGGCCAGCTGCCCTCCAGGAGCTGGCCACACACTCAAAGCTGCCGGGGGATCGGACCGCGGCCCCTGGAGTCCAGCCCGCGGTGAGGTGCAGCAGGGGTGCTTTCAGGTGCTCTTGGGCTGGAAAGCCAGCTGTCTGGATTTCCCGGGGAATGTCAGAGGAAGCCCAGCTCCTGGGACCTGCTGGGAGCCGCTGCCCGAGAGGGCGTCTCTGCCTTTAGCTCGTTCAGAGATGGCCGCTGCTGCCGAGACTCCCAGCTCCTGGGGCCGATGGTGGGGGACAGGGCCTTGGCTCGGGGGCTTGTCCCTGCGCTTTCTGGCCTCTGTCTCGGGAGTCCAGCGCTGGAGCAAGATGATCTCTGGGGACCATGTTGGGCTCCCTCCCTGGGTTGCCCAGTTTCAGACGGAGTGAAGGGGAAAGGGTTTTTGTTTGTTTTTTTAAAAAATAAATAAATTTATGGCTGCATTGGGTCTTCGTTGCTGTGCGCGGGCTTTCTCTAGTTGTGGCGAGCCGGGGCTAATCTTCCTTGAGATGCGTGGGCTTGTCATTGTGGTGACTTCTCTTGTTGCAGAGCACGGGCTCTAGGCACGCGGGCTTCAGTAGTTGTGGCTCGTGGGCTCAGTAGTTGTGGCTCACGGGCTCTAGAGCGCAGGCTCAATAGTTGTGACTCACGGGCTTAGTTGCTCCACGACATGTGGGATCTTCCCGGACCAGGGATCGCACCCGTGTCCCCTGCCTTGGCAGGCGAATTGTTAACCACTGCGCCACCAGGGAAGTCCCAGGGGAAAGGGTTTTATACCTTTCAGATAGTGTTGACATGTCAGACATTTGTGACAATTTTCAGAACTCACTGGGCAGAAGACATCCGGTCCGTCTCCTGCCCTTCCCTGGGGTGCTGACCAGGGTGTGGGCCCGCCTTCCCCCCAGTCTCCGGGCCAGTGGACTAAGGCACAGGCTCCTTGTTGCCCTCACGAAGGGTGGGATGTAGGTGTCCAAGGAAAGGGGTGTGTCTTCGTTTGAATTGGCTCAAGAACACTTGGCATGTTTTTAACGTCCCAGCCTTGTGGTGTTGCAGAGTTTTAAGCTTAAACTCAAATGGGAGGGTCGGGGAGGCTTTTTCAGTTCAATGGATATTTTAAAAAGATGATAGATCGATAGGGCTTATAGATTGGGGATGTTAAAATATCTTTTTTTATTAACTGAAGAGTTTTTGTAACAATATGTTAAAAAATAGCTTTTGGAAATATCTGAGTACTTTCTTTTTTTTAAATAAAGGGTCTTACACACTCAGCACTGAAGTAGCTGGACCAGCAATAGTATGGGTGGATCTCACTTCCTGATTTATCCATTTCGGTGCTACCACTTGTCTGTGCGTGCGAGTTTGTGACAACTTGGATGAAGGGGAGTTCACTGAGAATTCCAAAGCAGTCTTGGACTGCGTCCCTGCTTTGGGTGAGGTTCTGAGCCAGTCATGGCTGCGCCCTGGAATTTTCCGTCTTGTAAGTGAAGTGAGCAGAGGTCCTGGCCGCCAGGAGCAGAGCTAACCTCTGGGAGGGTTGGGCTCTGGTGTGGCCAGACCCCATGCGAGGGGAGCCGAGGAGGACAGGGCCTTGCATGGATTTGGCGAAGCAGGTGGCGAGAAGCCCATATGAACTTGTGGGAGGAGAATTGGCCTTTTCCTCTGGAGCTCTCTGGTCTGGTTTTTGTAACAGGTGTCAGACTTGGCGGGGAGGTGGTATCAGGTTAATCCCACTTCAGACAGGTGAATTTTCACTGTATTTGCACACTGCACTTTTACTTTATCTCTGAAGGTTGTGTCTTGAGCTTCCCCTGTTGCCACGTCTGTTCGTGGAGACTCGTACTCCATGGCGAGGATGCCTCGGGATAGGGAAGCTGAGTGGGTGTCTTCTCTGGCCTTTGGGAAGCAGTACTGGAGACAGACGCCTATCATTTTGGATCTGGGGGCTCTGGAGGAGCTTCTTTGAACCGGCCCCCCTGTCACATGGCTCAGCCCTCAAGACGCGCTCTCAGCACCGTCGCCCTCCCTGAAGGCAGCCAGTGTTAACAGGTTTGGTGCATTTTTCCGCGAACGCTTTGCGCGTGTGTTTGCTAACACATACGCCGGCGCGTTGCCCCTTCCTCCGCTTGTGGCGCCTTCAGTGCCCAGTTCCTCAGCCCGCCCTTCCTGCTCAGCACAGCTCCCAGGGCCTTCCGCACACATGTGGAGAGTGCGCTTCAGTAAGTCATTTCGTGCTTCATTGTATGGCTGTTGCAGAGTTAGGGGCCGGTGCAGGCGACTGCCCTCCCTTCTGTGTTTATGGGTCCCCAAGACCACCCTGAGGTTCCGTGATCACTGCGAGGGCTCACGGGGATCCCGGGAAGCTTTCCACTCACGGCTGTGGTTTAGTACAGGGGAGGAAATAACTGCGCTGAGCTGTGGCAGAGCAAGCTCAGGTGGGGTGATTCCTCATCCTTAATTAATTAATTATTTATTTTTGGCCATGCCGCACAGCTTGTGGGATCTTGGTTCCTCGACCAGGGATTGAACCTGGGCCCATGGCAGTGAAAGTGCGGAGTCCTAACCACTGGACTGCCAGGGAATTCCCATCCCCATCCTTAATTTAGTACAATCAGCTCCACCTCTGAGCAAATAAACTCCGTTCCAACCAGCTTGGTCTAAGGAGTGGTTCATTGATGCCACTGCAACAAGCAAGGCCATTTCTCAGGAAGTCTGTTTTTCATTGGTCAGTAATTCCACCTGCGTTACTGGCAGCGTTCTTTCTTTTCTTTACTAATTTTTATTGGAGTATGGTCACTTTCCAGTGTTGTGCAGCTTGTTTTCTTAATCTCTTGCCTGAGGAAGGGCCCAAGAAGCCTTTGCTGGAAGTTGGGACTCCTGTATGGTGTCAGTCTGTGTTAATTGTGGTGGGACTCCTTGGCCACAGGTTATCCCTGCCCTTGCTGTGGGTCCTTGGTGTCTGTCCCATTACTTGCCTCGGGTACCCGTGGGCAGAATGCGTTCCGGACCTGGGGAGGCCTGGCGGAGCCTGGCCTTACAGGGTGGTGGGTGTGTGCTGGGCACAGCCAGCCCTGCACATGGTCCTTGCCCTCCCGGGAGGTACCTGCTCTTGAGAGCACCAGACTCACAGTAGGCAGGGGCAGCTGGGCCAGGAGATAGGTGTCTGATGCTTTGGGAGCTTTCAGGTGGCCTGATCCAGGGCAGGGGTGCTGTGGGCTGTGGCAGGGCAGGCTTCCCTGAGGACAGCACCCGGGGCTGAGCTGAAGGGTGGTGGAGGGCTTCTGTCCAAGGCCTGTGGGGTGGGAGGGGAGGGTGAGTTCACAGGACAGGACAGGGACCACCTGGGCAGCCTGAGAGACAGAGGACAGGCGAGTGTCCCGCTGGCCCAGGTGGGCCCCGAGGGCCGTGCTAAGAGGCTTGCCTTCGTTGACAGCCGTTGACGGGCTTTGCCGGCTGTGACACGGGTAGCTTTGCACGTTGAGATGACCACTTGGCTCCTGTTTGGTGCAGGAGTAGCGCAGGGACAGAGAGGAACCCGGGAGGTGTCCTCACACAGATGCGAGAAGACGTGACCTGGGCTAGGTGGGGGACAGGGGAGGGTGGGGACGCCCTGAGGGTGCAGGGAGATGGGACAGTGGCGGGGACAGGGTTCGGCTGTTAGGGCAGGAGGGCTTGTGGGCTGTGTGGGGCGTGTGCATTTGAAGTGTCATTGAAATGGCCAGAAGAAACGTCGGCTGTGCACAGGTCTGGAGCTGAGGTCTCCCCTGAGTCACTTTCGTGCGGTCGCCGACAGGCCTGGCCAAGCTGGCCTGGGGGCAGACGTGGAGCGGGACGCGCAGACAGCTGGGGCTGGGCCTCAGCCCGTCCCCGGTCAGAAAGCTCTGCGAGGCGTGCCTGAGCCTAAACTTCCGCCACCGCCTCTGCGGAAGGAGATGGTTGGCGGAGCGACTGCGTGTGGTGGCCGCAGCGTGTGTCATCCCTGTCCCCTGGTAGGGGGACAGTGTGCTTGGAGCAAGGAGACCTTGGGACCTGTACCAGGCCCCGTATGTCCCGGGAGATGGGATGTCGGCTTCCTTCGGGTCTCCCTGCGTTCAGTCTGGAGAGAAACCCTCTAGCCTGTTCTGCCGCGTACCCGCGTATTTCTGAAGGATAGTTTGCCAGAGGTCAGGGTGGGCCGTGCAGCCCTGCCTCGGCTGTGACAGTGACATTTGTGAAGACTTAGGCCTGGAAACTTGAGAGGGAAGGTGCTGAGCCCCTCGTGGATTTCTGTGCTCCTGGCAAAGCCCTGGAATCCGTGAGTTTCCTCTGGTGACTGTGGAAGCCCTGCCCTCAGCTCTTAGTGTGCAGCTCTCGGGCTCTCTTCTAAAGGAGGAGGGTTTCTGAGGGGCAGTGCGTGCGTGTTTGTATGTGTGTCTGTGGGCCTGGGACAGCCTGGCCGGCACGGCCACCTGAGAGGGGGACGCTTGGTATCCCCCAGGGCTGAGCCGGAGGGTGCGGCATGGGTCCCCTCTTTGCCTCATTCCTCTTCCTCCGTCGGTGAGCGGGCTCCCACACACGTGGGAGAGCCTCTGAGCCCACGCGGGCCCCGCGGGAAGCCTTTGGGACCCAGGCTGGGCCGCGGGGAGCCGTAGGCAGCTCCGGGGCCCCGAGTGAGCAGCACTGCGAACTCCCCTTTTCTGCGCGGCTCCGGGGAAGTCGATCTAAATGAACGAAACCCGGGAAACAGCACCCGCTGCTCCTCCGGCTTGGTCCTCAGTGATCCGGGAGCTGTGCTAAGCGGAGCGTCTGCCGGGGTTGGCGTCCAGTTTGATCAGAGGGCAGTGGAGATTATTGTTCACTGTCAGTCTCTAGAGGGGTCGGGGAGAGCTGAGCCTTCCTGCTGGGAAGAGAGGAGAGGGGAGGGGGACGAGCTGCGGTCTCCCCCGAGAGGCAGTGGGGTGGACTCAGGTCCGACAGCAAGGCCTGCCTGCTTTCCATTGCCTGCTGTTGCCTCTTACAGCCTTCCTCCCTTGCTCCCTTCCTTCCTTCCTCCCTTTCTCCCTTCCTTCCTTCTTTCCTTCCCTCCCCCCTCCTTCCCTGTGGACGTTTCCTGAGGGCTTGTGACGTGCCAGGCCCTGTGCTGGACGCCAGGCTGCAGCTGTGGGCGTGGGGGTCGTGAGTGGGCTCCGGTCTGGTGGAGTCGACTCACAGGCGTCCAGTGTGGCTCCTGGAAGACGTGGTGCTCGACACGAGGCCGAGAGGTGCCAGGCCAGGGAAGTGGCTTGTGCACGCGCACACCAGCCAGAGACTGGTAGTGCTAGCAGAAGTCGCCTGGTTCCAGATGGTTCTAGCCAGGGTGCCTGGGGGTTGGCAGGGGTCAGATCCTGAAGGCGTTTGGGTCGCGCTGTGGAGTTTGGATTTAATCCTACAGCTGACAGGTGGGGAAGGCGCTTCCGTTCCATGGGCCCCTCTCCTCCTCTGCTGTCACCTAGAGGGGCTTCGGTCCTTGGCTGGACCCCGCCTGACGGAAGTCTGGGCGGCGGCTGTCTGGCGCACTGCAGGCTCCCAGGCCCTGTAGCACGGGAGGGCAGTGGTACCGCCTGCTGCGTGAGGGTGCCCCGTCGGGTTCGGTGGGACGGTCTGCCCAAGAGCAGAGGGTTGTGTTAGTCAAGTCGTGGTGGACAGTTGAGGGGGTGGGTCTCCTGCCGGGAGCCCTTCGGACTTGTGAAGGTATCTTGTGGTCAAGGCCAGTTTCTTTCTTCCATCTGTCCTTCTAGCTCCTCTTTGGGTTAATGCCTGTTGAGAGAGCGGTGATTTTGGGGAGAGTCACTCGTGTGTTCATTCCTTGCACACTGAGTCAAGGCCCCGCTGTCTGCTAGGCATCGCGGGTCCGAGTTAACGCACCACAGCTTTGCGCTCACAGCACACAGACAAACGGTTCTAAACAGTGAGACTAAGGGGAGCCTCTTTAGGCCTGGTGAGTTGAAGGGTCTGTGTGGAGGACATATAGACAGCAGCATTCTGGGGGAGTGTCCAGCTTAGCTGGAGACAAACCTTGGTTGTAGCTTTGCTGGACTTGAATAATGTTGGTGGGCAGAAGGCCAGACGTTTCCTCTGGTCTGGAAGTTGGAGGCTGACAGGAGGCCCCAGAGCTGGTCTGTTTAAAGATAGTCCCCGCCCTGAAGAGGGTCTTCGCGCCGACAGGGCGGCTTCACCCGAGGAGAGCTGCTGGGGGCTCGCCAGGCCCGTGCATGCCGTGTCCCGGTCACCGTCCCTCCCAGCCCCGAGATGAGGCGGGCCGCTGGTACCTCTGCATGGCAGAGGAGGGGCCAGCCTCCAAGGCGGGCTTGCTGGCCAGGGTCATCCCGTGCCTCTGCGGCGCCCTGTTGGATTGCTTGGCTGGCCCTGCCCCTGTGCATGGGCTCGCCCTCCATCACCTCCATCCATCTGGCCGGCCACACGGCGCTGGCAGCTGGAGCCGGTGTCTTTGTGAGCCGGTCCGCCTGCTGCTGGCACTGACAGGCTTCTGTGGGGGGGCTGCCCTCCCGTTTAGCCCACGCGGCACGCGGCACAGAGCCGGCAGGATGGCCATCAGCTGGTAGCAGCGCTTCCAAGCAGCCGCACTTGGGCACGGAGGGCCTGCCAGCCTGCGGGGGCGGGGAGGCTCTGCGAGGTGGAGGAGGGAGGAGGGCGGAGGGCGGCGAGCGGTGAGCGGCGGCACAGTTAGCAGATTAGCAGTTAGTTTCTCATCGCGTGCAAACCCCTCTTCAGTTTCGTGGAGCCAGACAGCCTCCCACAGCAAGGCAAGGAGGTTTCCACCTCCTTTCATTTTTCAGAGCACTGTTGTTTGTCTGCTTCTCAGCTGTTTACGGGTCTGTGTGGAGGAGGACATTTAGGCACGATTCTGTTTTCCCATTTGCCCTTCCTGGCTCGGCCTTTTCTGTGCTGCTAGAGTTGACTGCGGTTAGGTCTTGGGAGTGTTTTGCCTTTTGTTAGGTTTGCGGTTACGGAAGTCAGGCATCACTCTTCTTTCAGGCTAGGGAAGTTGTAGCAGGTCGGTTTTAGAGTAGGCTCCTTGATCAGAGCTCATTTTTTATTGACTCTTATACAGGCACACTTTATCATGCTTTGCTTTACTGTGCTTTGCAGACATTGCATTTTTACAAATTGAAGGTTTGTGGCAACCCTGTGTCAAGCAATCTTTTGGTGCCATTTATCCAACAGCATTATTTTTTCATTAAGGTAGGTACATTGTTGTTTTAGACATAATGCTGTTGCACACTTAATAGGCTACAGTGAAGTGTAAACATAACTTTCATATTCACTGGGAAACCAAAAAGTTCACGTGACTTGCTTTATTGCAGTATTTGCTTTATTGTGGGTCGTCTGGAACTAAACCCACAGTCTCTCCGAGGTCTGCCTGTACGAACATCAGGTTTTTTCCACTAGACTTCGTTGAGAAGAGAGTCACGGGTGGCTACTACTGCTGTTTCTGTTAGTTGGGGCACTTTTACTGTTCACTAGAGCTCAGCTGCAGTGCTGGAGGTGTCCCAGTAGGGGTCACTACCAAGTTACCGAAACATGAGTCTTCGGATACAAAGACTTTTGATAACAGAAAATGTGCCTCCTCTTGTCTTATCCATTTAGTAGGTTAGAGTTTTCATAATTAAACAATTAGTACCTGTGATGGAATTGATTTACAGCAGAGGCTGGCCGGTTTTGTTTTTGGTTTTTTGGAAAAGGGTCAGGCAATAAACATTTAGGGCTTTGTGGCCCAGTAAGTCTCTGTTGTAAGCATTCAGCCCTGTCTTTGCAACACAGAATAGGGTGAGCAACCCTCCCTTTTGGCTTGGGATGTGGGACTCTTCATGCTGAAACTAGGGTGATCCAGGACAGAACAGACCCATAGGTTATCCAGTGGGAAAGCTGCCACAGATGGTATGTAAATGAATGGGTGTGGCCGTGTTCTAGTAAAACTTTATTTTTTAAAACAGGTGGTAGGCTGGATTTGACCCGAAGGCCATAATGTGCTGAGCCCTGCTTTAGGGTACAGGGCTGGCCGTTTGGTTTAAAGAAGCAGCTTCGAGCCCTGCTCTCTTCTTTCCCTACAACTTGTTTTCCACATGGCTTTCTGCTCATGCGGGATCATGGGGATTACTTTCTTTCCTTTTTTCTGGTTTGGGAGAGCCTGGTCACGGGATGTGACCTTGTTTGGGGGCAGTTATTGGAGGTGAACCTGGTGCAGGATCGGGTGCCTGAGTCACGGGTTCAGCACCTGCCCTGCTGGCATCTGACGCTGAGGGTGGGAGGTGCCTGCAGGGCTGGGCACCCTCCAGTTAAGAGTTCTGGGGGGAAAGCCCTTGTCAGTTCACTCCCAGGGCTGGGAGTGCTTGTTTCTGTCTTGCCCTCTTCCTGGTAGTTGAGTTCCCAGGAATGGGTGTTGTGATCATATCTGTTCCGTTCGGCGGGTCCTTGTTGAGCAATTACGGCGAGACAGGCGCTGAGTTGGAGATGCCACGGAGAACGAGATAAGCGTGGTCCTTGCACCGACACTGAGCAACACGTTGCTGTGTTTTGGGGGCTGAGGGCGGCGGGCCTCGCCTGGCCTGGGGCTGGGGAAGCCCTCTGGGAGGGAAGGTAGGCTACCAGATCTGGGCTGGGGGCACTTTGTCTCATCCCCTTGGTGGCTGGACAGGTGAGTAAGCTGGGTGGGAGAGCAGAGACACAGGCCCCATGGTGCTCTGTCCCGTGCCCTGGAGGTGTCCAGGCCTCTCCCATCACTTCCTGTCCCAGGTCACCTGGGCCCCTGACTCTGCGGTGCCTAGGAGGTCCTGTCTTCTCACCACGTGAGCAGGCTACCGCTCCCTCGTGTCTGTCTGTACAGTAAGGAGTTGCTTTTGTTTCCATCGAGAACATGAACACGGCTTGGAGTACTTCCATTTACTGACAACCCTTGCCAAATTAATTTCATTTAATTATCTCCCAGGGCTAAGCTTGAATACATTTTGTGTTAAATTCACAGTTTTCCCTTTCTAAACGAAATGGACTTAATATCCTTGTTAAAATCTGATTAAAACTAAAATTGAGTTTTTTGAAGTCTGATTATCCCATGAAATGGAATTTTTAAACCTAATTACGGATGGATTTGCATATACTTCTCGGCGCCATTGAAAAGAAAGTTGAAATAAATTTATTAATGACATCCTTTCTGTTGTTTCCTCGGGGCATGACATTAGTGTCGGAGCGAGGCAGGTGGGGAGAAAAGCTACCTTTCTCCCCACCCTTCCTCAGAAAGGATTTGTTTTAAACTTTAATCCTTGGAGAATCGGTTCCCAAGGAGTCTGCACTTAGTCTCATTTCGTTCCGTCCTTTGCTATAGTCTACCAGTTTTCGTAGTTGACAGCCTTTCTGCGGCTCCTGGACTCAGAGCTCTTATTTTTGAGGAGGAGGGTGGGAGGGGGGATAATGATTGTAGTCTCTGGCGGGGGGGGGGGGGGTTGTCTCTCTTTCAGCCCAAATTACGGATTTATAATTAATAAGCTACCTTCATCCTCATTCTGTATTACATTGGTGTTATTAAAAAAAAATAAGGACAAACTTACTCTTTATAACCACCTGAAAAAAATAGGCAAGGGATTTTCAGAGGGCACCTCCTTATTCTCTGAGAGACATTGCCTTCCAGTAAGGATTGTTTCCTGTGCGTATCTGGAGCCACACCGCCCCTTCTGGCTTTCTAACGACAGCTTGGATGACAGATTCGCTAGCCTTCCTTCTCTCCAGATGGCCTGTCCGTAAGGGAGACCATCACTCGTACCTCTGCACAGTCTAGACCTTCCCCTCTGTGTTCTGTTTGTATGAGCAGTCCGTGCATCGTGGGTCCTGTCCCAGCAGATGACTCTGTGAGCCGTCCTGGTGACGGGGTAGAGGGCGTGGGCCAGAGTGCCTGTGCTGCTACCGGGGTCAGTCCTGCTGAGCCCCAGCTGATGGCCGCTCTGCAAGGATGTGTGTCCAGATCTTGAAGAGGAGTTAAGAACATGGATTTTCATATGAAATTTCCTGATTTTAAAAACACTGCCTGGGCCAGTAAGCCGCATTTTGAAGATGACACGTTTGCAGCTTGGTTAGGTAGCATGGGTGCAGCCTGCGTTTCAGCCATGTCATCTGCCAGCCTCCCACAAGCCCCCGTCCCCGCCGCACTCCCCTCTCTGGGCCCCGTATGTGTCCTAGGCTTCCCCTGCCCCCAGGCTGTGCCATGTGCCTGTTCCTCTTGGGAACACTCTTCAGTGTTGTCTCTGTGTCTGAATTTACAGTCAAGCACCAGGGGCACGGGTGGCGCTTCTCTCACCGTTTCAGAGTTGAGCAGGAGGCCCAGGCTGGACCTGACTGGGGCGGGGGGGTGGGGGTTTGGTTCCAAGCTTTTTAAAAACATTTATTTTTTATTTCATTTTTTGCTCGAGCTGCTAGTGGGAGAACTTGTCTTGTGGGTGCTTTTATGAATGACTTCTTGCGGAGCAGAGGCCTGGGGCTTTGCACTCTGTCTCGGTGAGGGGCTGGGGGTTAGAGGGCTTGTGTACGGGGCTGCAGTGGAGCCTGATATACACAGCAAGGATCACATTTGCTGGTCTGTTTTGAACTTGACCTCTTCGAAACCACCTCCGGTCATCCTGGAGAGGGAGGCCGTGTGTGAGGAAGAGCCAGGGCATGGCTTGCAGGCCGTCTCTGGTGACGGTGCTTCCTTCGCTGACCTGAGGTCCTCGTCTGTAGGATGGAGCTCACATCCCCACCTCCCTGGGTTCTTGGAGGAGATTGAAGGTGATCTGTACGTATTAGTTACCTGTTGCTGTGCACCGGACTCTACCCCAAGACTTAGCCGCTTGTTATCTCAAGTTTCTGCAGGTCATGAATCCGGGCAGGGCTTAGTTGGGTCCTTCGGCCCTGGGTCTCTCACGAGGCTCCACGGACAAGGCCCCGCTTCCTAGCTCACTCTCACGGTGCAGGACTCAGTTCCTGGTGGCTGTTGGACTGAGGCCTCCTTCTGTCCCCTGCCACATGGGCCCCTCCATAGAGCATCGTTCAGCGTGGCCACATGGCAGCTGTCCTTTTCCGGTTTGTGAGCAGAGGGCAGGGGTTGAGAGTGCTGGTGGACGGCAGCCAGTCCTTACGCCCTGATCGCAGAGGGACCATCCCACTTCTGCCACATTCTCTTCGCCAGAAGCAAGTCCTGTCCACGCTGGAGGGGAGAGGCTTGCAGAGGGTGAATTCCGGGAGGCAGGGTCATTGGGATCCGTGTCAGAAGCTGCCTTCCCCAGCATATTTATTTGAAGGACAGAATTAGAAATAGAAAGGAATTATTCTAATGGTTGAAAAGAACAATTTTAGTTGTGATGGCACAGAAAAATTCATGTTTATAGAAACTAATTTTATAAACGTTTTAACCTAAAATTCTGAATTACAGTGTTTAATGTGTTAACCCTGAAGCTTGGGAAATGAGTCTTACTGTGGCCCATGATGTAGTTTTGGGGCTGTATTCCCCACAGAAGGTTATCGGACTGTGATAGCGAATGAGAACCCAGCCTGCAGAGACCACTGCGGAGGCACGAACCCCTGCCCTCCCTGCTCCCTGTGATCTCGCTTCTTGAGGGAATCGCCGCTAGCAGCATGGTTCTTTTTCTTTCTGTATGGTTTATTGCATTCACTCACGCGTTCGTTCATCTTGCATTTCTTCGTTCTTGCCCTGCTGCACTAAGACCCCCAGTGCAGTTTTAAATAGAAGTGATGAGACGTTAGCCTTGCCTTGTGGCCGATCTTAGGGGGAAAGCCCTTGGTTTTTCATCATTAAGTGTGATGTTGGTTTTAGGTTCTTGGGAGGTGCTGTTTCTCAGGTTGAGGATGTTTCCTTTTATTCTTTGTTTGCTGAGAGTTTTTGTTTTTAAATCATGAATGAGTTTTGAATATTATCAGATGCTTTTTATATATCTGTTGGGATGATGATAAGGTTTTTACTCTGTATTCTGTTAATGTAGTTAGTATATTAATTGATTTTTCCAGTGCTTAACCAACCTTGATTCCCCCGGTAAACCCCACTTGATTGTGGTATATTATTCTTTTGATATGCTAATATTTTGATAAGTTTTTTTGCTTCTCTGTTCATGAGGAGTATTGCTTTGTAGTTTTCTTGTAATATCTTTATCTGGGCTCGGTATCAGGGTAATTTCTGGGTATATAGAACATTAATATGTCTTAGACTTTCAAAACTATACAAAAAAGCATATCCAAACAAGTGTATCTCTCTACTCTAGTCCTCCCTTCCCTTGGAGGTAACCAATTTTATTTTACTTTTCTGGTTTATCCTTCTTGTGTTTCTTTTTGTAAAGATAAACAGAAATATGTTTAATTTTGTTTTTTCCCTCTTTTCTCACATAAAAAGTAGCATGCTATAATGTACTCTTGACACTTTGCATTTTTCACTTAATCTCTACTCTTGACACTTTGCATTTTTCACTTAATCTCTTGAAAATCAGTGCATGATCAGTTTATATAGATATTCCTCTTCTTTATTTTATAGTAGCATAGTATTCCATTGTGTCTGTGTATCATAATTTATTCATCCAGTCACCTGTGCTTAGATATTTAGGTAGTTTCTGATATTTTGCAATCACACATAAAGCTGTAATGAATAACTTTGTGCATGTGCATTTATATATTGTTGGTGCTCTATCTTCAGGCTAAATTCCCAGATTTGCTGGGTGAAAAGGTGTGTGTGTACATAAATATATATACTTTCTGTCTGCTACTGGAAAACTCTCACTAGGGCCGTGCCGTTCTGTACCCCTGCCAGCAATGTAGGACAGCGTCTCTTTCCCCACAGCCAAGGGAGACACACTTAAATACGCTTTGCAGATCATTGTGGGTATTCTTCTTTGGTGCTACTCCAAAATCAAGTCATAGTCTCTTTCTTCTTTCTCAAAATTGTGTTAAAATATGCATAACATAATATTTACCGTTTTAACCATTTTAGGCATTAAGTATGTTTGCATTGTTGTGCAACCGTCACCATCATCCATCTACAGAAGATCCATTCACCTTCCCAGACTGAGACTCTGAGCCCTTTAAACACTGACTCCCCCCTCCCGCAGCCCCAGGCCCCCACCCTCTACTTCCTGTCTCTATGAACTTGACTCCTCCAGGGTCCTCACATAAGTGGAATCACGCAGTATTTGTTCTTTTGTGTTTGGCTTATCTCACTCAGCATTATGTCCTCAAGGTTCATCCGTGTTGCAGCGTGTATCAGAATTTCCTTTTCTTTTTTTTCTTTTAAAGGCCAGAGACTAATCCATTGTAAGTGTATACCACAGTTTGTTCATTCATCCGCCAATGGGCATTTGGGTCGCTTCCACCTTTTGGCTATTGTGAGTAACGCTGCTCTGCCCAGGGGCGTACAAATATCTCTTCCAGACTCTGCTTTCAGCTCTTTTGGGTAAAGACCCAGACGTGGAATTTCTGTATCATACGGTAATTCTATGTTTAATTTTTTGATGACTCACCCTGCTGTGTCCCTCAGTGGCTGTACCATTTTACACTCCCCAGCGGAGCGCAGGGGCTCCACTTTCTCCACATCCTTGCCAACAGTTATTTTCTGTTTTTTTGTTTGCTTGTTTTGTTTAGATAACAGACGTTTCCACGGGTGTGAAGTGGTACCTCGCTGTGGTTTTGGTCCCCATTTCACTCATGATTCGTCAGCGTTGAGCATCTTTTCCTGTGCGTATTGGCCATTTGTATATCTTCTTTGGAGAAATGTCTGTTCAAGTCCTAAGCCATTTTTTAATTGCGTTGTTTTCTTGATGAGTCCTCCATTGTGAGGACTCTTCATATATTCTGGATACTTACTTAGATCCTTATCAGATATGTGATTTGTAGACATTTTCTCCTCATCTGTGGATTGCCTTTTCACTCTCTCAAGAGTGTTCTTTGTACAGAAGTTTTTGATATTGACTGAAGTCCAACTTACCTGTTTTTCTTGTGTTGTCTACGCTCTTGGTGCCATAACCAAGAAATCATTGCCAGATCCACTGTCAGGAGGCTTTTCTCCTGTTTTCTTCTAAGAGCTTTATAGTCTTAGCTCTTAGATATAGGTCTTTGATGGATTTTGAGCTTATTTTTGTACATGGTCTTAGGTAAGGTCCAGATTTCTTCTCAGTTTTCCCAGCACCATTTGTTAAAAAGACTGTCCTTTTCCCCATTGAATGGTCTTGGCTCTCTTTTCGAAAATCATTTGACCATATGTGCTAGGGTTTATTTCTGGGCTTTATGTTCTATTCCACTGGTCTACATTCTGTCTTTAAGCCAGGACCACTTTGTTTTGATTATGGTGGCTTTGTAATAAGTTTTGAAATCAGAAAGTGTGAGCCCTCCAACTTGATCTTTTTTTTTTTTTTTTCAAGATTTTTTTGACTATTCTGGGTCCCTTGAGATTCTATATGAATTTTAGGGTGGATTTTTCTATTTCTGCAAAAAACGTGATTGGGATCTTGAAAGGGATTGCATTGAATCTAGTTGTTTTCTTTGAAGTGAGAAGCTTATTCAACTCATTTTTGAGAAAATGTCTACCAAATACCCAAGTTTGAGTAACTGTTGTTTGTCAGTCAGTTTGTCAAGTAAAGTGGTTTTTTCCCCCCCATAAAGAGAGGCTCTTAAATCATGGTGCTTTTCAGTACAGACTGTTGTAGATGGCAGTGCTTCCTTCTTCAAGTCTTTCTCGCTGCCCTGGTTTCAGGCTCTCAGTCACCCCTTCCGTCTGGGACCTGGGGCTCCCACGTGCTGGCCGCCTGGCCCCGGGCTCGCTGAGGGTGTGTGGCGGCCCAGGTGCTAACGGAAGTTCCTGCCAGTGGCGGTGGAGGATGCATTCTTGCCTTTATCGAGGTCAGGGCCTGCGTCCCCAGTCCCACTAGCTTCCTGGGATAAAGGGTGGTCTCTGCTTTTTAGAAATCTAAACGGAGGCCCGATGACTTCAGAGAATACCTGTGTATTGCTAGGTCTCATTCACTTGCTTTGACAATGGCATTCAGTGTGGCCTTTAAAAAAAAAAAAAAAAGAAAGAAAAGAAAACTTTCTCAGTTCCTTTTAAAATGTTTGAGAATAATTACATACAGTGAAAGGACCGACCTTAAGTTTTTTTCTTTTTTTAAAAAATTTATTTATTTTATTTTATTTATTTTATTTTTGACTGCGTTGGGTCTTCGTTGCTGCACGCAAGCTTTTCTCTGCTTGTGGCGAGCGGGGGCTACTCTTCGTTGTGCTGCGCAGCCTTCTCATTGTGGTGGCTTCTCTTGTTGGGAGCACAGGCTCTAGGCACGCGGGCTTCAGTAGTTGTGGCGCGCGGGCTCAGTAGTTGTGGCTCGCGGGCTCAGTAGTTGTGGCTCGCGGGCTCTAGAGCACAGGCTCAGTAGCTGTGGCGCACGGGCTTAGTTGCTCCGCGGCATGTGGGATCTTCCCGGACCAGGGCTCGAACCCGTGTCTCCTGCATTGGCGGGCGGATTCTTAACCACTGCACCACCAGGGAAGCCCCGACCTTAAGTTTTGAGGATGTGTCACCTGTTAGCTCCTCAGTGAAGCTTACAAAGCTTCCATAGCCTCAGAAATTTCCCTCTCTATCTTCGAATCAGTTCCTACCCCTGGGGACAACCACTGTTCCCATTTCTGTAACCGCAGATTAGTTTTGTCTGTTCTTCAGTTGTAGATAAATGGAATGGTACTGTGTGTTTATTGCTTAATTGCTGTCTTCTTCCGCCCGGGGCTGAGATGAGGTTGAGGCAGGAGAGGCTGGGACCTGCCTGGTGCAGCAAGAGTGAGGCTGTGAGTGAGCCCCTCCCTGGAGTTGGTGCCAGCGCCTGTCTCGCTTCACCCTATTCCCCACCCTGCCTCTGCCCAACATCTTACTTTTGAGATCCAGACATGTTTTGGGGGTTTACCAGTAGTTCCTTCTTTTTTAGTGTTGGCAGTGGTCCATTGTGTGAACATAGCTTAGTTTGTGCATCCATTCCCCTGTTTGTGGACACTTGGGTTGTTTCCAGTTGCTGGCTGTTACGAGTACAGCTGCTGTGGACGTTCATGGCCAAATCTGTGTGTACCTGTGCTGTTATTTCTCTTAGGTCAGTACCCAGGAGTACATGTAGTTTGCCAAAGTGTTTTCCAATGTGGTTGTATGATTTTACACTCCTACCCACATCATATGGGAGTTCCTGTGGCACTATAACTTCACCAAAATTTGATGGGCTGTTTAAAAAGAAGTTATGTGGTTATTCCAGTGGGTGTGAGTGAAGTGGTCTCTCCTGGTGACCATTTCCCGGTGACTCTGTTGTGCTCCTTTCCCTGTGCTCACTGGCTTGTGTGTTCTTTAGCCAAGTGTCTGTTCTAAGTCTTTTGCAACGTTTTGTTGGGTTGTTTTTTGTTGTTGTTGATTTCTATGAGTTCTTTGTATATTCTGGATACAAGTCCTTTATCAAATGTATGTCTTGCCAATATTTTAACCTAGTCTATAGCTTGGCTTTTCATTTTCTTAACTATTAAAAAATTGTTTAAATATAATTCACATTGCATAACATTAACTGTCGTGAAGTGTATAATGGAATGCTTCTAAGTATACCCCTAAGATTGTGCAACTTTCTGATTCCAGAACATTTTCTTGACCCCCCCCCCCCCCCAAGAAACCCTGTACCTGTTAGCAGACACTCCTCACTCATTCTCCTTCCCCCCCATTCTCTGCAGCCACTGGTCTGCTTTCTCTCAGCGTGATTTGCCTGCTCTGGATATTTAGTATGAGTGGAGTCACGCCGCATGTAGCCCTTGTGTTAGGCTTCTCTCACGTAGCATGATGCTGTCATGGTTCATCCATGTGGTGGTGTGTCTCTGTGCTTTGTCCCTTTTTACAGGTGAGTAATATTCCATTAGGTGGATATACTGCATTTTGTTTATCCGTTCAGCTGTTGATAGACATTTGGGTTGTTTCCAGTGTTGGCGATTAAAAATAATGCTGCCGTGAACGTTTGTGTACAGGTTTTTGTGTGGGCATATGTTTTCGGTTCTCTTGGGAGTGGAATTCCTAGTGTGGAATTACTAGGTCATATGGTACTTTTTGAGGGATTGCCAAACAGTTGTCCACAGTGGCTGTGGCATTTTACGTTCCCACCAGCAGTGTGTGAGGGTTCCAGTTTCTTCACATCCTCACCAACACTTGTTTTTATCTGTCTTTTTGATTCCAGCTGACTTAGTGGGTGTGAAGTGGTACCCCACTGTGATGTAAATCTGTATTTCCTGTGGCTAAACTGAGTAGACCCCATACCCACACAAAGATACGAACAGGACAGAATCACTCAGAAAAGTCACTAAACAAGTAGACAACCACAACTACAACTAGCAGCAACAGCAGTAAATCCTGGGGAGGGTAGAGATTCTGGTTTCCAGAGGTGCCACATCGTATTATTTGAAGTGTCCGGTTTTCAAGAAAAATTACAGGGTGTGCAAAGAAACGTAGCGAAACTCACATACGGGGAAAAAAGGTAATCAATAGAAATAGAGAATATCAATAAAAAGCAATGATAAAAAGGAAGCCCTTTTCAGCTGAAGAGCGCAGTAACTGAAGTAAAATGAGGAGCTCAGCAGCGGAGGGAGCCGTCAGAGGGTGAATTGGCAACTCGAGGACGGCTCACCTGGGGTCATCCAGCACGAGGCACAGAGAGGAGAGAGTGAGGAGGGACCACGAGGATGGGTGCTCGTGCCACGTGTAGTCAGCATGGTGCCGCAGGGTGTGCCCAGAGCGGTAACGCCGGGAAAGGAAGTTAAAAGACCTCCAGACCCGGCGGGAAGCAGCAGCGCTCTCCCTGTGTGCAGGTGACGTGGTTTCGTGTGTAGGGAAGCCTGATGGACACGCACACAGTTACTGGAGACGTCACCAGAATCGCAGGGTTCAAGATCGACGTGCGAGCATCTCTGCACGGGCTCCGAACGGTCTAATAAAAGTGAGGATCCACAGAGAGATTTTGGTCCAATTTTTGGATTGCCGTTATGTCCTTGTTTTGGGTGCTGCAGAAACCGCCCAGTTTCCTCTTCAGCTCCATTATTCTTACTACAAAACCATACCAGACCTCTCATACTGGGAAATTATCGGTAATAAGTTAACCACAGCCATTGAGTCTCAGGGATGTTTCTTGATTTTGATGAAATCCAGTTATCACGTTTTTTCTTTCATGGTTAGTGGTTTTTGTGCTTTAAGGAGTCTTCTCCCGTTTCATGGTTGCAAATGAATTTTCCTATGTTTTCTTCTAGAAACTTTCTATTTTAATTTTTTGTGTACAGGTTTGTGATCCATGTCATGTGAAGACTCAGGTTGGAGTCAAGGTTCATTTTTTCCCCCTGCTTTTATCAAGTTTTAGTAGTATATTTGGTGAAGTTACTCCTTGCCCTTTGAACAGCTTTGCTACTATAGTCAGATAAATTTGATGTATATGTGGTGGTCTCTTGCTGGATTGTTTTCTTTTGTCGATACATGTCTATCCTTATGCCAATACTATGCTTTCTTGATTGCCGTAGCTTTATAGTAAGTCTTAAATCGGGTACTGCAAGCCTTCTAACTTTTTCCTTTCTTAATATTGTAAGCTGTTAAAGGTTCTCTTGCTTTTCTATATACATTTTATAAATAGATCATCAATATCTGCAAAAAACCCTGTTGTGATTTGTATTGATTTTTGTATTGAATTTGTAGATCAGTTTGGAGAAAATTGATGCCTTAATGACCTTTTCAATTCATGGTATACCTCTCTGTTCCATTTTTGCAACAGTAGTTTGTAGTTTTAAATATAGTAGTCTTGTAGGTTGTATTTATTTATCTAGTCATCTAGAGGTGTTAGGTGTTTTATTTAACTCAGTAATTAATGAAGGACTAGTAAGGTCTTACAGCTGGTCCAAAGGAGAAGTCAAAGTACCATGTGTTTATCATCCAAGAGGGACCACTGGAATCAATCGTAGATGCCAAAGTGGGGAAAGTGTCAGTCTCCATAGGGCAGTAAGCAGCGGTGTTCCACAGGCTAGAACTTGTATTTCTGTGTACACGAATCATTTGCATTACTGTCAGTTTTCTTCTACTTACCAACATGTAAAATAGCTTAAAGATGATGAGACAAATAAGCTTAACGGGAAGCTAGATAGGACACCAAATCATCTTTTTCTGCCCATTTGAGGTTTTCACTTTGCCTTCTTCTTTTTGATTATGACAATCTCAAAGGTTATTCTCCATCGCAAAATAAGGCTGGTCGCAATAGGTCTGACCTGATTATGTATGTATGTACCCTAGGAGTGTTAGTATATCACATACACAGTCTCTTCCGCTTTGCAGGATCCTAGAGCCAGATGGTTGGGATCAGTTACAAAAAATAACTTCTCTCTGGAAATTTACGTAAGGAATCTCAGATTGGACTTCCAGAGGCTTCTATTATTTGCTATCTCAAGGCCAGGAAACCAAGCCCAGTCAAGTCTCTCCACCAGACTTTGTCTGCCATACCTATACATTTGGGTGAATTCCTCTCTTGACACCCTCCAAACATCCTAAGTTTCCTAGCTTTCCTGGAAGTGGCATTACCACCTGTGAGGCAGGAGCCCTGTAAGCCAGACACCAGGCTGCTTTCCTGGGGGTTTGCTGGCATTGGCTGCATAAGCACAGCCATTCTTTGACCATTAACCGTGGTTTGCTCTGCTCTATTGACTGAGTATTGTTCTCAAATAGGACACTCCAGCTAAGGCACTGGCTGTACAACTTGTCCACTTCTATCCTCTTAAAAAGGTGGAGAGATTTTTGTTGACCCTATGCAAATAACCATATTGCCATGAAAGGTAAGGAGACTCAGTCAGAGGTTGTGGATTCTGGGATGTCAGTGAGCGTCAGCGTCATTTGAAAATGCTTCATTTCGTTTTTATCAGAACAGAGTTCACTAAATTGTTGTAGATTAGATAGCTTACAAAGAAAAAGTAGTAACTTCCTAAAGTATCCAGAAAATAGAACTTAGAACCAACATTCACATATAGCCATCCAGTAAAATGCCTCCTTTACTTCATTAGTTCTGTGTTATTCCTAACCCGTGGGATCTTGGGTTAACAAAAGTCTGAAAGCACCTGCTTCTCGACTAAAAAGACCGAGGAAGCTGGGACTCCGTCTCCCCGTGCACCTGAGCAGCGTCTGTCGGAGGCCTGTGCCCCGATCCGTGCACGGAGGGGCCGGTGGTTTGCGGCGCCTGGTGCTGTTCTCTTCTCTGAGCCTCTGCGACTGTCCTCCTCTGGGGAGATGCAGACTCTGGTCTGTGGTTTATGCATAGCTTCCAGGCAGGCCTCGGAGTAAAGCAAGGCTATCCATACGTGACAGACTTAACGGCTTTGGTTAATGTATTACTGATAATTTTCAAATGTGAGATGTCTTATGAGGTTATTATAAGTAAGAATAACGAAAGTGATGCTGAAATTGGGTTGTTTCTGTGGCATCCAAAACAAAGATAAAAAGGCAATTAAAAAATTAGACAAAGTATCTGTAAGGATAATGACTCAGCCTATTTTCAAATAAGTCAATGGATGTTAACATCTGATCCATCAAAACGGATGAATGTTTTTACAGAGAAAACAATCTTGGGATGTGACACGTAATAATCGTGAGCCACAGTGCTCCAGGGCTGTCCCTCAGCTCTCAACTGGAGAGGCTTGGTGAGTCTGGGAGGGAGCCTCTCCATCTCTGTTTTTCTAAAACTCCGTGGGTGAGTCTGACACGCACCTGCAGCTGAGAACCCCTGGCCAAGGAGGCACTGGATTCAAACTGAAGAGGCAGCGCTGCGATGCGTCAGCGGTTTACGTAGTAGCTGAACTCGTGGCCGTGAGCACCGTGTCGTACTAGTGGGTGTCACTGGGCCCAGCTCCCTCGTCACCTGAGGCGGAAGCTGAGGGCGGGATGTGGCGGCGTCCCTGGCCGCTTCTGAGGCAGGGCCTTCTGGAAGGTAGCCGTCGGCGAACGTCGGGGCCGGGCGCCCAGCCTCAGCCCTCTGGGCCGCGCGTCCTGGCAGCCCGACCCTCGTCACGAAGCTGGACGTTAGGGGAGGCACCGAGAGCCCTGCCACTCCTCCCGCGGCAGCTCGCTGTGGGCGCGCCGAGCACACCAGTGCCTGAGGGGCCCTTGACGTGGAGAGCGGAGACCAGACGCCCCGGTGGATGGAGGCACCGGAGAGCGATGCAGCCCGCGGGGATGAATCCGGGAGGAAGCCTCTCACAGACATCCTCAGCTGAGAGCAGGCACTTTAATCCACCACGAGAAAAGGCTGCTGGAAGAAGAGCTTGCAGTGAACAAGAAGAGCTCTGGAAGAGGAAAATTAGGTGCGTGGATATGGAAAGCAAGTCAACGCTGGGGCCGGAAAGGTTGAGGAAATTTCCTAGGAAGAAGACAAAGAGAACAAACAAGAAAAACTTAATGAAATCAGAGGATCGGTCCGTGTGGACCACACTCGAATAAGGGGATTTGCCAAGAGAACAAAAAAAATGGAGGGAAGGAGATCCTAATGAAATAATTAAAAAGTTTTTTCCTAGAACTGAAGATACTATGCTCTGGACTGAAAGTGCCCAGTCCGGTGGGTGGAAGCGTACCATCACTAAGGCATGTCACTGTGAAATTTCAGAATGTTAGCACGGAGACAGGTCCTGGAAGCTCTCAGGAGGATGAAAATAGGAGACATGCAAATCGAGAACCCGAATTGCTTCCTCTGAACAGCAGCATTGGAATCTTACGGAGAGCGGTGCTTTCCAGAGTTTGCAGGAAAATTTTCAACCTAAAATTTTGTACCAGTCAAAACTTAACAGTACCGTGGGAGGGCAGACTAATGGTATTTTGGTATTTTCACAGTTTCAAGGGAATGTGTCTTCCTCATATCTTTCTCCAGAAAGCTACTGGAGGATGCATCCTCCTAAAAAAAGTGAAAGAGGAAGGATCTGGATATGGGGAAGAGGGCTGTTGGTGGCAGGAGGGAGTGACAGTTGTGCACCAGGGAGGCCCCGGGGGAGAAGGTGGGCTCTGGGAGGGTTCCACCTGAAGATACGCTGACAGGCACCCGGGGACGTCTGGGCGCCTCGAGAGGCTTGGATGAAGAGCTCCGGGTGGAATTGGCTTTAAGCACGCTGCAGACTAGGCAGGGGAACAAAACTTGCCTTTGGACGAGCACAAGGGAGCGTGGGCAGTGGCGGGGGCGTGGCCTCCCACGTGGCCTCCGTGTGGGCGGTGTTCACCATCATGGGAGGGAGCTGCGGGCCTGCTCTAGCCGGACTTTGGGGCCGGTTGTCTTGGTGGCTGGAGCCGTGGTGAGAGTGCTTGGCGGAGGTTGGGAGGGGTGGTGAGAAGGAAGGCACTGAATCCCCACCGTCCACCCTGGGAAGTCACGATCGTGCCCCCGACGGAACAGATCAAGGCAAGTAGCAATGTAAACATGTTATCCAGAGAAATGGAGGTAGATTTCAAAGCAGTCGGGTCCAATGAGTGGGAGTGTTTGCTTCTGGGCCGAAGAGGGTGGTGCAGGAGAGTGTTTAGGGCAGAGGGCTGCTGATTCCCATGACGGGCCTTGTAGTGTGACTGTTTACACTTGGTGTAACTTGGATGAAAGTGCTTTACAAAAACAGGAGGGAAGAGGTTCTCCTGAGAACGTCGTGCCTGTCGGCAGGTGCTGCAGCTTCAGCCAGAGGCGTGTGTCCAAGCCCAGCTCCCGGGGGCGTCCGTGCCCGCACACCACGGTGCTAACGGGGTGGCCGTGTGCAGGGCTGATTCCTCACCTCCCCCGAGTCCACAGCCGCCTGGGCAGCGCTCATGGGCCTCCAGACTGATCCATGCAGCGGGCAAGGCTGGGGTGGGATCGCGGCTGACCAAGTGGGCGCTCACGCCTTTAGGCTTCAGTCCTGCTCATTTCTAACCTCCCGCCCAAAGCCCTAGTCAGTGGCCGGCTGCAGGCCGCTCGCTGCCGCGCTGGGCATTGCCCGGAGATGGAGCTGACCGAGGTGGAGCAGTGCCTCAGCTGCCTGCCTGTCCGGGGTGGCCAAGTCCTCTCATTTTCCCCTGTAGCGCTTGTGGCTCTTCTCCAAGGTGCTCTGGGGACACTTGGCCTCCAGCACCGAGACAGGGACTTCCCACTGATAGGCCCTGGGCTCTTTGCAGAGTCAGAGGGTCGTGCGGGGATGAGAGAGACTGAGCATCCACGTCTAGAGTCGGGTGGGGTTCTGCGGCGTCCCGGTGGTGCGGCCTTGGGCAGGTCGAGTCACCCCCCCCGCCAGCCTCCTTTTGCTCATTGTCACGGGGTGGGGAGGTGGTGGTGGGTACCGTTGTCACCCCCATGTTACGAATGAGGACTGAGACGGGCAGAGGGGAGCAGCTGTCGTGAGGAGGACACACAGCTGCCGGGGGCTGCGGCGGGATTTGAACACAGGCGGCTTGGCTGCACGGCCCACGTGGCGCGGTGCCTGCCCGAGTCTCACTGAGCTCTGATTTGTAGCTACGAGTTTTCGTCTCGCAGTGCCGTTGCCACGCTCTTAGTAACTTAGAGTCCCTGCCCAGGCTGTGTGAGTTAAAGAAGGTAAGGCTGACAAGGGACCTAGACCCCGCACCGGTGCTGCTCAGTCAGCCAAGTGAAAAGGCCCCGTGGCCTCGCGGTACTTCCGTGTCTTGAGGAGGCAGGCGGATCCTGGGAACTGGTGGCGCCTGGGTTTGGCCATGCTGCACAAAGACGATAGTGCCGGGTCAGCGGGCTTGGGAGGGTCACCACGATCTGCCCCGGAGCCTTCTGAAGGCCTGGTGCGTCTGCTTCTGGATGGTCCGGTGTAGGGGAGACGAGCACGAAGCCAGGCCTGGCCTGGGTGTCCTTGGATGCGGGGTGCGGGGACGCGACCATGTCCCCACTCGCCCAGCGCACTCAGGGCAGATGAAGCAGCAGGTCCTTTCTGTGCCAGCCCTGCTTCCGGCCCTGAGCTCTGTGTGCCTGTGACCCACATCCTGTCACTCTCACAAGGAAAAGAACGAGGTTGCCCACGGGGACTCCCGGCCTCTGGAGAGAAGTAGATGAGTCTCTTCCGTCCCTCCCTCATCCTCCCTCGGGCTGGCAGAGCTGACTGGTGGCTGGGATGGCCTTGGAGGAACTTGGTGAGCAGTGGCCTCTCCGTGTCTGTTCTCTGCTCAGGGGGCAGCAGGGCCGCGAGGTGGGAGAGAGAAGCCTGCACAGCTGGGAAGTAGGACGACCCTCCTTAGCAGCCCCTAGAGACCTGGCTGTCCAGAGACGCGGTTTTCTTATCTGTGACGTGGCTGTAACATTACCCATCTGTCCACGCGGTTAGTGCTGCTTCGTTACCCCGAGACCTAAGTTCTAGTGATGTACTTAGGGATGTAGTGTTGCGATTTTGGCCCCTAAAGGTTCCTTGGACCCTGTACCTCAAGTACGTGTAGTGGGAGAGGGGAGGGAGGGGACCTTCCATGCCCTCTTGAAAAAAATCACTTGTGCCTTTACCTACTTTTATATAGGAGTCCCGCTGGCGTTTGAAGGAAGAGGTCCCTTGCAGGAAGAATTCTGTTTTTGTTTTGAAAAAGACTGGTTTGGTTCTCGGGGACACTGTTGCCAGAGGGTTTCACTGTTGTGTGTGCTCTTTGCAACAGGCGCCGTCTCCACGCGGTAATTAGCTGTGAGTGGTGTCCTGAGCTCTTGTTCACGTTGAGCTCGCGTGTTACGTCTTTTATGGGTCTGTGCGGGTGATCTCGCTTTCCCTTCCAGAGCCTGGAGAGGCAGGTGGGACTCTCTTACGAGGGGCTTAGAGAAGTGACCGCAGCTGGGCCCGGGTTTGGGCGACCCTGCCTGCAGTGCTCTGCAGTTGCCGACGGGACTCAGAGCTCCTCTGTAGGTCACCGGGCGCTCGGGGTAAAGCTCCAGTGTCTTTGCGGGGTGCCTGCGCCATGCGCCCCCGTGCTCTTGGGCGCGTGCTGTGGTCCTGACTCCATGGAACGTGGCATGTCTTTCATGGTTCTCAGTTAGGAACCTGGCTGGAGCCCTGTGTGGCCTCAGGCACATTGTGAAGTAGGGTGATGGCCGTCCTGGCCTCGGAGCCCCTGCCGGCTCGCTGCGCGGTGAGCGTCCCCGCTGCCGCTGCTGGATGTTGGGATTCTCAGCATTTTCTCCCCCTTCTCTTTTCTACCCGTTCTTTTACTGGAGCCACTGAGTGTAGCACCAGGGAAAATGGGGCCCCTTTGAGGCAGCGTTAAATCCTGCCTGTGTTGGCAAGTCGCGTGGATTCCAGCTGAGACCTCAGAATTGTTGAGAGAAGGAAGCTGTTCGGCCTGTCACAGCCGTGAGCAGCTGCCTCCGCTCCCCAGCTCAGGGGACGGCACCCCGTCTCCCCGGTCCCCAGCCGGTCACGCGGTTCTCATCCCCAGCCCCGTCTCTGGGCGTCTCTCGGGTCCCTCGTTCTGGCCGGTCCTCCCCGCTGTCACGCTGTGTCGGAACCGGGCTTGTCTGCGGCTGCCTTCCCGCTCCTGCCTCCGCGGCTGCCTCTTCCAGCCCTTCTTCACGCCAGCGTTCGGAAGGCTTGCTCTGAATGTGGACCTGCCCGTTGCCCCGCGTTTCCTCGCGTGGCTGACAAGGTGCCCCTTGGCCTCACCCGGCCCCTCTCGGAGCTCTCGCCCGGTGCGCTGCTCGTGGCTTCTGTGCCTCCTCTCCCTTCCGTAGCACTTCGTGTGCTGTCCCCTTGGTGTCCGTGACCTGGCTCTGCACGCAAGCCACGCCACCACTTCGTGGCCGCAGACAGCGCTGGATAACTGTGCACGTTCTGTAGGAGGCCTGGGGCTATCGGGCGGCTGCAGCCAGATGCGGCCGGGATGGGGCGTCCAGGTTGGCTTTATTCCCTGGGGGACACCTTCAGGGACGCGCGGGAGGCTGGCTGCCCTGTCCTTGCTGTGGCCTCTCCACGTGGCTGGAGTTCGCTGCTTCACGTGGCTGCTGGATCCCATAAGGAGAACCCTTAGGTGTGCAGTGCTCTTCGAGCCTGTGCCTGTGTCCCCCGTTGCCGGAGCCATGGCCCGAGTGTGGCCCAGGGCTGGTGTGGCTGGCGAGGGAGGCCTCGCCTCTCTTCTTAGAGACCCCGTGCATCACCGGGTCTCGACTGAGCACGCCTCCCCTCCCCACTGGGTCACCTCCCTCTGCTCTAAGCACCAGCCCGTCACCACGCTCGGACCAGTGCTGCTGGTGTGGGACCTTGCAGCCTGGTGTGGGTGCGGTCCCGTCTCCTGGCCTGCCGGGGGCTGCGGCGCCAGCCTTGCCCAGCCTGTGGTGAGCGCGGGGCGAGCCGGGAGCAGGAGGCGCCCTTGGCTGGGTGCCCGTCTCCTGTCGCCCTGTGCTCTTGGCCTTGCTGGATCTCGTTAACAACAATTTATGCTCCTAAATGTTTTTCTTGACAACAAAGGTGGAGCAAGGTGGCTACAGAACTTTGTTCTTAACTTTATTTCACGAGGAATGTTCTTTACAAACTAGTAAAATACAGATAAAAAAGGAGAGAATCAGTTCCTCCCAATCCCCCCTCTGAGAGGTGGTCGCTGTTGGGAGACCCCTGTCTTGATGTTCATTGTCTGCACATGGGCTTTAAAAAAATGCTTCTGTGCACGTGGGTGTGTAGCCTTCCCTCTGGCGGACACTCTTCTAAAAAGCCTTGTGTGGCAC
Source organism: Eschrichtius robustus (assembly GCF_028021215.1). NCBI lineage: Eukaryota > Metazoa > Chordata > Mammalia > Artiodactyla > Eschrichtiidae > Eschrichtius > Eschrichtius robustus. The sequence goes on from NC_090839.1 coordinate 91,783,719, forward strand.
CCTTTGTAAAGGCCCCCTGGTGGGCCATCCCGTGGGTGTGCTGTCCTCATCGCCCTAGTGTGGACATGTTTAGGTGGTTTCTAGCTCTTACGGTTGTTGACGTTGCATGAACATTTGGGGCGCATCTCTTTTCAAAGCAGATCGACAAACAGGACCACGTCCTTCTCCACCTAAGGCCCCCAGCTGCACATTACACTTGGGAGGAAACCCTGAGTCCTTCCTATGCCTCGGGGGGCCGCACGCCCTGGCGTCTGCTCCCCCCTCCCCTCGCCCCCTGGCTTACGGTCTGCCTTGACTTTTCAAGAGCTCCCCTCGTGTGTTTGGGCCTCAGGGACCCCCTGCTTGGAAGCTGCGCCTCACTGGGCTGTTCTCCCACCTTGTCCACATTGCAGGAAACAGGTTCTTAGGGGACTTTGCTTTGGAAACAGAATCCAGGAATCAGGATGAGTGCTTCTCTTCCTTTAGTCCATTCCTCTCACTTAAGGGTGGAGAAGCCAAAGTTCAGGAAGGCGTAGTAGCCTGCCCAGCCAGCTGGGGGCCCTCCTTGGGGACCTGTTGCTTTTCCAAGGTTCTGAGACCTTTCTCTGGCAGGTTTGGAGAGCGTCTCACTGGTGAGGACTCCCGTCTCTGGGTGTCTGGCTCCCCACAGCCCTTTGTTCCTACATTGTGTCCCTAGAAGCCAGCTGACTTGGTTCTCAATTCCCTGTTCTTTGCTCTGCGGTCTGCTGCCTCTGCTGAATAGAAAGCCTTATAGGTCAGCTGCTGGGTCAACCTTGAAGGTCACGGCTGAGAGTGGGTGTGTCAGGAGCAGGGACCCAGCATCTCCGAAGGCGCAGGACGGGACTTGATTTCCCCTTCGGTTCATGCGCCCACGTCCACAGTCTATGGCCCAGGGTGGGACACACCTGCCTTTGCCTCCTTGTTTACCTCCCACCTTGTGGCCCTGGGGTGCCACCTGCCCACCTCGGGGTTGTTTCACGTTCTGAGCTCACGTGGGCCTTTCCTGTGTCACCTTGGCTGTGTGAGCTGCACTTGCTTCCTCTTTGGCCAATTCCGGCTCATCCCCCGCAGCCCTTTGGCAGCGGTTCTCGTGGGCAGCAGCTCTGCCCGAGGGTGCTCTGCGAGGGGCCCCTTTCTGTTGGAGGCCCTCGTCGCAGGGCTTGATGATGGACGTGGACTCCGGCGGAAGGCCCCTCCGCTCCCGCCAGGCCTGGTTCTGCTCGGTCCTCTCTCCCAGCTCAGCGGCTTTGCTCTTGCTTGTGGTGTGGACGTGCCACGTCGTGCTTCAGGCCGGCAGTGCCCTCTCTCCTGGAGGCCGGCCTGCTTGTGGCATCCTAAGCCCTCCGCTTGCCACCCCTTTTCTGAGCTCCTGGCTGAAGTTGTGTTTGGGGCTATTATCCAGCCTTCTTTTTCAGTGTTTAAAGCATTCAAAAGATCAACTTTTCCAAAGAGTGAGGGAACAGGGAGAGAAAATTATGGCATTTGTTTGAAAGGCTCTGAGAGCTTTTTTTTTAGCTCAGACGGTTCAAAGAGCGCCTCTTGTTAATCAGGGGAATATTCTAGCATCCCTGGGGTGGTCACACCGGCTTAATTGGAACCCAGGCTGCTTTGAAGTCCTTTTAATCCTGCCTGAGCTGGGAGGAAGAGTTGGAAGGCAGCCACTGTAAATGTGAAATTTCTTCATTCTATTTACGTGTGTCTGGGGACCCATGTAATTCGTTTCCCTGAAGCAGTTCATCTGAGTTGCTGCTCGTGGACGGCCAGGTCAGACCTGGACTTGACTGTGCTGGGGCGGGAGGCCAGTGCCGGTTCTCCAGGTGGCCGCTGCCGCCTGAGCCAGGGGACAGCTGGGTGGCTGGCGCTGCCGACCGCGGCCCGGACCTTGCTTGTGGCTGTGGCTGTCCTTATGGAGATGCCGCGGGCGAGGGAGCTGGTGGTTGTGTCGAAGTCCCTGAAGGGTGACTCGCGACCCCGTTCTGACTGAGGCCAGCACGGTGTGGCCTCCTCTACCCCCTCTTCCACAGAGAGATGCACAGCCCTCCAGCCACAGACCAGAGACTGAACCGTCACGGGCTTGTCTTTATCATGTGTGTCAGCCCCACGAGCCACGGCCCTGTGTCTGCAGGTCCTAGCCCGGCCGCACAGGGCCTGCAGCGGCCGGGCCCGTACTGTCCTTCCCTCCTCAGGCTGGGGCGCCCAGCCAGGCTCTCGGTTCCTCCCTTTCCTCCCCTTCTCCCTCCCCGCGAGCGGTTTTACGGACTCGGACTGTCATTAAACAGGTGTGCTGCCTTCATTTTGTGTTACCTAGAAATTGATAGGCACCAGCTGTGAGTGACAGATGATTGGTGAAGTTCTGGGTGGGGTCAGGGTGTTGGGCCTTGTCCTGGAGGGCTCCACCGCCAGCAGAGACGAGAGCCACCACAGGGGTCCCGTGGGCTTCCCAGGTGACTGCCGATGCCCTCCCGCTGCGGCTCTGCGGGTGTCCCTGTTTCGTGGTCCAGGGAGGAGGCGGAGCTGGGCTTGGCCTTGACCTGGGACCCCAGTGCAGTGGCTGTTCTCTTTGCGCTCTGATCCCTTCCTGTTAACCGGCACTCTTGGAGCCGTGCCTGGAGATGTTCAGAATCTCCTCATGTCTGCCCTGGAGTGAGGCTGGGGTAGATGAATGTTCTCATGATATGCCATATATTTATACAGAAATCTGTGGTAGCAGTAAGTGACTCAGAGGTGGGAATGTTAATTTATGGAAGTCTTATTCTTAGTGAATTCATGCTGGTAACTGGTAACTGCCACGTAGCTTTCTAATTGGACACAGATATTATTTTGGTTCTGTGTTCTGTAATATTGTCTGTAATTCATAATAGTATAATACTCTTCCAAAATAAGTCCTTTATATGCAGTGTTTTCTTGACAGCCCCATGTGGTGGATACTATTATGTTCATTTTCCTGATGAGGGAGCTGAAGTTTGGAGAGGTTAATGATTGTCAGGGGCCGCATAACCAGCGACGAATGGAGTTAGGATCTGCGATGGTGACTGCTTGCTGCCGCCTCTTTGTGCCCCTGCTAGTTCGTGGAGTCTGCTTTCTGCGCCCGTCACCCATCTACGCGTCGTGTCTAATTCTTCCGGAAAGTGGAGTAGCAGCTCTTTGAAGAGCTGTGCGCCTAATTGCCTCTCTGGATTGGCCAGAACCCCTCATTCTTTCTCTGAAATGTCCTGATGGATTTCCACAGCACAGCAGATGCTTGGGACGTAGGCTAAAAATCTTTTTTAAGCATTTTGAAATGCATTATCCATTTCCATCACCATAAAGAGAATGTCTTTAAAGAGTAGATACAGCCCCCTCTGTCCCCAGCCTCAGGTTAAGAACAATTCCTTTGAAAACTCGCAGACCTCCGTCCCATCCCTCATCCCGCCTCCAAAACCAAGCCCCTGCGTTTTGTGTTAATCGTGGCAGAATGCGCCACCAGTTGTAGCCCCTCCTCGCTCGGGCGCTCCCAGGAGGTGGTGCTGTTCCCTCCGAGATGAGGAGGGAACCGTTTCTCTGCCGGTTGCACACGTTACTGTGATCACGTGATTGAATTAAATACTCCAGCGTATGGTGGAAAATGTGGGAAGAAAGCAGCGTTTCTGTGAAAACGAAGTTGAATGCTTTGGAAAATCTCAAAGGAAAGTTGCTAAAAAGAAGCTGATGAATAAAGTGAATTGATTATAAAAGATTAGGAGAAAAGCTGTAAAATTTAGGAAGATAGCAGGTGTCCATTTTAAAGAAACAAAGCTAAAATCATGGATATGATTTGTGGTTTCTGCAAAAAATATAAGATGAAACTCAGTTTAGTGGACCCTTATTTGGAGAAGAAGTTTGCAGCTTGTGCAATGATTGTATATTTGTAATAGTTTAAGTTAAAATGTTTGAGATACATATATTGATTACCTACTTTGGCCAACTTTTGGGATCAATGACCAGTCTTGATTATTTCAGATAGGAAGCTTTTTATTAATATATTTCTGCCCCACTTCTAATGCAAACTATTCTTACTGTTATTCTTAGCTAAACAACATTTAGAAATTATATATGATTGTTTCATTATAAGTGATTATAATTAGTTTCTAATGCCTTAATTCATCATGGAATAATTGTTTTCTTTTTAGAAAAATTTTGTGTAATATCTGGTTCTGCAGTATAAGTTTATAACACTAAGTTTTAAAAAACTATTCTCCCGATAGGTATTTTATTTCCTTGGTATAAATATTAAAACCTTTTAAAAAGGTATGTCGTGATAAATCTCCTGTTCCACTTTTGTTCTCTCCAACAGGAAGCAGCTGGCATAGTGGGCTCATGTTCTGCTTCTTGTATTTTTATTTAGCAGTCCCATATTAATATAGAAAGATTCTTTGTCCTTTTCTCTTTATATTAAACAGAGTCCACTGTAGGGATGGACTGTAGTTTATTTAACCAGTAATACTAACCTTCTGATCCAGTGGTCTGAGTTCAAACTCTGATAGAATTTAGTTGGATAGTTATTGTTCTGGAAAGGTATCATGATTTTTCATTCATTCAGCTAATATTTATTGAAGGCCAGGCATTATTCTAGGTTCACAGCCGGTGAAAAAAGAGAATAAAATAAAAAACAGTACCTTGCTTTTATGGAGCTTGCATTCTAGTTGAAGCAGAAAGATGACAAATGGGTAAATAGGTAAAATACGTAGCATCTAAGATGGTGATATTTTCTATGAAGGAAAACAGTGCAGGGAAGAGTGAGAGAGGGTTTGGGCTGAGGGTGGGAGAGGAAGTTTACGGTTTACAGGTTTAAATAGGGTGGTTGGGGCCGACCCAAAGTGAGCTCGGTAACATTTGGGCAAAGACCTGAAGGAGTTGATGAGGGAGCGTGCCACGTAGATCCCTAGGGGAGGAGTCTTCCAGAAGTGGGACATGCAAAGGCCCTGGGGTGGGAGTGTGGCTCCAGTCCAGTGGGTCTGAGAGGCAGCTGTGGTTGGTCCACCTTAGGCCTCACAGGCTCCGGTGGGGACTTGGGCTTTTACTTGGCATTGGGGTGGGGATGCACTGGAGAGTTTTGACAAAAGAGGCATGTGATCTAGCCTACATTTTTTTTTTAAAAAAAAATTAATTAATTAATTTATTGATTTTTGGCTGTGTTGGGTCTTAGTTTCTGTGCGAGGGCTCTCTCTAGTTGCGGCAAGCGGGGGCCACTCTTCATCGCGGTGCGTGGGCCTCTCACTATCGCGGCCTCTCCCGTTGCGGAGCACAGGCTCCAGACGCACAGGCTCAGTGGTTGTGGCTCACGGGCCTAGTTGCTCCGCGGCATGTGGGATCTTCCCAGACCAGGGCTCGAACCCGTGTCCACTGCATTGGCAGGCGGATTCTCAACCACTGCACCACCAGGGAAGCCCTAGCCTACATTTTAAAGTAATCATTGTGGTGGTTGTGTTGCAAGCAGCAGTTAAAGGGTGAGTATGAAACCAAGGGTGATTACGATGCCGTGGGGCTGACTTGGGGGGAGGTGGGGCCCTGGGTCACGCGGTGGTGGCAGAGCTGGTACGAGTGGTTGGATTTGGGTGTGTTCTGAAGGTAGGTCTGACAGGCTCTGCCGACCGATTAGAAGCGGGGTGTGGAGGAAGTGGCGGGGATTACGGGTTCGGCCTGGGTAATGGGCAGGATGGCGCTTCCACCTCCCGAGGAGCAGGGTTGGTGGGGGAAGGTCAGGAGTGTGGTTGGGCTGGGCTGAGCCTGGAGGCTTCTCGGGCCGCAGGCGGTGTGGAGTGGGCAGGTGGGCGCCCTTCGCCGTGCTCGAAGCCGGGGCGTCTCCCGACTGTGTGCCAGTGCTGCCGGCGCGGGGGCTGGGGAGCGAGGAGAAGAGCTGGGGCAGACTGGGCCCCAGGGGTTTTGGTCCGCAGGGCCCGAGCAGGAGCGGCAGCGAGGTCAGAGGAAAAAGGATGAGTTGGGGCGGTCTCCGGGGAGAACCGGAGGGCCTGTGAGGGAGCAGGGAGCCCTCCCTGTGGCACTGTGGAGGGGCGGGCTGAGCCTGGCGGGGGCGGGCAGACGGCTGTCGGCCGAGCGGAGGAGACCCGAGGCCCCAGGCAGTAGCCTGGGCGTGGGGTCCGGAGGGTGCAGAGTACGGGCATGGGGTTAATCTCAGAGGCTGTCCCCACGGCCGTGGGGAGGCAGAGGGGACCGGGGTCGCCCTTGGAATCGGGAAGGCCTGTGGATGTGCAGTGACCTGGAGAAGCACACGCCCTTCGGTACCTCTCTTCCTGTCAGGCAGGCGGTGGGGCTGGTGGGCAGAGGGACCTTGTCTCACGTGGAAACCGCCATTGGTCACAGGGGAGGGCTGTGACCTGACGAGGGTCCCCAGCGCTGGGTGCACCGTGTGGGCCTTCGGACGTGTGCTCGGGCCAGAGAGAGGTGTGCCCGAGACGGCGTCTGTTACTGGCCACCTCTCTGTGGGGAAAGAGTGACTTGTTCTCTGTCCATCTGGGAGATGGGCAGCTTTAGAAGATGTACGATGGCTGCTGTCCACCATGTGGCCAGGGTGTCATGGACTGGCCCCAGGCTCGGGTGCTGAGAGGGACTGATGCCCTTTTTGTCCCCTGAAGGTTGGGTGCTTGTGGCCTCAGGACCAGTTAGTGGTCACAGCCTGCCTTTCTCCGGAGGGTCTGATGCCAGCTCGTGGCCTCAGGATTGGGTGCTGCTTCTCCCGACCCTGGGATGCGGACCAGTCGTTGGTGACGTGAATCCTTCCCGACCTCCCCACTTGACTGTGTCACGTTTTCAAAAAACCCTGGCTTAACAGGACATTCTGTGCCTCTGTGACTTTGCAGTCGTGAACACTTACTCTCCGTTTGGGCTTTAGCACCAAGTTTTGCTGTGTAATGTTTCCTGCTTGCGGTTCTGCATAGTTTCTGCAGAAACTAACCTGCGAGGGAGTCCACCTCACTTGGGAGTATCCCCCCGACCCCCGACCCAACGTAGGGCCCTCTGACGGAAGCCCACCCTCTGGGCTGTGGCCCTTTGCCCTGTGGGCTTCTCTTGTGGAAAATAGCGCCCTCAAAGAGAGCTTGAGTTTTCTTGCTTGTTAATTAGTTCCGTGGTTGCTGCTGTTTGATTCATTTTAGAAATTGGAATCCTCTGGATCTCGTGTCTTTCGGACCCATTGAAATGGCACTTTGAGCTTCAACAAGAGTTCTGGCATCTGCTGTTAGGAGCCTCAAAATAGCTGCTGCTGGGGCTGGAATGCCTCTGCCTCGAAAATAAACCACTGGGCTCAACTCCCTAGGCCTCCTGTTTTGCTCGCAGCTGAGCTTGAGTCAAAATTCAGCTGCAGGTTGAACAAAGCCTTTTCCTCCTCTGAAGCCCACCAGTTAGGGTTAAAAGGCTTCGCAGCTGAAGCCAGAGTTTTAAACAGCAGATGTCACAGCTTGGGCTGCAGTTGGGACTGTCGCTCTCCTGTCATCTCTGAGTTGGAGGATCCTGAGGCCCTCTGAAGGCCTGCCGCTTCTTAGTTTGTGAGGCGGAAGCGGTGGGGTGGATGGATCTTCCTGGCGGAGCGCGCCTGTGCCTGTTTGGGCTGTGGCGATACCTGGCCCGACTCCTGCTGGATACAAGCGTGTAGCTAATCCCCAGAGCACACGCGGGAAACATCTCTGAGTAGGTCTAGCCGCACAGCAGGTCAGGAGGTTCTGAAAAATGAACACTCTTCCTGCCGGTTGGAGGTGCTGTGGCCTCTGGCCTTTGATCTGATGTGTGGTGAAGGCTGCAATTGTTTTAATAATCCTTCATGATTCAACAGCCCTTCAAGAACTTCCCTCCGTCCTCACTTGGAGCTCGTGACGGGTGGTTGGCAGTGGAGCCGTGGCGCTCTGTTTCCACGGAATGAGGTCCCGATTCCTGAATTCCGGGGCTTCTCGGGTTTGCCCTTCTGCCTGTGTCCCCAGCGTCCTGGGCTCGTGCTGTGCTGAGCGTTCACTGGAGGAACCCTGTCTTCTGTCAGCTCCCCTGCTTCTCCAGTGGCCTTTCTGCATAGGGAGCATGCTGTGTGTGTGGTTTTTCCCCTAGTTTTTATTTGTACTTAGGCGTGTAATATATAAATTCTCATCAAAAGAAATTCAGATAATGCACATGAAGTTAAAGATCCCTTTGATTGCCACCACCAGTCTCAGCCCTGACCTGGAGGTATCAATTTGGGGTGAATCTTTCTAGGTTATGTTCTGTAAATATGCATACATATGGGTGACTTTCTCTAGAAATAAGTGTAGGTGTGGTTTTGTACCTGAGCTCTTTCCCTGAGTGCCTCTGGGGCTGCCAGAGTCGCGGCCTCCTCCGGGACGGGGAGAGTTTGCTTCTGGAGAAGGGGGTCTGGGCGCTCGCCCTGCGTGCAGTGCTGGCCGAGGCCCTGCCTGTGAGCCAGGCGGTCACTAGGGTCTGAACAAACGAATGACCCTCCCCACGGCCCAGAAATCAGTGTTGCCCCTCCTGCCCATCCCCCCTCCTGCCCTCCCCCCCATCCCCTGCTCCTGTCTTGCCCCCTCCTGCCCGGTGTGTGGTCCTTACAGAGCATGCTGTTCCTCTTCCTTCCCGGGCTCAGCTCTCAGCCTTGCAGAGCTTGGAGAGCGAGGGTGGAGGGATGCGCAAGCAATTACAATACACCGCACACATCTGCCTCACTCTCCGCCTGGGCCAGGGCACAAGGGCAAGAGGCCTGGGCCTCGGGAATGGCGTGCAGCCCCTCAGTCCCCATGCGCCGTGTGGAACCAGCCTTCCGCACCTGGCCTGCGTGAACAGTGACGGAGCCAGAGCAGGTGCGCTGGTCCTGGGCGTCCTGACGGGCTGTCCCTGCGGCCGCTGGGCCATGGTGGTTGGGGGCTCTTTGGAACAGCCCACGAAGATGCCTTGTGAGCGTGATGTGCGGGCTCAGCTGACAGCTGGCCACCAGTTCCCTGGCTCCTGGCTTCCACAGCTGGAGAAGTTCTCCCAACAAAATTATGGAGTCTTTCTGAAAAAAAGAAAAAAATACCAGGAATTCCACAGCTGGAATGTGACTCTGCCTGTTCCTAAACATCTTCTTCCAGTTCTTACCTCCCCAGAGATGTTTTTAATCGAATTGCCCTTAACCTCGTTTCTGGTTTTGCTTTTTTCGGTGCACGTATACGCTTGTTATCGTTAAACTATTTCCTCACGTCACTTACACTTACTGTCTTGATCGCATCGTGCATATGGCATAGTTTATACACCTAGTCTGAAGTTGCTGGACACGACAGCACAGAGTCAGGGACACGACCTCAGCCTGGCCGTCTGGGTGTGGGTTACTCTTGACTCTGCTGTGCCCCAGCGTCCCCCGCCGTAGAATCGGGGCGGTGATAGTGCCGACCTCATAAAGTTGTTGAAAGGGTGAGACAGGGTAGCATCCGTAGGTGCTGACAATTCCTGTCTGAGTGTGCAGTGATTCTCCCGCATTACGGTTCCGCCTCAGAAACAAACTTCCGTGACCACAGGACTTGCAGTTCCCCCTGCAGCTGTGTGATGGAGCAGCCCTGTTCAGAGCAGCCTGGATGCTGTGTTTTCATTAGTTATTTCTGGTTTTTTGTATCGTATTTTGTGTTGTATTATTATAATTATTTTGAAGGAGATGGTTGATTATATATCAAATCGGCAAAACGTCTGGTACCCTTTTCTTACATAGTAACCACAGCAGTCACTTGATTTCAACTGTTAGTTTCCAGTGTTCTTGCAATGACATTTGTAGGTAAATCACTCTGCTTTGTCTTCTGGGATTCCTCTTTTAGATTTGGACCAAGTTCTGGAACAGTATTTGTCTATCAAATTGACAGAGAACCTCAGAGGATGTTTTCTTTGTCAAGTGTGTAGCAGATGATTTTCTGGGTGGCACAGAATTTTTTGGTGTCTTGCCTTGCAGTGTTATATGATTATTTTACTGCATAGATTTCTCCATTTCTACAAATGCTCAGTGGTTTTAAGTTGTGCACAATAATCACTTGTTGGGGGGCGCCTTCAAGATGGCAGAGGAGTAAGACGTGGAGATGACCTTCCTCCCCACAAATACATCAGAACTACATCTACATGTGGAACAACTCCTACAGAACAGCTACTGAACGCTGGCAGAAGACCTCAGACTTCCCAAAAGGCAAGAAACTCCTCACGTACCTGGGTAGGGCAAAAGAAAAAAGGATAGAGGCAAAAGAATAGGGACTGGACCTACACCTCTGGGAGGGAGCTGTGAAGGAGGAAAGGTTTCCACACACTAGGAGCCCCTTCACTGGTGGAGATGGGGGTGAGCTGGGGGAAGCTTCTGAGCCACGGAGGAGAGCGCAGCCACAGGGGTGCGGAGGGCAAAGCGGAGAGATCCCCGCACAGAGGATGGGTGCCGACCAGCACTCACCAGCCCGAGAGGCTTGTCTGCTCCCCCGCCGGGGCGGGCGGGGCTGGGAGCTGAGGCTCGGGCTGCGGAGGTCAGACCCCAGGGAGAGGACTGGGGTTGGCGGCGTGAACACAGCCTGAGGGGGGCTAGTGCGCCACGGCTAGCCGGGAGGGAGTCTGGGGAAAAGTCTGGACCTGCCTAAGAGGCAAGAGACCATTGTTTCGGGGTGCGCGAGGAGGGGGGATTCAGAGCGCCGCTTAAAGGAGCTCCAGAGACGGGCGCGAGCCACGGCCGTCAGCGCGGACCCTAGAGACGGGCATGGGACGCTAAGGCTGCTGCCGCCGCCACCAAGAAGCCTGTGTGCGAGCCCAGGTCACTCTCCACACCGCCCCTGCCGGGAGCCTGTGCAGCCCGCCACTGCCAGGGTCCCGTGATCCGGGGACAACTTCCCCGGGAGAACGCACGGCGCGCCTCGGGCTGGTGCAGCGTCACGCCGGCCTCTGCCGCCGCAGGCTCGCCCCGCCTCCTCCGTACCGCTCCCTCCCCGCGGCCTGGGTGAGCCAGAGCCCCCGAAGCAGCTGCTCCTTTAACCCCGTTCTGTGTGAGCGAAGAACAGACGCCCTCAGGCGACCTACACGCAGAGGCGGGGCCAGATCCAAAGCTGAACCCCAGGAGCTGTGTGAACAAAGAAGAGAAAGGGAAATCTCTCCCTGCAGCCTCAGGAGCAGCGAGTTAAATCTCCACGATCAACTTGATATACCCTGCAGCTGTGGAATGCCTGAATAGACAACGAATCATCCCAAATTGAGGCGGTGGACTTTGGGAGCAACGATATATATATTTTCCCCTTTTTCTCTTTTTGTGAGTGTGTATGTGTATGCTTCTTTGTGTGATTTTGTCTGTATAGCTCTGCTTTTACCATTTGTCCTAGGGTTCTGTCTGTCCGTTTTTTTTTTTTTTTTTTTTTTTGGCTGTGTTGGGTCTTCGTTTCTGTGCGAGGGCTCTCTCTAGTTGCGGCAAGCGGGGGCCACTCTTCATCGCGGTGCACGGGCCTCTCACTGTCGCGGCCTCTCTTCTTGCGGAGCACAGGCTCCAGATGCGCAGGCTCAGTAATTGTGGCTCACGGGCCTAATTGCTTTGCGGCATGTGGGATCTTCCCAGACCAGGGCTCGAACCCGTGTCCCCTGCATTGGCAGGCAGACTCTCAACCACTGCGCCGCCAGGGAAGCCCCTTTTTTCTTTTTTAGTATACTTTTTAGCGCTTGTTATCATTGGTGGATTTGTTTTTTGGTTTGGTTGCTCTCTTTCTTTTGTAATTTTTTTATTTTTAATACTATTTTTAAATTTTCATAACTTTATTTTATTATTTTTTCTTTCTTTCTTTCTTTCTTTCTTTTTTTTCTCTCTCTTTTCTTCTGAGCCGTGTGGCTGACGGGGTCTTGGTGCTCCAGCCGGTTGTCAGGCCTGAGCCTTGGAGGTGGGAGAGCCGAGTTCAGGACATGGGTCGACCAGAGACCTCCCGGCCCCACATAATACCAAACAGCGAAAGCTCTCCCAGAGATCTCCATCTCAACGCTAAGACCCAGCTCCACTCAACAACAAGCAATCCACAGTGCTGGACACCCTATGCCAAACAACTAGCAAGACAGGAACACAACCCCACCCATTAGCAGAGAGGCAGCCTAAAATCATAAGTTCACAGACACCCCAAAACACACCACTGGACGTGGTCCTGCCCACCAGAAAGACAAGATCCAGCCTCATCCACCAGAACACAGGCACTAGTCACCTCCACGAGGAAGCCTACACAACCCACTGAACCAACCTTACCCAGTGGGAGAAGACACCAAAAACAACAGGAACTACGAACCTGCAGCCTGCGAAAAGGAGAGCCCAAACACAGTAAGTTAGGCAAAATGAGAAGACAGAGAAATACACAGCAGATGAAGGAGCAAGGGAAAAACCCACTGGACCAAACAAATGAAGAGGAAATAGGCAGTCTACCTGAAAAAGAATTCAGAGTAATGATAGTAAAGATGATCCAAAATCTTGGAAATAGAATGGAGAAAATACAAGAAATGTTTAACAAAGGACCTAGAAGAACTAAAGAGCAAACACACAATGATGAAGAACACAATAAATGAAGTTTAAAATTCTCTAGAAGGAATCAGTAGCAGAATAACTGCGGCAGAAGAACGGATAAGTGACATGGAAGATGAAATAGTGGAAATAACTACTGCAGAGCAGAATAAAGAAAAAAGAATGAGAAGAATTGAGGACAGTCTCAGAGACCTCTGGGACAATGTTAAATGCACCAATGTTTGAACTGTCGGGGTCCCAGAAGAACAAGAGAAAAAGAAAGGGACTGAGAAGATATTTGAAGAGATTATAGTTGAAAACTTCCCTAATATGGGAAAGGAAATAGTCAATCAAGTCCAGGAAGCACAGAGAGTCCCATACAGGATAAATCCAAGGAGAAACAGGCCAAGACACATATTAATCAAACTATCAAAAATTAAATACAAAGAAAAAATATTAAAAGCAGCAAGGGAAAAGCAACAAATAACAGACAAGGGAATCCCCATAAGGTTAACAGCTAATCTTTCAGCAGAAACTCTGCAAGCCAGAAGGGAGTGGCAGGACATATTTAAAGTGATGAAAGGGAAAAACCTACAACCAAGATTACCCTACCCAGCAAGGATCTCATTCAGATTCGACGGAGAAATTAAAACCTTAACAGACAAGCAAAAGCTAAGAGAATTCAGCACCACCAAACCAGCTTTACAACAAATGCTAAAGGAACTTCTCTAGACAGGAGACACAAGAGAAGGAAAAGATCGACAATGACAAACCCAAAACAATTAAGAAAGTGGTAATAGGAACATACATGTCGATAACTACCTTAAATGTAAATGGATTAAATGCTCCAACCAGAAGACGTAGACTAGCTGAATGGATACAAAAACAAGACCCATATATATGCTGTCTACTTCAGACCTAGGGACACATACAGACTGAAAGTGAGGGGATGGAAAAAGATATTCCATGCAAATGGAAATCAAAAGGATACGGGAGTAGCAATTCTCATATCAGACAAAATAGACTTTAAAGACTATTACAAGAGACAAAGAAGGACACCGCATAACGATCAAGGGATCAATCCGAGAAGAAGATATAACAATTGTAGATATTTATGCACCCAACATAGGAGCACCTCAATACATAAGGCAAATGCTAACAGCCATAAAAGGGGAAATCGACAGTAACACAATCATAGTAGGGGACTTTAACACCCCACTTTCACCAATGGACAGATCATCCAAAGTGTAAATAAATAAGGAAACACAAGCTTTAAATGATGCATTAAACAAGATGGACTTAATTGATATTTATAGGACATTCCATCCAAAAACAACAGATTACACTTTCTTCTCAAGTGCTCATGGAACATTCTCCAGGATAGATCATATCTTGGGTCACAAATCAAGCCTTGGTAAATTTAAGAAAATTGAAATCGTATCGAGTATCTTTTCCGACCACGACGCTGTGAGACTAGATATCAATTGCAGGAAAAAAATCTGTAAAAAATACAAACACATGGAGGCTAAACAATACACTACTAAATAACCAAGAGATCACTGAAGAAATCAAAGAGGAAATCAAAAAAAACCTGGAAACAAATGACAATGAAAACACGATGACCCAAAACCTATGGGATGTAGCAAAAGCAGTTCTAAGAGGGAAGTTTATAGCTATACAATCCTACCTCAAGAAACAAGAAACATCTCAAACAAACAACCTAACCTTACATCTAAAGCAATTAGAGAAAGAAGAACAAAACAACCCCAAAGTTAGCAGAAGGAAAGAAATCATAAAGATCAGATCAGAAATAAATGAAAAAGAAATGAAGGAAACGATAGCAAAGATCAATAAAACAAAAAGCTGGTTCTTTGAGAAGGTAAACAAAATTGATAAACCATTAGCCAGACTCATCAAGAAGAAAAGGGAGAAGACTCAATAGAATTAGAAATGCAAAAGGAGAAGTAACAAATGACACTGCAGAAATACAAAGGATCATGAGAGATTACTGCAAGCAACCCTATGCCAATAAAATGGACAACCTGGAAGAAATGGACAAATTCTTAGAAAAGCACAACCTTCTGAGACTGAACCACGAAGAAATAGAAAATATAAACAGACCAATCACAAGCACTGAAATTGAAACTGTGATTAAAAATCTTCCAACAAACAAAAGTCCAGGACCAGATGGCTTCACAGGTGAATTCTATCGAACATTTAGAGACGAGCTAACACCCATCCTTCTCAAACTCTTCCAAAATACAGCAGAGGGAGGAACACTCCCAAACTCATTCTACGAGGCCACCATCACCCTGATACCAAAACCAGACAAAGATGTCACAGAAAAGGAAAACTACAGGCCAATATCACTGATGAACATAGATGCAAAAATCCTCAACAAACTACTAGGAAACAGAATCCAACAGCACATTAAAAGGGTCATACACCATGATCAAGTGGGGTTTATCCCAGGAATGCAAGGATTCTTCAGGATATGCAAATCAATCAATGTGATACACCATATTAACAAATTGAAGGAGAAAAAACCATATGATCATCTCAGTAGATGCAGGAAAAGCTTTTGACAAAATTCAACACCCATTTATGATAAAAACCCTCCAGAAAGTAGGCATAGAGGGAACTTACCTCAACATAATAAAGGCCATATATGACAATCCCACAGCCAACATTGTTCTCAATGGTGAAAAACTGAAACCATTTCCACTAAGATCATGAACAAGACAAGGTTGCCCACTCTCACCACTATTATTCAACATAGTTTTGGAAGTTTTAGCCACAGCAATCAGAGAAGAAAAAGAAATAAAAGGAATCCAAATCGGAAAAGAAGAAGTAAGGCCGTCACTGTTTGCAGATAATATACATAGAGAATCCTAAAGATGCTACCAAAAAACTACTAGCGCTAATCAATGAATTTGGTAGAATAGCAGGATACAAAATTAATGCACAGAAATCTCTTGCATTTCTATACACTAATGATGAAAAATCTGAAAGAGAAATTAAGGAAACACTCCCATTTACCATTGCAACATAAAGAATAAAAATACCTAGGAATAAACCTACCTAAGGAGACAAAAGACCTGTATGCAGAAAACTACAAGACACTGATGAAAGAAATTAGAGATGATACCAACAGATGGAGAGATACACCATGTTCTTGGATTGGAAGAATCAACATTGTGAAAATGACTATATTACCCAAAGCAATCTACAGATTCAGTGCCATCCCATCCGTAATCAAACTACCACTGGCATTTTTCACAGAACTAGAACAAAACATTTCACAATTTGTATGGAGACACAAAAGGCCCCGAATAGCCAATGCAATCTTGAGAAAGAAAAACGGAGCTGGAGGAATCAGAATCCCTGCCTTCACACTATACTACAGAGCTACAGTAATCAAGACAGTATGGTACTGGCACAAAAACAGAAATATAGGTCAATGGAACAGGATAGAAAGCCCAGAGATAAACCCACGCACACATGGTCACCTTATCTTTGATGATAAAGGAGGCAAGAATATACAATGGAGAAAAGACAGCCTCTTCAATAAATGGTGCTGGGAAAACTGGACAGCTACATGTAAAAGAATGAAATGACAACACTCCCTAACACCGTACACAAAAGTAAACTCAAAATGGATTAAAGACCTAAACGTAAGGCCAGACACTATCAAACTCTTAGAGGAAAACATAGGCAGAACACTATGACGTAAATCACAGCAAGATCCTTTTTGACCCACCTCCTAAAGAAATGGAAATAAAGACAAAAATAAACAAATGGGACCTAATGAAACTCAAAAGCTTTTGCACAGCAAAGGAAACCATAAACAAGACGAAAAGACAGCCCTCAGAATGGGAGAAAATAGTTGCAAATGAAGCAACTGACAAAGGATTAATCTCCAAAATTTACAAGCAGCTCATGCAGCTCAATATCAAAAAAACATACACCCCAATCCAAAAATGGGCAGAAGACCTAAATAGACATTTCTCCAAAGAAGATATACAGATTGCCAACAGACACATGAAAGAATGCTCAACATCATTAATCATTAGAGAAATGCAAATCAAAACTGCAATGAGGTATCGTCTCACACCGGTCAGAATGGCCATCACCAAAAAATCTACAAACAATAAATGCTGGAGAGGGTGTGGAGAAAAGGGAACCCTGTTGCACTGTTGGTGGGAATGTAAATTGATACAGCCACTATGGAGGATAGTATGGAGGTTCCTTAAAAGACTAAAAATAGAACTACCATATGACCCAGCAGTCCCACTACTGGGCATCTACCCTGAGAAAACCATAATTTAAAAAGAGACATGTACCACAATGTTCCTTGCAGCACTATTTACAATAGCCAGGACATGGAAGCAACCCAAGTGTCCATCGACAGACGAATGGATAAAGAAGATGTGGCACATATATACAGTGGAATATTACTCTGCCATAAAAACAAATGAAATTATTTGTAGTGAGGTGGATGGACCTAGAGACTGTCATACAGAGTGAAGTAAGTCAGAAAGAGAAAAATACCGTATGCTAACACATATATGTGGAATCTAAGAAAGAAAAAAAGGTTTTGAAGAACCTAGGGGCAGGACAGGAATAAAGATGCAGACATAGAGAATGGACTTGAGGACACGGGGAGGGGGAAGGGTAAGCTGGGACGAAGCGAGAGAGTGGCATGGACATATATACACTACCAAATGTAAAATAGCTAGTGGGAAGCAGCCGCATAGCACAGGGAGATCAGCTCGGTGCTTTCTGTCCACCCAGAGGGGTGGGATAGGGAGGGTGGGAGGAAGACGCAAGATGGAGGGGATATGGGGATATATGTATACGTACAGCTGATTCACTTTGTTATACAGCAGAAAGTAACACACCATTGTAAAGCAGTTATACTCTAATAAAGGTGTTAAAAAAAAAAAATTACTTGTTGGCAGGTCCCAAGCCCCACCTCCAGGGGTTTCGATTCAGTGGGTCCAGAGTTGGAGGTAGGTGGGCTGGAGTTAATCCAGATGATTCTGGTGCAAATGGCCCATGGGTTGCTCTGACTATTCCAGACCCCACCCCCCCATCCCCCGCTTTACAATGCCACATCCCATGAAGCTATACGTATCCCACTGCCCTGACCAGGAGGGAGTATGCCCTCCTATGTTCTCTTGTGCTTTTTGTGATCTGTAGCGACCACCTGGCCAGCTCTTTTTGCCTAGCATCAGATTTAACAAATACAGTATCCCATGTTATGGCTTTGAGAACTTATTCACTTATTTTCTCTTGTCGAGCTTTCTTTCTTTCTTTTTTTTTTTTTTTTTTAAGTAAAAACAAATACACAGGGAATGTAAAATCATACAGCTGGTATAGAAAATGGTATGGCGGTTCCTCAAAAAATTGAAAATGGAATGATCCAGCAATTCTCCTTCTGGGTATATATCCAAAAGAGTTGAAAGTAAAGAGTTGAACACATATTTGAAAACCAGTGTTCATAGCAGCATTATTCACAGTAGCTAAAGGGTAGAAACAACCCAAGTACCCACTGAAGGATGAATGGTTAAGTAAAATAAGTATATCCATGCAGTGGAATATTACTCAGCCTTAAAGAGGAAGGGAAGTCTGACACATAAGACATTTGGCACACTGAGGACCTTAGGCTAAGTGAATTAAGACAGACACAGAAGGACAAATAGTGCATGATTTTACTTATATGAGGTCCCTGGAGGCGTTGCATTCATAGAGACAGAGTAGAGGGTGGGCGCCAAGGGCTGGCTTGGGAGTGGGGGGAATTGCGGTTGTCGTTTAATGGCTACAGGGTCTCAGTTTGGGAAGGTGAGAAAGTTCTGGAGACGTATGGTGGTGATGGCTGCACGACTCACTGACGCTGAGTGTGCACTCAGAAGTGGTTAAGATGGGAAGGTCTGTGTTACGTGTGTTTTACCACCATTAAGAAACAAGCAGTGCCACGATGTGTACTTAACCACACGTAGGGCACAGCCCTGGTTGCTTCCTTGAGACGTGTTCCTGGAAGTGCAGTTGCTGGTCGATGGGTGTCATCTCCCCTTTCAGCTGCTCTTCTTACCTGGTCCAGGAGGACGGCTCGGCCCTCCTTGGGGCGGTGGGGCAGGACGGTAGCCTTGCTAGCGACCTGTCTTGCTAGGTCACTGGAGGCACCGTGCTGGATGAGTGAGCTCTCCTGCCTGGGTTTCTTCCCCAAGGAGCCCATGGTGGGACCTCGGGGATGCACGAGTCTGCCCGGGATCATGTCCTCTGTTACCCAGATGCCTCCTGCCCGTCCACCCAGGGGACTGGGTTACCTTGGGAGTCCTTTAGGCCCTAATTTCTTCCTACTTCCTTCTCTTCAGGTGTGTTCATAGTACTGCTGTCAGTTATAGACAGAGGTGTCCTGAAGCCAGGCCTCCCGCCCCCTTGATCAAACTTCACCCGCACCCTCGGTTCACCCTGTCGCGGCCTCAAGAATGTACACGTGTTTCCAAACCTGCCTCGCTATCTTTTCTTTTTCTCACGTGGAACATTCTCAAACCAGTGCCTCACAAGTACTCTGTTTTAACTAAAGCTCATACACTGCACTCCTCCGACAACACATTTTCTTTTTGATCAACACTGCAAACTAAAGGTGCATGGAATTCCATACTGTTTACTGATTAATGATCATTTTAAATGGAAACTTGTGCTCCTCGATGAACTATCACACACCGCTTTCACTATTACCTATGTTTTGTCCTTGTTTCCCAATCCTGGCGTTACAGTGGGGTTGAATTGTGTACCTTAAGAAGTGGTTTTCAAGGTTCCCGCTCCCATGATGTGAACGGATGTGTGAGGGGTTATCAGGTGGTAGTGCCGCCACGTGCTTGGGTCTTGGGGTTTTGGAAATAAGCCTAAAGAAGCCCTGTTGAGCCGGGCTCAGCCTGGAGTTGTCTGAGCTGTGACCTGAGCCCCGGGTCTCCCGCAGTCCATCCATCTCTTGAAAGACTTCCCGCCTTTTCTGTGTTTCTGAGGGTAGAACAGTTCTTGAGTGTTGTCGCCTGGCTTCCTGGTCTCTGGGTTTTTAGGAGAAGTTGAAACCTAGTGGCCAGCAGGGATGACTGGACAGGACTCCTGAGTCTCTGTTTACAGAGTGGGAGCTGCAGGTGTTCAGCCCAGAGGCCGCACGGAGAAGGTGGTCCCGTTGCCGTGTGCCGTCCAGCAGCGGCCGGGGCAGGGCTGAGGCAGGAACGGGGTGCGGGGTCCATGCCTGTGCAGTTTGGTCTCTGGAATCGGGCACCACCTGGGAAAGGCAGGCCCTGCAGCTTGAAGCGCCCCCTCTGCGGGGAGCGGGGTTGGGGGGGTCGGCGCATCTGAACGGTGGCACCGCACCTGGGACTTGGGGCTGGGGCGTGGCCGGGAAGCCACTGCTGGAGAGCCTGCCTTGGCCGTGGGCAGTGCGAGAGCCATACCCCCGTGGCTGTGCAGAGGCCTCCCGCCCCCGGCGTCCCGCCCCCGCCGGCCTCGGCGGGAGGAGCAGCACAAACTCAGGCCACGCTGCGGGGGCTCTTGTTTGCGTGGCTGGTCGAGGGGGTGGAGTGGCATGGAGGGGGGTAGAGGAAAGCCAGTTTCCTGCTTAGTTTATTCGAATATGGAGCCAGGCCCCTTGATGCTTCGTTGAAATAGCTGCTCAAAAGTTCCAAAGCATTGGGTGTCTGATGGCCTCTGTGAAGTTCAGCTGAAGGGTGAGAGCCTCGGGCCGCCCCGGGGTCGGGGGGGGGGGGCTGCATGCGTGGGCAGCCTCAGCCTGCAGGTGTCACGGGAAGATGCAGAGGCCCGAGCCATCAGCGGGAGCAGGGCATTTCTGAAGGAGTTCATTTTTCTCTTCATTTGACCGTTCCCAATTTCCCCTCATTATTAAATTGTTACATTTCAAATTATCTTTACTTCAAAGGAAAATGGAGAACCTCGGTTAAGAGTCTGGCTCCTCTGTGTTACTCTGGCTCCTGGCTTTGTGGGGCTAATTTGTACCTCAGGGCAAGACTCTTGTTTCTAAATTGCTGTCACGTGCTCCCGACTCTGCCAATTGCTCGCCCGCCCGTGTCCAGGAAGGCTTCTGCCTGGAGGGTATTGCTGCCCCTCAGCTAGTGAGAGGCCCCGCGGAGCGTGTGGCCGACTGTCTGACAGATGCTTCTCCACGGCCTCCTACTGCTCTTTCAGGTCTGAGCAGACGTGGCCCAGCCTGGAAGGGGCGTGAGGAGGAGGGCGGTCGCCGTCATGCTCCCCCAGCCACCCTCTGGGCACCCGTCTGCCTGTCCCACACGGCGTTGGCTGGTCCTGGGCCCATAGGGACTGGGGGCCTTGCAAAAGTAGACGTGCAAGTTCTTCATTGGTTTTAAATAAACTTCCCATTGATGTAATAATAGTTCGCATACTCCTTTGACTAACATAGAAAAATAGAAAACAACTTAAATCTCTTAACAGTGTTTCAGAAAAAATATCTCTTGGCTTAAAAGGGTTTACTTGTTTTGCTTACTAATTTTCCTATTAGTATCTTTAAGTCCCTGAGGTTGGAAAACATTAGGAGGCTCTGAAAAGAATGGGGAATTGGCATTCAAGGCTGGTTTCAGCCTCTCCCCCTCCTAGGTTTTAGTTTCTCAAGGTCTTCTGCTGGTAAACATCTTTTCAGCGTGAGTATTTTCTAATCCACAAAGTTGGCTTGTGTTCAGGGCAGAGTAAGGGTAGAAATCTCGGCACTGTGCCTAGTGGTTCTCACACCTTGAGGCCACGTCCTCACAAAACGTCCAATAAAGGGCTTTTCTTCTGGTGGCCAGGGAAGGGCCTCCCTGAGGTGGTCTGAAAGGGAGATATCATGGAATTACCTTGGGAGGAGTGTTGATGACAGAACCCCTGTGTGTGAGGAGTGGGGCCGTGGGCCCCCTCTGTGCAGGGGCTGCGCTGGGCTTTCAGGACGTACCACTGACAAGCGCAAGTCTTCGGGCTAACGTTCTAGCGATGGCAGACACTGAGAGACCCCAAACTGATGACAAGGGTGGTGGTGCTGTGCAGCGAGGGTCGTGATGGGGTGGGGAGAGGCTTGGGGGCCTCTTGGAGGAAGTGACATCTTTCCTGAGACCTCTCTTTTGAGAACGAGCTAGGCTTGGGGAGACTGAGGGAAGAGCTCTGCAGGCCCAGGGTTAACTATCACAGAGTTTCGGGGAGCAAACAGGTTGCCGTGTTCAGGCAGCAGAGGGAAGTCCAGTGGGAGGTGAGGAGGCCCCAGGGGCCTGGTGGTGCGGGGTCTGTGGGCCCTGGGCATGAGGCTCAGTTTCAGCGGGTTTCCGTGAGCAGTCCTTGGGTACCATGTGACTGCAGGTGCCCACTTCAGCAGGAGGGGTGGGGAGGCCAGAGAGCGCTCTTGGAAACTGGGCACTGCGCTGGCTCTGGGGGCCGGGAGGAGGGCCTGTGGGTACCGAGCCGTGGCCCCTGCGTAGCCCTGGGCTCCGGCTCCGGCCCCGACCCCGGCCCTTGCGCTCACCTCCTCTCGGCCGCTGCACACCAGCGAGCCGTCTAGTTTGTGTGCCCCATGCAGGTGTCGGGAATGTTCGTACTCCGCTGGGTGTTCCATTCTGTCTCTCAAAGACATTTTTAAAATAAAATCAGCCATTTTTAAAAATTGAAATATAGTTAACTTACAATGTTGTTAGTTTCAGGTGTACAGCACAGTGATTCAGTTAAACCTGTCTATTCTTTTTCAGATTCTTTTCCAGTATAGCTTATTGCAAGATATTGAATATAGTTGCCTGTGCTGTACAGTAGGTTCTTGTTGTTTATTTTATATACAGTAGTGTGTATATGTTGATCCCAAATTTCAAATTTATCCCCCCTCCCCGCTTTGGTAACCATAAGTTTGTTTTCTATGTCTGTGGGTCTATTTCTATTTTGTAAATAAGTTCATTTGTATCATTTTTTTAGATTCCACGTGTAAGTGATATCACATGATATTTGTCTTTCTCTGTCTGGCTTACTTCACTCAGTATGACAGTCTCTAGGTCCATCCATGTTGCCGCAAATGGCATTATTTCACTCTTTTTTATGGCTGAGTAGTATTCCATTGTGTGCGTGTGCGTGTGCGTGCGTGTGCGTGTGCGTGTGCGTGTGTGTGTGTGTATACATCTTCTTTATCCACACATCTGTTGATGGACCCTTAGGTTGCTTACGTGTTTTGGCTGTTGTAAATAGTGCTGCAGTGACCATTGAGATGCATGTATCTTTTTGAATTAGAGTTTCCTCCAATCCCTCTCCCAGGGGTGGGATTGCAGGATCATATGGTAGTTCCATTTTCAGTTTTCTGAGGAACCTCCATACTGTTCTCCGTAGTGGCTGTACCAATTTATATTCCCACCAACAGTGTAGGGGGGTTCCCTTTTCTCCACACCCTCTCCAGCATGTCTTATTTGTAGACTTTTTGATGATGGCCATTCTGACCTGGTGAGGTGGTACCTCATTGTAGTTTTGATTTGTATTTCTCTAATGATTGGCGATGTTGAGCATCTTTTCATGTCCCTGTTGGCCACCTGTGTGTCAAAGACATTCTTGGTGTATGTTCTCCTGAGCCACGGTGCTGAGCTAGAGGAGGGGGTTCAGATGGAGGCTCAGTGCTGCTGAGAGTGGGTGGCCTTTGAACCAGCCATCAGTGCCTTTGAGTCTCAGTTTCCTCATTTGCAAAATGGAAAGAGTAAACAGCAGGGCTGCTCTGAGCATTAACTGAGCTCATTAACCTGGAATAGTTTTGAAAATTACGAGGCATTGGGCATGTGGGTATCTGCTGTGGTTGTTACACTGCTGCTGTCCTCATACCGGGACTTTGAAGCGGAAGGGAGGAAAGGCAACTGGAACGGAGGAAAGGCAACTGGAGTGCACTGGGCACCTCCCCTGCTAGCTGCCTGGCAGGTGCCTTTAAACCTCACTTCAAGCCTCTGCATGGTGACATTGTTACGTATCGACCCTGTTTTTACAGGTGAAATAAAATCAAGGCTTATAAAAGTCATGTCCCCAGTGTTGCATGGCTAGCGGCTGGCTGTGGCGTGAGCCCAGGTGGCGGAGAGCGCACGGCTCCACAGCCCGCCGCTCCGGGGACGGCGCGCAGGCCCCGACTTGCCCCAGGGCTGTGAACCGCCAGTGGCTGGCGTGGCTTTGGGCCGCCTTCTCGTGTCAGCCGGTCCCCCTCCAGGGCACGGCCAGCACTGACGTGTGCTCTTGACCCCCCAGGACCCCAGAGGACCTGTCCAGGTTCATCGTGGAGCTGCAGCAGCGCGAGCTCGCCCTCCAGGACAGGAGCAGCTCCATCACCAGCAGGTAGGCCTGGCGGCCCGCGGTCTTGTGTCGACGCGTCCGCTCCGGAAAGTGGGCTGTGGTGGGGGTGCCCCTGGCTGAGGAGTGGCTGTGCTTCACCATCCCTGCCTCGGCCTGAGCGAGCGGGAGCTGGGGCAGCGGGGTGCCCCGTGGCAGTGAGACTCAGCTGAGGCGGCGGGCGTACTGTCATCTGGGCGCTGTGGCAGATCAGCCCTGGGGCCCTGGGAGGAAGGCGTGCGCCCCACCAGGAGCATTTGCGTCTTTGTGGAGGCGTGGGCTCCGCGTGGCCCCATGAACGTGTGGAAACCTGGAGCCTGGGTTGAAGTGTCTGAGTGTTTGTACGTGTGTGGACTTGTGCCCTCGGGGAGGGTCCCACGTAGCAGCACAGCCGGGCCGTTCGTGTCCACCCCCGGGCAGGCAGCTCTGACTTCCTCCAGGGCCTGAGGAACTGGTTCCACACCAGTTCTGCCTCTGACACCTGCTGGGCGCCCCAGGAGTCAGTTCAGCTCTGCCACTAACTCCCAGGTCAGCCAGACCCCACAGGTGAGGGCTTGGGTCCCACGAGGCGCGCCTGCCTCGGGGTTCCCAGGCTACCCGCACTTCATCTGACTGCAAATTCAGGGTTCCCCCAACCCCTCTCTGATAGTTTGCTAGAATGATTGACAGAACTCAGGAAAGCACTTTATTTAGGATTACTGGTTTATTACAAAGGGTGCAGCTTGGATCAGCCAGCTGGGCAGAGATGCATGAGGCGTGTGTGTGGGGTGGGGGCAGAGCTGCTGTGTCCTCTCCAGGTGTGCTGCCCCCCAGCTCCTCCTTGTGTCCACTGACTTGGAAGCCGCCTTGTTCAGCAGTTTCTATGGAGTTTCCTGCTTGATTAAGTCATGGCCATTGGTGATTCACTTGGTCTCTATCTCCGCTCCCCTCCCTGGAGGCGGGGTGGGGGTGGAGCTGAAAGTTCCAACTTCTCTTCGCCTGGTTGGTTCCTCTGGCTTCTCCCCCGCCCTTCCTGCCCAGGGGTCTGGCTGAAGGGGCTTGTTAACAAAAGGCACTCATCTCGTTCAGGAAATTCCAAGGGTTTGTGGAGCTCTGTGCCGGGAAGGGCACCAAACCAAATGCTTGTTCCTCACTGAGCCGCACTTGGGCTCTTGCAGGGCTGTCCGCCTCTGTCCCCTGGGGCCCAGGCTGGTTTCTCTCGTGCTTGCAGGGTGGCTGACCAGGTTCTGGGTGTCGCATCAGAGGCAGAAAGAGAGGCCTCCTTCCTTGGGTCTCCGTTTTGGAACAAGGAAACCTGTCCTAGGACCCCCACTGGCGGCAGACTCCCCCGACCCCAGTCACTCTCACTGGCCCAAATGGGGTTGAATGTCTGCCCCAGACCAGGTGCCTGTGGAGGATGGTGTTAAACTAGTCAATTCCCACGTGATTCACCTGAGGGTGGACAGGTGAGTGAGGTGAGCCTCTCCAGTGAGCGAAGGGCCTGGGGGCAGGCTGAGAGGACGGTGACCACAGAGGGGCCTCGGGTGCCCGGCACTGGCTGACCGGCTGGTTGGGGGTGGAAGTCAGCCTGCCCGCCGTGATTGTCCTCCATGGCCTCAGCCCCGGTGCAGATGGCGTTTCAATAATTTATTAATAACCGAAGGAAGGCTTTCTTATTTGGGGGGCTGATGTCTCTTTGAAAATCGGCTTTTAGAAGCATCTGGTTATGTTGGACATAATCACGTCAATTTAGTTTAAAAACCTCAAATGAGGACTTCCCTGGTGGTGCAGTGGTTAAGAATCCGCCTGCCAATTCAGGAGACATGGGTTCGAGCCCCGGTCCAGGAAGATCCCACATGCCGTGGAGCAACTAAGCCCGTATGCCGCAGCTACTGAGCCTGCGCTCTAGAGCCCGTGAGCCACAACTACTGAGCCCACGTGCCACAACTACTGAAGCCTACGCGCCAGAACTACTGAAGCCCACGCGCCTAGAGACTGTGCTCCTCAGCAAGAGAAGCCACTGCAATGAGAAGCCCGCGCACCGCAACGAAGAGTAACCCCCACTCGCCGCAACTAGAGAAAGCCTGCATGCAGCAACGAAGACCCAACACAGCCCAAAAAAAAGAAAAAAAAAGAAAATTAATTAATTAATTTTTTAAAAACTTAAAAAAAAATACCTCAAATGATAAAGACTGCCTTTTGCTTTCAAAGCTACTGTCAGATGAAACGGGCATTAAAAGTGGTTTGAAATTAAAGCGTTTGACGTTTTTCCAGGCGATCCTCTTTATTTTACTTTGAATTTGAAACAGAATGAACTATTAGAGGAAAGGAAACTTGTCTGCATTTTCCTCCCTCCAAACTGCGAGGTACTTTCTAAAATGACCTGCTTTGAGCAGCGGCAGGAAAGCCAGCCTCTCAGCTTCGTGAACGTAGCTCTCGTCCGCAGCTCCGGCAGTGCTTTCGACTGTGGTCACACATGTAGATTCCGCCGTCCCGTCTCTTCGTTGGGACTGGTTCAGGAGTGGGCTCTCCGCCCCTGGGAGCGGCCCTTCATGGCGGCTGCTGGGTCTGCGTGACCCCTGCCGACTTGCCCACCTCTCAGGACCCCTGGGCTCCCTCTGAGAGCCGGTGCAGCCACCCAGGAGCAGCTGAGTCTCGGGCATCCCGAGAAAGAGCTGTGCGCTTCACCTCTCCTGCAGGATGGGCACCTGCCTGATGGGCCCCGGGAGGTGAGGTGAGGTGAGGTGTGACAGCACGGCGCACAGGGCCTAGGAACGGCTGCTTGCCCGCTGGCTGGAGGTGCTCGTGGTCCCGTCCTCATTCAGCAGACCGGCCCTGACCGCGCGGCCATCCGAGGAGCACTTCCGTGTGCCAGCGTCGTGCCCAGTGCGCGCGTGCGTCGCCCCCTTCGTCTCAGGGAGGCCCCGCCGGAGAGCTCCCTCCTCCCGGTGATGGAACGGATCGGAGAAGCCCGGGAATGTTCTTAAGGCCGCAGCCGATAAGGGGCCGTCGGGCTCCTGCCCCATCTGTTCATGGTAGAGTCACGTGCAGGCCCTGTGAGGAGGTGGCAGGGAGCTGGGGTCCTGTGCCCTCGAGGCCCTCGCCGAGCAGAACGGGGAGGGGACGTGTGCGCAGCGCCATTCACGCTCGCAGGGGTCTGGGCAGCTGCTGCTCTCACAGGCAGCAGGCCGATGTGGCCGTGATGGGGGCGGTCCGTGTGGAGGCCAGGAAACCTCGTGAGGCGGGAACAGCTGATTTCACTTCCGCACGTCTTTGAAGGCAGTTGGGCAGAAATTCAGGTTAGGCGGGAAGAGGCACCTTAGCAAGAGGGTGAAAGCCTGGGGTCTGGCCAGCACGCAGGCAGGCGGGGGTCCGGTCGGAGGGTTCGGAGGGCTGTTTGGGGGGGGGGGGGCGAGATGGCAGGAGGTGCCTGGCGTTCAGCAGCGCTCAGGAGACCCCAGGTGACGTGCAGGCGGTGGTGGGGCCAGAGGTCTCGCGGGGTTCTGGTTGGCATCTTGTAGCGTGTCCTTTGGGAAGAGCTAATAGTGGTGTGCCTCTCTGTTAGCGGGCTGTCCTGGACCGCCAGGCCAGCCTCTCTGTGCTTTCTGTTTCGTGGCCGACCTCGGACAGCTCCAGGGGCACCACTGGTCACTGACATGAATGGGTGTGTCGGTGCCTTTGGACAGGAGTTTAATTACAGCCCAGGGAACCTTGCCTTTCTTTTGTGGCCGCCCCAGCATTGGTTTTGGCGCTTGAAGGCTGATCCTGTTCCGTTGGAGGTGTGCTGAGGACACGTTGAGTATTCAGGGTTTGTGAGCGGCTCTAGGTGTGTCCCCGTCAGTGTTCTCCATGCAGAGCTCCCCTGACACTGCCATGCAGCCGCCTGTGCCCTAGCGGGCGCCAAGAGCATCCTGGCGTCTTCGGGACCCAGCACCTCACTCCATAGCCCTGGTGTTTGCAGAGCCAGGGGCGCTGTGGGCCGGGGTGGGCGGGAGGCTGCGTCTCTTCGTGGCTCAGAACCTTGTGGGCAGCCTCGAAGCACAGGGGAGCAGGGAAGCTTGTGCGGGGACACGTGGGGCTGTGATACCTGCGTTTCTCTGCCTTGGTGGAGAGTGGGGGATGGAGTGGAGCGGGGGCTCCTGGGGTCCAGTTCTCACCTGTGCACACAGCGTGGTGGAGATGGTGAGAGTGGTGAAGCTGGCTGAGCCTTTGCCGGTACCCGGTTCCGTCTCATCTGAATGCTGCGAGATGGTGCTGCTGTCTTCTGTTTCACAGCAGAGAGTCGAGCCCTGTGTCGAACAGCTAGGAAGCCATGGAAACAGGATTTGAATCCTGGTCTGTGCGTCCTAGGAGCTCCACACGATTTGGGGCTGGAGCCCCAGTCCCTGAGAGGTCCCTGAGAGGTACTACATGTGGCTGCAGAGAACCCTTGGTCACACGTTTCTCTGCTCCATTGGAGACGTGTGTCATGGGCCGGCTGGTGTGAGCCTCAGGCCGCATCCTTGATTCGGATTTAAGGTAGAACCTGCTGTAGGAGTTGAGTGAGGAGAAGCCGTGCAGACTTCGTGGTTCTGCCTGCCGTGCTCTGTGCACTCCTGCCGAGCCCGGCTCTTTGCGGCTGATGATCCCGCTATACAGTCAGCTTCAAAGGCTGCCTGCTCACCCCCGAAGCACACCAGCTCTGGGCTGCTCTAATGACTGCAGTTTTTTGTTTGTTTGTTTTATAAATTTATTTGTTTATTTTTGGCTGCGTTGGGTCTTTGTTGCTGTGCGCGGGCTTTCTCTAGTTGCGGTGCGCGGGCTTCTCATTGTGGTGGCTTCTTTTGTTGTGGAGCACGGGCTCTAGGCACGCAGGCTTCAGTAGTTGTGGCTCGTGGGATCAGGAGTTGTGGCTCGCGGGCTCTAGAGCGCAGGCTCAGCAGTTGTGGCGCTCGGGCTTAGTTGCTCCGCGGCACGTGGGATCTTCCTGGACCAGGGCTCGAACCCGTGTCCCCTGCACTGGCAGGCAGATTCTTAACCGCTGTGCCACCAGGGAAGCCCTGCAGTTTGTTTTGAAGCTCAGGTCTTTCCTCCTCTGGGCTCTTCATGTCTCAGAAGAGCCCTTGGCCTCAAGCTGTCAGTGTATGAGGAGCCCTGCAGCGCCTGGAGCCCTGGTCTTGCCTTAGAACTCTGGCCAGTCCTGGACGCCCCTGGGAGCTTCCTGGTGCCTTGGCCTGGGCCACTGACCGGGGAGCCGACCGGCCCCCTCCACATGGCGCTGCCCTCCTCATGCCGGGGGCTCTGGGCAGCGTTGGGAGGAGATGATTGTCGTGTAGTGAGGGGGGCTTGAGAATGAACGGATGGAGTACCACCTGCCTCGGGAGGTGGTGCCCTTGGCTGCTGTGTTTTCCTGGCATCTGCCAGGTTGATGGGTTTCTCTGCGCCTCCCAGGGGTGACTTCAGATCAGCATGACAGTCATGCTGTCCCCAAGTCATGCAGTCACATTAAGATGTGGCTCTTTTCTCACTTTGTGCAAACCATTTAGTCTGTCATTTCGAACCTCGGAGTATAATTAGGCCTTGTTACCTTTGTCACCTGTGTCTATGTGAGTTATGGTAGACTCAAGCTGTCCAGAGGCCAGCCAGGCCAGCGATGGGAACAGAAGATTCATGATGACCAGGGGGTGGGAGGGAGAACCTGTTCCCTGTGCGTCTGGCTGGATTCATGCTGTGTCTGACGCGGGCAGGGGAGGGTCTGGAAGCTCTTGCTGGTCTAAATGCAGGCTGCTGGTGGTCCAGTCTTGCCCCGCCACGGAGTAGCTCTGTGTCGCCGTGTCCCCACTTTCTCTGCCTCACCTGTGAAGGTGGTGGTGATACGTCGTAGGATGGTCGTGGGAGCTGTCACAGAACCTCGGTAGAGCGTGTGGAGTGTGCCTGGTGCAGTGAGCGAATGTCGGCTAGCGGTTCCGATCATCGTGTCACTGTCCTCTTGCTTGAGGTGCCTGGGAGAGTGTGACTTCTGGGGTAGCTCAGGGCAGGGCAGTGGTGAGTTTTCCGGCAGGCTCATTAGGAGCGAGAAGGTGTGTCTTTTGGGGGGGGGGCGGGCGGCAGAGAAGATGGGAAGGGGTTGAACGTGTGGGCACACCTGAAAGATGGGGATGCGGGGTTTGCTGCGGATCATATGTGGCAGGTAAGACGAAAAGACAAGAGTGAGGTCTTTGGTGAGAGCGTGTGAATGGTGGATTTGCCTCTTATGTTGCTGGAGAACTTAGCAGAGGAGCAGGTGAAGGCAGAGGGAACCGGGAATTCAGTTCTGGACATGGTGACGACAGTAAGAGGCCTGGTAGACAAGCACCTGAAGGGTGGAGAGGGTGGCTGGCTGTGGAGGCTGCGGTTGGCTTAGCCATCTAGACTAGGGGCGTGAGTGTGGATGCGACTCCGCCCGTGGCCTACAGCCGACCAGGCAGGTGGGAGCGCCTAGAGCAGCGCTGACGTCCTCCTCCACCTGGACCGGGTGATAGTGGGGGGGCAGGTGGGTGAGAGCTGGCTCCGGCCCACTGGCGTCCTCGCCTGGGGCGCTCCTCACTCAGGCATCCGCGTGTAACCTGGCCCTGCCTCCTGGGGTTGTGCTTGGGCAGTTCCTGGTGGCTGCCTGAAGCGGCGCTCTGCACGCCTGCCCTCACCACGCTCCGTGCATGCTCTGTCCCCCACTGCCGTGCAAGCTCCCTGGACCCAGAGGAGGGCCTGGCCCAGTGTGCGCTTGTTGAGTGAGTGAACGAATGAACGGCTCGGTTGACTGTGCACAGTAACGAGACAGACAGACGGAGTGAGGCCTGCGGCCTGGCTGCCTGTGCTGTGCCCGTCCTGGGGCACCAGCCTGGAAGTCAGGTGGGCGGAAGCCCAGGTTGGGCTGTGCACGGGCTGGCCAGCCTCTGACCCTGCCCTTTGCTGGGTGGGCTGGGCGCCATCGTGGGGGCTGGGCTTTGCCTCGTTCCTCTGTGCTCCCTCCATCTTGCGTGGTGCCCCAGCTCCGTGGGCTTCCACGGGTTCAGTGATCACCCAGTGGCCTTGACTGGGAGGCAGGGACCCTAGGGAAGTCTGCACCGCCAGGGTGACTCGTGTGTGCCCTATGGGGACCCTCCCAGGCCCTCTTGACCCTTTATCCCCCTGGAGGGTGCTGAGCCTGGCGGGGAGAGCACGGGAGCCGCAGAGAAGCCGTTGTGGAGGGTGGTCTGCTCCCGTCCCAGGCAGGAGCGGTTTGAGCGAGCGCCGCCCGTCCCCCGCCTGGCCTCACGCTCGCCTTGGCCTGGCCGCTGTCCCCTGCAGCGGGGGCCCCAGGGGTTTTCAGTGAGGAAGATCAAGGCCTCGCCTGTCCGGTCAGCTCTTGGTGCCACTCGACGTAAATGGGCTTTGGCAGGAGGTGTGGAACCAGCCTGTGACTCACGCTTGTCTCCACATGTTCCTCTGTGGTGGTTGTGTGGCGCGTAGGTTCCAGGGACGCCGTGGGGCACGCCGGCCATGAGCTCGATGGTTCTAGACCAGGAAGCCTCTTCTTCAGGCCAGGCTGAGCTCCCACAGCTGGTGCTGGTCACACGGCTCACGTGGCACGTGGCCACCGGGAGGAGCACCGAGACGTGTGTGTGTGTGTGTCTCCGGGGCGGGGGATGGAGTGGCCCCCGGCAGACATGCACAGCCCCGGACTGTGGGGCTCTGACTTGTAGCTTCATCCCGGCACCTTCCTTCCGATTACTGGCTGTGAGATCTTGAGGAAGCTCCAACTTTATGGAGCCCCCGTTTTCTCTCCTGTGAATCGGTCATGATGACGTTTATTCACGTGCTGACCGTCTCCCAGGGCCCTTTTAGGGTCTCTGAGAGTTGCCGCTGGGCTGCCTTCCTTGGCTGGCTGCTTGAGTGCAGAGGCCAGAGCACAGCCGTCCAGGGTGGCCTAGCCGTCTGTCCGGGGTGGGCAGCGCCGTCCAGCAGGACTCTCTGCGATGTTGGCAGTGGTCCACGTGCTGATGGGGGCAGTGGCCGCTGGCCACACGCAGCTGTTGAGCACTTGACATGTGGCTGGTGTGAGTGAAGCACTGCGTCTGTGACCAAAGCATGCATTTCAGTTATCACGTGTGGAGAGGCTGTCCTGTCCGTCCCCGTGCTGTCAGCTGTCCTTTCCTCCTGGTCTTGCCTCACTCTTCACAGCACTAACCTGACACATTCATGTGTTGATCGGTGGGTTAACGTTTACTGTGTGCTTCTCCCTCTTGGAATGTAAACTCCAGGAG
This sequence comes from Eschrichtius robustus, assembly GCF_028021215.1. Classification (NCBI taxonomy): domain Eukaryota; kingdom Metazoa; phylum Chordata; class Mammalia; order Artiodactyla; family Eschrichtiidae; genus Eschrichtius; species Eschrichtius robustus. The sequence goes on from NC_090839.1 coordinate 91,815,777, forward strand.
AGTACAGTGACTTTGGGGGTGTGTGCTTGGTGCAGAATTGAGGCCTAGCAGTTGTTTGTTGAGTGAATAGTAAATGTCTTCTCCTCTCTCCCCAAGACATGCTGTTAAGTCCTGGTGGGGGTGGGAGGGGGACATGTGCTGGCTCTGTGGGCGCCTGTGTCCCTGGCGCCTGGCCTGACCAAGATCGGGGCAGGCGGGACTTACTCGGTGCTGACCCTGGAACGTGGCTGGTGCTTCCGTTTGTCTCTATCCAGTTGTCCATCAGTCCCTCCCTCCCTTGCTCTGGTTAATCAGGTGTGGCAGCAGCTGGAGTGGATGAGCTGGCACGTTCAGCTACCTGCTGGCTGGCCTGGCACTGGTCCCCTGGGTCCCAACCCCTGCCCCGGCCGCAGTGCCCGTCAGCTCTCCCGTAGTCCGCTCGGCCTTGCTTTGTGGCAGATTAATGGCTTAAAACCCACTAGCGAGTGAACTTGGCTGTTCTGCTTTATACCTAAGTGATGTTATCTGATTTCCCTTCAGATGGCACCTGGGAAGGTACTTTGTGCTCCAGGTTTGCGCCTGGTGCCCGAGTGGGGTTGGCCAGTTTCCCTAGTGGCCGCGGCGCTCGGTGTCCCTCTGAGCAGGTGGCAGTGTCATTGAGATCATCTCTCTAAAAAGCGCTGGCCGCTTCACAGTGTGATGTGAACCTCAGTGGAGTGCGTGCCTGCCATGCGGTGCGTGCGTGCGTGTGTGTACACACATACACACACACGTGTACGTGCTCACATGTACTCACACACGAGTACTGAAGCACTGAGAAAATAGAAGGCTGTTTGTTCCCCGGGAGAGATCTTTTCTTACTTCCTGGCTACCAAGTAGACCAGGGAACGTTTCTTAGAGGAAGTATCTCTTGTATTAGATCTGGCCGGAATTGTGGAAAACAACATAACCCCAGAAGATGGCATCCGGGATGACCCAGAGCTGGGGCACCTGCAAGAGGGCAGCTGCTGGCGTCTCCTGGTGCTTGCCTCAGGCCTCGGCCGCTGTCCCCTCCAGCTGCTGACCCTCAGTCTGCAGATGGGCCGGTCAGCCCTGTGGTGTATGCGGATGAAGGGCTCCCAGCCAGGCTCCCAGGGCCCGTCCCGGGGGCACCAGCTTGGAGAAGCTGTTCCTGTCCCCGGCCGCCCCTCCTAGTCCCACCCGGGCCGAGCGGCGCCGGCTCCCAGCAGCCGGCTCCCAGCAGCCCGTCTGGACCGTGGCGGGCGTGTCTGCTGGGTGCCCGGGGCAGGCTGATGACCGAGGAGGCAGGACACGCGTCTGCCCGCGACTCTGGCCTCCACGGGGGCCGGGCGCCTGTGAAGGCTTCATTTCCCTTCTCTCCAAAGTGGGGTCGGCACGGTGTCTGCTTCCCGGTGCGGCGGCTGCCGTGCACACGCGGCTCGCGGCAGGAAGCCGCCGCCTCTGTCGCTGCTGAGCTGGTTCCCCCTTCTGTGGGACAGGCCACCGCAGGAGGGCTCGCCAGCGCACGTCTGGTGTCTGGCGCACGCACGCCGACATGGACCTCTCGGGAAGTCAGGGTGGCGTGGGAGGGGCTGCGGCCGACGCCCCAGAGCTGTGTCTCTTGAGAGACGTTAGGGGCCAGCCTTGCCGTGTTGGGGGGCCTGCCTGGGGTGTTGGGGCCAAGCACCCTCACCTATGCCCTCCCGCCGTCTGGGGCGCCGCAGTGTGGGCACAGCCTCTGGGCCCTGCCCCAGTCTGCCAGTCACGTTGGTTCTCGGACCTCCCTTCTTGCTTGGGACTCTTGGCAGGAAAAGGAGAAGCCAGCAATCGCCGTGAGCATGCGGCTGAGTGCAGGGGGCCCCGGGCCTCCTCGGTCGGGCGGAGGGCTCCAGCACCTGCTTGCGGTGCCCGTGTTTGGACGTGAGGTGGTGCCTGCAGCCCTCGGAGCCACTTCCTGCGGCTCTCTCCTCAGACCCTGCCCCGTGGCCTCCCCAGAGGGAGTGCTGTTACCAGGCTTCTAAATTTCGTGGCCGATTAGAAAGGGTGGGGGGGGGGCTTCCCTGGTGGCGCAGTGGTTGAGAATCTGCCTGCCAATGCAGGGGACACGGGTTCGAGCCCTGGTCTGGGAAGATCCCACATGCCGCAGACCAACTGGGCCCGTGAGCCACAACTACTGAGCCTGCGCGTCTGGAGCCTGTGCTCCGCAACAAGAGAGGCCACGATAGTGAGAGCCCCGCGCACCGCGATGAGGAGTGGCCCCCGCTTGCCATAACTAGAGAAAGCCCTCGCACGGAAACGAAGACCCAACACAGCCTAAATAAATAAATAAATAAATAAATAAATAAATAAATAAATGTGTTAATAATTTAAAAAAAAAAGAAAAAGGGGGGTGGGGAGAGCAGTGACCGAAAGCACGTGGGGTGAAGGGACCTCTTCCGCAGACGCCTCCCCGGGAATTGGCTTCTGCGTTCCTCTCCTTGAGTGGTGGTTCCTGGGTCTTCCGGTCGCTTCCCCGTCAGTGTGGGTGAGACCCTCGGGGCGGGGACGCGGAGGCCGGGCAGCCGCGCTGCACCTCTGGGGGGGGGGGGGGTGCAGACCTGCAGGGCTGACGGCCGCTCCAGCTTGGCCCTGAGCCTGTTGGAGTTGCTCTCCCTTTCCAGACTGTGGCTGCCTGGCTTCTGTACCTGAGACCAAGCCCCCTCACGCTCAGGGAGGACCTGGTCCATGCTGGGGTCCGGAGGGAAGGCGGGTCTCGCTGGCGAACACTGTGGGGTTCCCGGCTGTGCCGGCCCGGCGTGGGGTCACCGCCTCGCAGTGCTGTTGGCCTCGCCCAGGCTTGTGCGAGGATGAGCCAGGAGCTGTATGTGGAAGCCCATGGCTGCGGTTGGCACTTGGGGGGCTTAATTGCCCAGAGGGCTTCCGTGGTGGGCTGGACACGGCGGCTGCTCTCCGCTGTGTGACTTGTGTGGGGTCACCGCTCGGCAGTCTGTCCGCGCAGCTCTTCTCCAGCTCAGTGAGTGTGAAGAGCGCCTGTCGGGCTTTGACCGCAGGCTCGGGCTCGGCAGGTCTGGAATGGGGACCGCGCTCTGTATCTCCTGTATTTCCTGCCGGTGCCCCAGCGCTGCTGGAGCTGCTGGAGCTGCTGGTCCGGGGACCACACTCCGAGCAGCAACAGCTCGTCTTCCTCGGTCTCCTGTTCTGTCGTGTGGCGAGAGGCCTGGTCACCCCCCTTCGCCGTCAGTACCTTGCAAGGAGGTCCTTAAAGCGCCATGAGCTCCCTGGAGCGGGGTGGGGGTGGGGGGGGGGTGGGTGGAATTTTCTATAGGAAGGTGGCGTTTGTTCTGTTAGGGGTCATCAGTCTCTTGCTTTTGTCACCCTCACTTCCGGTGGACACACACGGCTGCTGCCCCCGGAGGGGCGTGTGTGTGTGGCCCACACAGGCCCTGCCATCGCCAGCTGAGGACTTTGGCCGACCTCTGGGCCCTGCGTTCCACACGCAGACCTGAAGGTTCCGAGCCTCCTGATGGGCCTGCCGGTGAGTTTGTGCCCAGCTTGACCTGCAGCCGAGTCCCCAGCCTCTGACCCTGGCGGTTACCCTGCGCGCGTGTCCCAGAGACGACTGTGTCCTCGCGGGGCTCTCCAGCCCTGCTGGGGTGAGGGAGGACTCGGCTCTCACTCTGGTGCCCCTTCACGCCCATCTGTACAGCAGGCAGTGTAGACGCCGCACTGGTGGAACTTGTGCAGTCTGGGGCTGCACTGGCAAAGACACCGGATTTGGTCCTGGTGGCTCCGGAGGGGAGAGCAGCGGAGCAAGGTGGCTGGGAGGTGGGGGGGGGGGGCAGAGTGTGGGTCGGCAGCGGCTCTCCTGGGCCAAGGCCGCCCCCCGCCCCGCTTCACCCGGGAGAGCCCCGGGCGCTGCCCAGGCTGCTGAGCAGGGGCCGGGGCTCCTCGTCTGCCGCTGCAGCCAGCTTGTGTTGTCTCCTCTCAGCAAGATGAGATGCCATTAATATTTCACACCCAGACTGTTTTCCTGCATGTTTTGCATTTCCATATTTAAAACGCCATTTACATATTCATGGGTCTTTTAAATAAGTTTTTATTGTTAAGGCATGTGGAAGTGGATAAAATGTGAAACTCCCCCTGTTATTCAAGCACTGGAAAAAATGTTCATCCCCAGAATGACATCAATTTCTGAGTGGTTAGCTCGGTAGCAGTGGCTGCAGGAAAATTACCGTGGGAGGCTGCGTGTCCAGCTCCATCTAGCCCTCCCCGCGGCGTGCAGATACTGGGCTGGGCAGGCCCGCGGCCCTTTGGCGCTTGTGGGTTTCTCCTGCTTTGGACCATGCCTTCCACCTGAGCTCCGACGATGTCACCTGTTTCCATTTGGAGGCGGAGCGCTTGGTTAGGACGTGGCCGACCCTCTCCCCGAGGCGCGCCAGGCAGCCTCTGGTGGGCGAATCCAGGCATTTCCCAGAGTGCACTGCACTCCGCCACTTCCCTCCTCCTCACTTCTAGCGTCAGCAGTGCCCTGCCCCTGACTCCGGCTTTGGCCTTGCATTTGAGGCAGCTTGGTACAGGGAAAGAGCCCAGCCCCCAGGGAGATGGCGGCTGTTCCTGGCTCTGCTGCCACCAGGCGTGGGGCTTGGACAGAGCCGGCCAGCCTCTCCCTCCAAGGTTATCACCACAGTCACTGAGGATGTGCGAGGTGCTGGCCTGGGGCTGGCCAGAGAGCTCCTGGTATTCCTATTTCTTTGTGTTTGGGCACCAGTGAGTTTGGCCAAGCCTTTGCTTCCGGAGTGTGTGGGTGGCAGGGAGCCGGTTGGAGAACCTGAGGACTGACCGGAACGGGAGGCCCTGGAGGGGCATCTGCAGGCTGCCTGGGGTCTGGGGTGGGTCTGATCTTAAGCCAAGCATAGCTCCTGGAAGTGACCAGGTGCTGCAGGGCCGTGGAGGGCTTTTGACCCCTCAGAGGTGTAGCCGTGATGGCCTGCTGTGTGGTTTGGTGTGTTGCAGAGGAGCTGATGGAGGGCTTTTCGGGGTCCAAATAATAGAGCACCAGCCTGGACGGTCCTCGGAGACCCAGGGAGACTGAGGCTTGTTCAGACCCAGACTACAGGACTCTTGACCTTAACATGAAATTTTATCATCTCAGAGAGGCCTTTCTAAGTGGTAAAGTCAAAATCAAATGTCATTGTCTGGTTTTTAAAAGGTCTTTAAATATGTCTGTGAACTTCTGACCATGAGATCTAAGCCGCCAGGCCACACCCCACGCTCACAAATCCCGGGCATTGCCCGCACCGCTTTGCTTTCTTGGAGACGGGCTGAGTGAAGGTGTGCCGGTGAGGACTCCGATGGCAGCCCTCGGGGGTGAGTCGCTTCTCCTGTTGTCTCAAGAGGGTGGCAGGTACCGTCGGCTTTTGTCAGCGTGGCCAAGTGGAGGGTTGGCCTCCGGGTACCAGGACGTCACGGACACCAGTGTCGGGTGTGGCTCCCCAGCTGCAGGTGTTGCATCTCTCCACGCGGAGACCCTCACGCGGGCGTATACTGGAACACCCTGGGTGGATTTCTTGTGGCTGGTGGGGGCTCTCAGGATGTGTCCTTTGCCCCTGCCCAGCCTCTCGTGGTGTTTGAATGACAGCTTCTCCCAGCGTGTTTGTTTTTTCCCCACACACTCAGGGCTCTGGGCCATCGCCAGTGGCTGGTTCCAGAGACCAGAGGCAGGCCCAGAGCTGGGGGACCAGGTTACACTCCCAGAACCATGGACCCTATGGGCCAGGGGGCATTGGCCCCATTGGCTGAAGGCAGAGGGGACCTCTGGGCACACCTTCCTTGGCGAGCCTCGGACCGCAGACCTGGGAACGCGGAGGAGGAAGGGCTGCCCTGTGTGCAGCGCTGTGGGGGGCTTTGGGGCTGTGATCGCAGCGGAGTGAGGCGACGGGCCTCAGCTCAGACCTGGCCGTCCTCCTCACTCAGGCTCGCCCAGCGGGCAGGCGGCTCTGGACGGCGCGTGACGGCCGCTGCGCGGGCTGCTGTCCTATCAGCTCGGTCTCCATCACCTCCCCCCGCCCCTGCCCCGTGCTGGCCCATCCGCCTGTGGGAGGAGGGCCTATCTGTCTGTCTGTCCGGGCCTGGGCTCTGCAGCCTGTTGCTGAACGTGGGCCCCAGGTGTTCAGCAACGGGCTGTGGACCCGGGCGCGTCCACATCTTCAGCTTCTCGGCACCTCGGCTGCTGTCCCATCTGGAAAGCCGGGCGATGGTGCCTGCTGCACAGGGTCCTTGGGGGCGCTGGAGCTGGTGGAGCTCCCGGCATCTCCAGGTGCCCGGGGGTAGCAGCCATTGTCGTCTGAGGAGCAGTGTCTGTGGTCTCCGGGTCCCCACGCTGCCTCTCAGCCTGCTTCCTTGTCTGCAGCGAAGGGTGGACTCATCTTTCCTCGGGCGTCTTAGGAGGTCGGGCGGGCGCAGCCCCGCGTGGAGTTGGTGCCGCCCGGGCCGCGGGGCGGGAGGAGGCCGTTGGCCGGTCCTCTGGGCGGCCTCCCCCCGCCTGACCCTTCCTCAGCGCGGCCGAGCCGTGGCTGGAGCACCACCTCGCAGGGGCGGTTTCCTTCCGTTGTGTCGGTGGGATCTCTCTCTGGCTGGGGGCCCTGCATCAGGCTGAGTGGGTGCCGAGTGTGTGCCCATGAGGCCCAGCAGGAGCCGGGCCGACAGGACGGAGGGCAGGACGGCCTAGTGACGAGAGTGTGGAGGGAGAGCTTCCCTTGGCAGTGGGTGACCTGCGCCCGGTCCCTCTTCTCTTCTCGGAGCCTGTGTGGAGGCAGCCCACATTCTCCCACTCCCGCAAACGCTTGTGGGACGCCAGTCACAGGGAGCTGCTCCTGGAGGTGGCTTGGGGCGTCCCGCTCCCCCGTGTCGTTGGCGCGACGGCCGCCCTGCGCTCTGTGGGGGACGGACGCACCGCGCAGGGGTCTTGGTGGTGGCAGCTGCCGTCAGGACCGGTACCGCGCCGAAACCGCGTGGGGTGCAGCTCAGCCCCTGCGGGGCTGTCCCTCTGTGGGACCTCGGCGGTCCCTGGAATGTAGCTGGGAAACTGCCAACCCAAGGAAGTTCCTGTTTCAGGTTTCGGGGCCAGGGGTTCGCCCTGTGGGTCAGATCCCAGAGCCTTCGGGAAAAGCCCGCCTTTTCCTGCTGAGGGTTTAGATGTCGCCAGGTCACAAGTCTTCCTTCCCCGGGAGGAGATGGAGTTGATGAGGTATCTTTGCGGTGTCTGGACCCAGGCAGGGCAAAAGATGATTTGTACAAGTTGCAAAAAGGAGAGGAAAAGGAACGTGTGGAGCCAAGTCAGGTCCTTAATCCACTTTGTGACGATTCTGTCGGAGAACAGAGAACAGACCTGGTCTCAGCGCCCCCAAGTAAGAAAATACCATCTGGCAAGCCGTTTCGGTTGGAGAGGGTGCCTGGGTTACCTCCATCCTTGGGAAGCAGACAAAATCTTCTTTACTGGCTCCTGCAAAAAGGGCGTTAGAACCTAGGTTTCCACAGACATTTGGACAAAAGCAGAAGTGAGTAATCTCTGAATGTTGTTTACTGTTAGACGAAGGAGATGCTGAAAGGACCCTTTGTTTGGTCCCTGACTTTCGGTGCCTTGGAACTTTTGCTCCCTGGTGTAATTGGAAGGGATTAGGGAGGCCCTGGGCTGGGCCTTTGCTCCCTTGTAGCAAGAGCCAGCGCAGACGGTCAGGCCCCTGCATCCGCTGTCTGCTGAGAGTGAAGGTGGGGTCCCAGTGCCTGAGGCTCAGCTTCCCTGCGCCCCAGCCTCATGCTCAGGGCTTCCATCCAGGAAGGGTCACAGCCTCTTACTGACCTTTCTCTCAAGTTTCCTGATACTTTGTGTGAACTTGAGAAGCCCTGAGCCAGAGAACTTCCTACTCGGCCGTGAAGCCCAGCTGCTGCTGGCTCGTGTCAAAGAACAAGCCGAGGAAAGCACACACATTGATTCCCACGTACAAGTGTGGGACAGCAGTTCTCCGAGGTCGTCAGGCAGTCCCAGTGCACTTTCCTGCCTTGGTCGGCAAACGTCAGCAGTCTGGTCCTCTCTCCCTCAGTGGCCGCGGGACCTCCACCCTCCACTCTCCGGGGAGGCGGAAGGGGGCGGGGCAGGGATGAGATGGAGAGCGGGGAGGGCCCTGCTCTCTGAGGACCCTCTCTGCGGCCCGGGGGCCTGGCGCAGTGCCTGTGAGCTCGTTCTCGGGCAGCCTGGTGGAGGGCGGGGGCCTCCAGGAGGCATCGCTGGGCGTCAGGTTGCGGTTGTGCCTCTGAGGGGCTCCACATCCTGTTGTAAAACTGGGAGGACGGAGTCGGGACAGCGGCCGCGTCGTGTGTGCCTCTTCCTTGGTCCTTGCCCTCGCCCTGCGCGGTAGGTGCAGTGCCCCTCATTTCACACCATTGCCCCACGCCGTGGATTAGGTCACAGTGGAGTCTGGCTGTGAGCTCAGTGTGCCTGTCTCCAGAGCCCGCGCTCTCCTGTCCATTGCCCCTCGTCGGGAGGTGCTTTTTCACGCTTGGTCGCCTGGATTGCTCCTGAGGGTCATGAGACCCCACTTCCTGACCTTTTCTAACACTGAGGCAGAGAAAGGCAGCTCTGCGCGCTCCGCGGCGAGCGGTGTAGCTGAGACCGGGCGGTGCCGGTCAGTCCGTTGGCGGGCACCGGCCTGTGCCTCCGCGTCCTGCTGCGGAGTGCGGTCCTGCCCCTCCTGCCTGGGGATCGGTTCGAGAACTGGGAAGGGTTGGTTTGTGTGTGGTACGATCTGGCTGTGCTTCGCAAATGCCAGAATCTCACAGGTTCCCAGTCTGCTGCTTAAGAATTATGTGGAGGAAAATATCCTGAAAATGTAGATTCTTGGGACTCACCTCCAGAGGTTTGGATTTAGGACTGTTTGCTAAGTATATTCGCCCTTTATTAGCACATTTGTTACTCGTGTCCATGGTAAGCGCACACGTGTGGTCGCCAGGAGCTGATGGATGAGAGCTGAGCGCCTTGCCTCCCGGAGGCCGGGCGCCTGACCTCCTCGGGTTGACCGCCCTCACTCTCCTGCGGCAGACCCGTGCTCACCTGTAGTCTCACGACTCCTTTCCTCCAGACAGCTGCTTTTGTTTGTAGGGGTCATAACTGCTGATGCTCAACCATTTTTGGAAATTAAAACAAATATTTAAAAAATTATTTACAATTATATTTATACTATGATCTCGTTAGACAACTCATTACCTCTTAATATGAAGTGTACTTATGAGAAGTGTATTTTCTGAAACAAGATTTAGTGAGAAGAATGACATTGTTTGACATTTTTACAAATCTCTACTGTCTGTGGAATAGGAGCCTTCTCGTGTCTGCTCTGCATCTAGCCTGGTTGAAGTACACGAGGCAAACCTGGTCCCGCACAGATCTGTGGTTGGGGGAGGGAGGCCCCGGCAGATGCCAGAGGCCCTGGGTGGCCTACAGCACCCAGGGTGCTGGTGTTCGTGGATGGAGGATTGGAGGAATGCGGGCTCACTGTCCTCTGACGCTCGCGGAGGCTGGTCTTGTCTTTCCACACGGTGTCCCTTTGAAATCCTGATTGGAGTTGGGAGGGTGTTTTGTAATGTTCCTCCATCTGAAATTCAAGGATACCAGTCATTAAACGTTTGGGAAGATTTCCCCAGTTGTGGTGTTTCTGGGAAGGAGTTCATGTCTCAGAGCAAATGCCAGTTTTGCCGTGTGTCGGGGTGGCTGGAGGGGGTGTCCCCGGTCCTCAGCAGCAGAGCTGGCTGTCCCTCCAGCTGTCCTTGTTCCAGGTGGTCACGGTTGGGTGGCTGCCTGCCTCCGGGTTGCTTCCCACCTGATTTCTGGTGACGTTAAGAACCGGGGCAGCCTTACGAGGCTCTCTGCAGTGCAGTGGGGCCTCCGTGTGCTCAGAGAGCGTCCAAGAATAGCCCTTAATGAGAGAGGACGGGGCCTCCCCAGAGACTTTTACAGCTGCTGGATTCACTCAGGCTCACTCAGTGTTTAAGTGGGCAGATTTTTCTTTATACTGTGGTAGATAGAGGGGCCGTTTTCTTGTCGAATATTTCCATCTTTCATCCAAGTAAGAAACTAGAGGCTTTCCCGCCAAGATTAGGAACAAGTCAGGGATGTCCAATTTAACTTCATACTGGAAGTCCGTGAATGCAGTAAGGCAAGGAATAGGAAGTAAAAGGTGCACAGTGGGAGGAAGGAAGAAATAAAACTGTCTTTGTTTGCAGATGACATGATTGTCTAGGTATAAAAATCCCAAAGAATCAAGCAAAAAGCTCTTAGAACTAATAAGCGATTATAACAGGGTTGCAGGACACAAGGTCAATATAAACAAGTCAATAAACATTTAATTTGAAATTTAAAACTTTATATCATTTACATTAGCACCAAAAACAAACAAACAAACAGAAATACTTAAGTATAAACCAAACAAAATACATAACAAGATCTAATGAGGAAAATTATAAAACTCTGGTGAAAGACATCAAAGATCTGAATGAATGCAGAGCTGTCCCACGTTCATGGATAGGAAGACTCCATATTGTCATCATGTCAGTTCTTTTTAAAATGATCTATAGGTTGAAAACAGTCCCAATCAAAATGTGGACAAACTGATTCTAAAGTTTGTATGAAGAGCAGGAGACCCAGAAGAGCCAGTACAATGTTGAAGGAGAAGAGCAAAGTTGAAGGACTGACACTCCCCGACTCCAAGACTTCCTGTAAAGCAACAGTAACCAGGACAGTGCAGTGCTGGGGAAGGAACAGACAGCCAGTTTCATGGGACAGAATAGGGAGCCAGAAACAGATCCCATGAACAGAGTCAGCTGCTCTTTGATGAAAGAGCAAAGGCAACACAGTGGAGCCAAGAAAGTCTCTTCAACAAAGGGTGCTGGAACAACTGGACGTCCACATGCTAAACAAACAAATGAGTCTAGACACAGACCTTATACTTTCATACAAATTAACTCAAAATGGACTGTAGACCTAAACGTAACATGCAGAACTATGGCTGTCCTAGAAGATGAAGGATCAAGTGTGGCTGACTTTCAGTTTGGCAGTGACTTTCTAGATACGACATCAGAAGCACAGTGTGTGAAAGAAAAAGTTGGTAAACTGGACCTCATTAAAACTATAAACTTTAGCTCCATGAAAGGTGCTGTTCAGAGAATGAGAAGACAGACCACAGACCGGGAGAAAACACAGTTGACCCTTCAACAATGCAGGGGTTAATTCACATATAATTTATAGTCCACATCCTCGGATTCAACCAACCACAGACTCTGTAGTATTATGGTATTTACTGTTGAGAAATATCCATGTGTAAGTGGGCCTGTGCAGTTCAAACCTGTGTTGTTCAAGGGTTACCTGTATTTGCAAAACATGTGTGTGATAAAGGACTGGCATCCAAAGTATACAAAGAATTCTTAAAATCCGAAAGTAAGAAAACAACCCAATTAAAAAATGAGCAAAAAATTGAACAGACACCACACCAAAGAGGATAAACAGATGGCGAATAAGCATATGAGAAGGTGTTCCTACATCATATGTCATCAAGGAAATGCAAATTAAAACAACCATGAGATACCACCATACTTCTGTTAGAATGGACAAAGTTGGGAACGCTGGCGACACCAAATGCTCCTGAGCGTGTGGAGCAACAGGGGCCCTCATCATTGCTGGAGGGAAGGCAGCATGGTGCAGCTATTTTGGAAGACAGTGTGGTGGTTTCTCACAAAAGCAAGCATACTCTTACCATGCAATCCAGTACTCAGCGTTCCTTGGTATTTACTCAAGGGATGTGAAAACTTAAGTCCACATAGAAACCTGTACACAGGTGTTTCTATCGGTTTTATTGATAAATGCCAAAACTTGGAAGCAACCAAGATGTCCTTCAATAAGTGAACGGATAAACTGTGATGCATCTAGACAGTGAAAAGAAGTGAGCTATCAGATCATGAAAAGGCATGGAGGAACTGTAAATGCATGTTATTAAGTGAAAGAAGCCAACGTGAAGGCACAACATAGTGTGTGATTCCAACTATATGACAGTCTGGAGAGGCAAGACTATCGAGACAGTCGGAAGATAGGTGATTACCAGGGGTTGCGGGGAGGGAGGGGTGAGTAGGTGGGGGGCAGAGGAGTTTTTTGGGCAGTGAAACTCTTGTGACGTAGGAATGGTGGCTACGTAACGTGTATTTGTCAAAACCTGTTGAATGTACAACCCCAAAGGTGAACCCTCATGGGAACTGTGGACTTTAGTTAATAATAATGTAACAGTGTCAGTTCATCAGCTGTAACAAACGTCCTGCGCTGCTGCGCGGGAGGCATGTGAGAACCCTGACACTCTGCTCAGTTTTCTGTAAACCTAAAACTGCTCTAAAAATACTGTCTGTTACTTTAAAACAAACAGAAACCAAGTGAGATGGACCTAGAGAAAGAGCTATCCTGGCAGTCAGGGTCTTGAGACAAGCGCGGATGGATTTGTCCTTTGTTCCGAGTCTGTCCAGTTTTCCTGGCGCCCTGGGGATGTGAGGGGAGGACCACGCTGAGTCAGGAGGCGTGAGTTCCGGCTCACCCCTGGTGCCGTGGGCACCCGTTCCAAGTGGGGCTTCGGGTGTGGGTGGTCAGGCCCTTCAGGCCTGTGCGGGCGGGGATCGTAGGTCTTTGGCGACTGCCGGTTACCGTCTCCATGGAAGTGGATCCACTTGACCAGAGAGGCGGGAATGAGAACAGCTGTCAGTCTTGTACTACCTGGCCCACTGTGACGTCACTGCCAAGATCCAGGGTGGAAGTGGAGGGGTTGCAATCACACAGTACAGGAAGCCCCTGGGGAGTGAGGTGTGGGGTAGGGGACATACCTGAGCTGCTCTGCCATCACCCAGGCCAAAGCCTGGGTCCCACTGGTGCCGGCAGGAATGTTCCAGGCCCCCCGTGTGGGCGTGAGCTGGGGGACTCCAGCGGTGCTGCCCTCGAGCTGTGCAGGGCCCCCTGGGACGGGGCTCAGCAGGGAAGGAGGAATGGAACTTCGCATTTTAAATCGGTTTAAATGCCTTTCAATTTGAAACCTCGATTGTTCCTTCTCTGTTCCTGTTGGAGAGCCAGGGATGTTTAGTATCCTCTCATGTCTATGCTCTGCTAATTTTATTGTCTTTCCATATTTTCTTGCCATAAATATAATAGATTTTATTATGTATAAACCATTTTTAGTATAGCCTCTCCTAAAAGCCAGAGGAATGAAGGGGATCATGCCTTGGCAGCCCTCAAAACGAACGCTTGCCCTTCCATTTTTAAGCCTTTGGGCCAGGCCGCCTTGGAGCCTTCCTGAAACAGCCCTCAGCCTGGGCCCTCGGGGGCGCTCCTGCTGTGTGCACCTGCCGGTGGCCATGGGAGACCCGGCAGCGGGAGCCATCACCTGCTTTCCCCTTCAGAAGCTCACGGTGCAGCAGGAGATGGGGCCCAACTGTATGAGCTTATGTTTGGAAAAGCGTGGAGTCCTGGGAGGGGTGGTTCTCTCCGGGTCACCCTGTGGACCAAGGTCCTCCTTTCCCGGACGTCCCGCCCACGCGCAGAGACTCACTTCTCCGTTGCAGGTGCCCCGTGGCTGGGCTCGAGCGTCTCTCAGCTCTGTCCACTCAGTCGCCCACCCATTGATGGGCTGACCTAGGGGAGGCGCCTCCCAGGTGAGGCTGGAAGAGAGAAAGGAGCTCTCGCTCAGAGCCACCTGGGTCTCTGTACATCTCGGCCCAGGACATGGGGCGCCCAGGAGGAGGCCCTGGAGGCCGCCGGCACAGTGCAGCGGGGAGTCCCGGGTCTCCTCCACCGGAGGCGGGGAGGCAGGCTCTGAGGGCAGCGCGTGGTCTCGGGGGTGCCGTCCTCCAGGAGAGCTGCCCCGGAGGGGCCGTGTTGGAGCAGTTTCGTGATCTATTTAAATATCCCTGATTTTTTGGGTAATTACTCCATAAAGTATCTTATGATTAATTATAAAATAGGTTCAAAAAAAAGTTTCCAGCGAGTTAATCTGGTCCTCCGAGATTGTGCTGCGTTTCACGCGCAAGTACCCCTCGTGGCACCTGCAGCCACCATGACGCTCGCAGGCGCTTTGGTTTCCTCCCGTCCCCGCGGCTCGGTCTCCTCGCACACACACACAGCTCATGCCCTCTCTGTGACGGCCCTGGACTTGGCAGGCGGAGGTGGGAGCCCGCGTCCTCGGGTACCAGGAGGGAGAACGGGAGGCATCCAGGGCCCGGCCCCCGACGCGTGTGGGGTGTGTGGGTGCCTGCCGCCCCCCGGTGGGGGGTCCGGAGAGGGCCAGGCAGTGCCCGGGCAAGCCTGGCAGGATGAGACGCTGTGCCCGCACCCTGGTAGAGAGCCTGCGTGCCCCGGGGCTCTCGCGCTAACTCGGGGGGCTGTCTTGGTACGGGGTGGGGGGGTCGCTGTGGGGTGGCGCCGTCCTGTGCCCTGAAGCCCCGGGCTCGGCCTCCCGCGGTGAAGAGGTTTCTTCATTCCTTTGCGGTGCCCGGATGCTCTGGAGGTCGGGCCCGAGACGCGGGTGTGCTGTGAGTCCCCTGTGCCCGCCCGTCTGCCCCTCTGACGGCGGTGGCTGCAGACAGGACCCTGGGGGAGGCTGTCGGCCCGGCCCCCGCAGGCTTTCCGGGGACCACAGAACTCCATTTGTTTCTCCGATCGTGAGCCGCTCGTCCTGCCGTGTCTGCTGTGCTTGTCTCCTCTTGTCAGGGCGTCGGGGGTGTCTGCCCGGCCGTCCCTGTGCAGATGGGACCTCTGGAGGTGCCGGGTGACCCTGCATGCTTTCCTCCCCGGGTGAGAGGGAACACCTAGGGTTTCATGTTCTAGAGTTTTGTTTCCTTGACTTGAGCAAAGTTTTCCTCGGCATCCTCGTCATGGGCGGGTAGCAGCGGGGGTGCTGCCAGACGGGAGTGAGTGTCGACCGGCACCTCACGGAGTGCTCTGGAAGGTCCTGCGGATGGAGCCCTGTACCTTTCCACCCCTGTGGAAGCACGGTCCAGATTCCGAGGTCAGATCCGGCCCTGCTCCTGTCGGGCCTTGTGTGTGCGTCTCCTCCGCCCTTTCCGCCTGGCAGGGCAGGGCCCCCGCCAGCTTGCCGCTTCTGAAGGGGTCCTGCCAGGCCTGCCATGGAGATGCTGCCGTTGTGTCGCTGCTCTTTTGGCTTTCGAGCTGAGTTCCTTCTGGCGCTGGGCCTAGGAAGACCGTCAAAGCACCGCCTGCCCCAGATCTGTTTGGACCCCTGCGGGGCCTCTCCTGTCTGTCTTCCTGGAGCAGGCAGGGGCGGGGTGAATGTGTTGCCTCCGCTCTGGCCGGTGGGTCGGGTCGGCGCCAGGCAGCACTTCCCCTCCCCCGTGATCCTAGACGCCCTGGAGAAGAGGCCACAAGAAGGTGTTGTGCTGCCCCTCCGCTGGCATCCGCTGGCTGCCCCCTGGCTTCCTGTGGACGCAGGTCCCTGGGGAAGGGGATCGATGGGGAGGGAGAGTGGGGTTTAGCCGCACCGGGGCAGAGCAGTCGCCTCCTTCTGGGGCGACGGTGGACGGCCCTCCTGCTCCCTGGCCAGGAGAGCCAGGTGGCCAGCGGGAACTGGAGGGTGGAGGGGGTGGTCCTGGAGGAGCCGGCCGAGGGCCCACCCCAGCAGCTGCCCACGCTGCTCCTGGAGTTCAGGGGACACGGGGCCTTCAGTGCCAGGCAGGCAGCCCAGCGAGTAGCCCAGGGAGTTAATTGCAGTGACCGTGCTGGGACTTCTGTTGGCCACCGACCCGTGGTGGCCGAGGCTCCAGGCCAAACCCTCAGCCCTCTCTCTGATGGAGGTTAATTGTGTTCTGTTGTTTCCAGCAAGTCCCGTATCAAACACGACCTGAGAGGCCTCCACGCCTGCTCTGAGGACTCCTGATTAAACAGCTGCCGTCAGAGAGGCCATCCAGAGCTGCTCCTGGCTGTCATTCTCTCGGCACGGCTTCTTGGGTTTCGGTGTTGAGAGTCGTCTCCTGATGAGCGGTCTGTTCTCTGCGAGCTGGGCTGCCTAGGTCCTGGCCTCTGCCTCCCCGCCCCGGCCCTGGGAGGGGCCCGTGTCGCATCCTAGACAGTAGCCTGGCACCCGGGGCTCAACAGCTGAGGACGCTGCCAGTTTTCAAGCAGAGCCATTTGGTGAGATGAGCCGGGCTCCCGGCTGCAGGAAGTGGTGGAGCCAGCTGAGGACAAATGCAGTTCAGTTACAGAAACGTGAAATGATTAGTCTGGGATCAGAGAACTATGAAGAATACATGCAGAATGGAATAAGCATCTGGCTTCCCGAAAAGCAAATTGATTGGGAAACAGTTTGGGGATGCTTCAGCAACACCCGAGCACTCGGGGGGGAGGCGCCAGTTCTCGGGTCCAAACCCGGTCTTGAATTTACTGTGAATTTATTGAAGTAGGCTCAGCGCACTCTTGTATCTGACGAGTATGATTTAAAATGCATTTTATTTATTGAGTGCCTGTCGTGTGTCAGGCACTCAACAGGCACTGGTTGTAATTATCACGAACAGTGCCGAGGGTGGGCCCGTCCTTAGTCTTCAGGTGGGAGTTAGAGAGCAGAAGCCGCACGGCCAGTGCGGGGACGGCTCAGGGCAGTTCCGAGGCCGTCCGTTCCCCTCTGTCCTGCTGTCTTGGCCGGTGCTCCCAGGGCCGGCCAGCGTGTCCTCGAGGGCAGTGGGGCCTTTTGGGGGCGCAGCACCCTTCAGACTTCGCTGTCCCCGCTGGGCCGTTTTCTCGGCCCCGCTCCTTGGGAACTTGGCCCCGAGAGCCACAGCGACTGGCCTGTCGCCCAGGCCTCTGCCCAGAGTGCAGCGGGCGTGGCGGCAGGGCTCCGCTCCCCCGCTGTCCCCGTCCTCCCGCCCGGGCTCCTCCCCGGGGGGCAGTGCTGCCCCCCCCCCCCCGCCCTCAGCAGACCCCCTCCCCCACCGCTCCGGCGGGGCTGCTTCCCGGACACCTGTCCTCGCCCGCCGTCCCCGGCCTGTGCGGCCCACCGGCGCTGCCGCCTTCTGCCTCCTCCTGGAGCTGTTTGCCTCTTCGTCCACCGAAGGGGAGGGGTCCGTGAAAGGCGTCTGGTGTCGCCTTCCGTTCTGGGCGCTGCGCTCGGGGTTCATTCCAGAGTCCTGACTGACGACCCAGGCCTGCCCCTGCCGGCCTCTCCGTGCAGGTTTCTGGGCCCCTGGTAGCTGAACTAGGTGCCCCCGCCATGCTCCCAGGGCTCCCCCTGTGTGACCTGCGACACCTTCAGGAACCATCTGTTGCCCGTGCCGCTGTCCCACCACGTCCACGTCGTGGGCACGGAGGGAGCAGGGCACGCCTTCTCCTCGGTGTCCCCCTTCCCCCCCCCACAGCCGCGCAGAGCACGCGTCAGCTCGAGCAGCGGAGCTGTGGCCCCCGCTGGACAGGTGGTTACCGGCGGCACAGGTAACGCCCTCCCCGAGGGAGGGAACGTCGGGGGAGCCCCTGAAGCAGGGGTTCAGGAGTCCTGGCCCCCCTCGTGTGCTCTTCCCTGGAAACACAGCCCTCAGGCCGGCCTTTGTGAGGCCCACGTCATTACTCACGTGGACCACTTTACTACAGAGCCTGCGTTTGAATTCAGCGTTCCTTTGAAATGCCCTGTTAGGCACACAGTAACACAGCTCGTCAGCCTGTTTGCCCGGCAGTGTGGAGCTGGGGCTGTTTATCTCGAGGTCTGTGGCTTCTAGCGAAGCGCCCCCCGAAGGCGGGCAGTGCGGTTGCCGTCCCGCCTGGCAGCGCACGCCGACGGCTGCGTGGGGCCGAGGAGGCGCTGGGCACTGCCGCTCGCGGCGCCACCACTTCCCCGCAGAAGTAACTTGCTAACCCTGCGTGTTTAAGAGCTGTGAGTGGCGTAGCAGGTGGGCCTCAGGAGCTGTCCTGGGCCTTCTCACGCCTGGGTTTTCAGAGTGGAGCTGCGCCTGGCGTGGCCTCGCGCTCGGCGTCTTGAAGGGTCCACACGCACCGAGGTGGTCAGGACCGTTTCACGTCGCCCCCTCACCCATCCCTCGCCCTGTTCCTGACCTAGCCTTGGGCAGGAGCGGGCACTCCCGCTGTCCCAGGACCCTCCAGGGTCCCCGAGCGTGTGCTCTGAGGGGTGGGGCTTCGTGCCCCATCCTGCGGGTCTGTGACTGCCTGAGTTGTCATTTATTCAGAAGTGAAATTCGAAACTGCCCATTTCATGATCCTCTTTTGGGTCCAGTCTTTTAAATTTTGGATCAGTGAACTGGGAGCCTCTGTGAGTTGCTTTTCGTAGGAGCTTAGGGTCAGCGGACCACCCTTTAAGCCCTTTCTCACGTCCACTCTTACTTTAATCACCTTGCTACATCTCTACAGCTCCAGGGGCCCGTGTAGAGGGTGCTGACCCCACCTCACGGCGGAGGAGCCGAGTGAGTGGCTTGGCAGCGGGCCACGCGGAAGTGGCAGCGGGATGCGTGGTCTCCTGGGCCCCGTCACCGCCCCCTCCACCCCGGGCAGGAGACGCACTTTGTAGGAAGTAGCTCCGGAGCGCCGTTCCCTTCTTAGGGGACTGACTGACAGCCACTGACTCCTCTCATCTGCGGAACCACAGATGTCAGCAGGTAGAGGGACAGCGGGCTGGGTGCTAATTGGCCTCTTCTCAGAAGCTGAGTGCTGGGTTGCTTTTAAATAGATGCTCTGAGCTGACTTTTCAGGTAGTCTGTTTTACTGAGATGTTGAGGCTGGCTAAATGTCAGGACTCGCTCTTGATATTATCTCCTTAGTCTATTTTAAGAGCCGCCAGTAAGAGACCCCGGGAAACCATCGGGTAGAAACCAAGGCAGGAACTCAAACCGGTGTCAGGACAGCGTCTGGGGTCTCGTGTCGCTCACTGTCTTGGCTTCTGAGGAAGCCTCTCTTCCCTCTGGGTAAGAGGGCCGGCAGTTCATCGTCATCTCCTGTGTGGGGACACTCAGGACCCTCCAGCCATCTCGTCACCAGTTAGGAGCCGCTTACCTTGGAGGAGATTTGTCAGCTGTTGACTTAGCCAGACCCGTCCCCGGCTCACTCGGACGGGCGAGAACTCATAAACGTGCAGAGGATGCTTTAAAACTCTGTGTCACAAATCTTGTCCTGAAAATACAGGGAATCTCAGCTGCCTTGGGGAAGGCACCGTCACTGGCTGGACCCCTGGTGCCGGGGGACGGGTGGCCCCAGGCATGGCCCTGGCTAACAGGGCCCAGCCAGGACCGTGGTTGGGTGTCACCCTCTCCCCCAGGCCTCTGCCCTGCCGGGCCCCTGCCTGTGTTCAGGCCTCCTGCGGCGTCTGTGTCCGGGGCAGCATGACACCTTGCTGCCGGCGCCCGGTGGTGAGTGTCTGTGCTTCCAGCTCGGAGGGGGCGGCCAGGCTGGCTGCAGGCTGCACCCTGAGGCCTCCTGGCTCTCAAAGCCAGAGCCGGCTGCTGCTGCCCCCGAGTCACAAGCGCAGCTCTTGGCTGTCTGGTCCATCTGAACCTTAATGGAGGGCCAGCCGGGGGCACTGGCTTTCTTGAGGTAACTTAAGAGCTTTTGCCAGAGACACAGAGGGTGCTGACTGTTGGTGGCTTTACTTACTCATCTCTGGGCGTGAGTGGTAAACAGCTTTGCTTCTTGGCTCAGCGGGAACAGATTGGGAGCCTTTGCCTGATTGACTCCTTACCTGCAGGGATGCACGCTAGAGGAAACCTGTCGATTTGGCACCTCCCGCCAAACCCACTCTGAAATGGGCTTAAGTGCCTCCAGACCAGCTTCCTAGCGCCAAGTGTTCCCATAAGTCGTCGCTTGGAGATGTCGCTCCGCTCAGGCTGCTCCTCCCCTGGGACTGAAGTCTCTCCCCAGTGTGTGTCCTTGAAGGAGCCCGGCTCCTGCCGGCCAGGCTTCATCTCTGGCCCACAAAACTCCCAGGACCGCCAGGTGTGTTAGGTGGCCCTTTCCTGGTTGCAGGAAAAGGAAGCCCGACTGTAACCGACGCGGTAAATAAACACAGAGGACGGCGCCTCTGCCAGTGGCTGGGAAACTGGTATTGGCCTCAGTCACAGAACCACGGGCGCCTCTGCAAGGTGGTTCCCCCCCCGCCCCAGCCCCCCATTTCACTTGCCACCAGGCTTCTCCTGTGCTGGCCAGTTGGCTGCAGGTGTCCCGGAGCCTCTGTGCGGGCTGTCACTGCACTTCATGTCGCCCCCAAGCTGGCGCGGTCTCGTGCTTCCCCGGGGCCAGTTTCCACGCACAGGATTGAGGTGTCCTGGCCATCCGGCCGCTTTCTGTGCTTGCCCTGTGGCCAGGGCGTGATGGGACGATGAAGGGCCAGTTCCCCATCAGAGAGGAGAGCTGGAGACAGGTGCTGTACGGTGACCGTCTGCTGGGTCAGCCTTTTGCTTGACGGGTGCAGGTTTGGAGCCTGCGTAGCTGAGTGTAAGTCCTGTCCTGCCCCGTCCTTTACCAGCTGTGGCTGCCAGTGACTTAACGGTATCCTCATCTGGGCAAGTGGGACTTAACGACGCCCGTCCTGACCAGCCAGGCCGCCCCCGGAGGCTCCAGGACGGGTCCTGCTTTCCGTCCGCCGGGGCCGCGCCTTCTCTGTCGGGAGCTGGCCGCCCGCAGCTGCCTGTTGGCTCTCAGCTGGCTGAGTGGCATGAGGCACTGCCTGGTTTGCCGTTTCAGGACGCGGGGAGGAGACAGTAAGTGGCAATTCTCAAATAGCTGGAAATATCGCTTAGACTATTTTGAGTATAAGATACAGGGAGGTTGTATGTGGAGACTGCGTTATTGCCCACGTGTCCGCCTCTGTAACCTGCACCCCATCAGGATTTAGCACTTTCCCAGCCCCTGAAAGGTTCCTTGTGCCCCAGGCATCGGCCACGTGCAGAGGGAACCCCGGCTCTGCCTTCTCTTGGTGGTTACTCTTCTGCGGGTGAGGCAGACCGAGACCGCCGCTGTGTTTGGGCTCAGCTGGGACGTCATCCTGCCAGCCCGGAGGCGGGAGGGACGCGAGTGTCTCCCGAAGTCACGCGAGGCCCGGTCCCTCTGAAGCCCCCAGCTTCTGTGGCCCTAGGTCCCTGTGGCACTAGCCAGTGCCCAGCAGTTAGCTTGATGCTGGGGATACAGCAGGCGGGTCCCTGACTTCCTGGAGCTCGTGGGCCGACGAGGGAGGCAAGACGGAAGCAGCGGTCACGCTGCCCCCTCTGCTCCTGGAGGCTCAACGCGGGTCCCCGGGGCTCTGGCACCGACACCTCCTACAGGCCACGCTCCAGGACTGCCCCGGCCTGGCAGCAGCGTCAACCAAGTTGCCCTCGGAGCTGCGCTCTCTGAGAGGCAGGAAGACACCTGGATCCGCCGAGGAGCTTCCTGCACAGCTGGGCCACGGCGCCGGCTCCACGTGCAGGGTGAGGGCCCCTCGGCGCTGCCGGGCTGAGCAGCCTGGGGGCCGTTGACTGCCTCCGTGTGACCCCGCCACCCTCCCTTAGGGCCGCCGGGGACGCTGAGGAGCAGTGACCTGCCTGCGGCTCCTTCACCCACCGGGGGCCGATCTTCCTCGCCGGTCCCGGCGCCTGCACTCCGTGGGAAAACGGAGGCTGCTGTTTCGTCTGTGGGGCGCAAACTGGCCACGAGATCTCAGAGCTGGAAAGACCTTCAGAGCTGTGTGGTTCTGGTCCTGTGGATGCTGTGACGTGGGCCTGCCGTCTGGAGTGGCCCACTCGGCCTGCAGAGGACGCTCCTCACAGGAGCCCCGTGGTCACCACCGGTCTGGTCTCCTCGTGAGGCCCCCTGGTGCCGCAGTGCGCGCCCGTCCCAGTCCCTGGTTGCGTAGCTGCACGTTTCTGTGAGCGCGTCCCGATGGGGCTCCACTTCGCGGCCATCCCCGCTGGACCATCTGCCCCACAAGGAGGCCGTCGGTTCTCTGGGCTGAGCCCCCATCCCTGGTCTCTGCGTTCGGCGCCTAGGAGGTGTGCCACGCCCACCAGGGGATCTCTGTCCGCTGTCTGGCCCTGGGGGCATCGGAAGGCAGCTTCTCTGGGCCCTGAGACTCTTCTCTCAGGTGAAATGCCGGCGCCCCGTGTGGTGTGGCTTTGAGGCCTTGTTCTCCTGCTTTGTTCCTCCCCCATCCTCGCCTTTCCTAGCATGTGCTCCTGTTTACAAACCTCTCTTGGAATGAGGCACCAAAATAATTATAATGTTGTATGTTTAAAAAAAAGCCTTCGCTTTGTGTGTTGGGGAAACAAAGCAACGGAAGACACAGCTCCCGGCGTTGAAGCGGCTTCTCAGAACTATTCTTGTCAGCGGCTCGGAAAGCTGAGCTGGGGAGGGGCAGGCTCCCGCTCGGAGGAGGACTTCGGCTTGGCGTCCGAGAGCCCTGCCTGCGCTGCCCACGTCTCCTGGGCCTGCTGACAGGCATCGGCTGGGACTGGGGTGGGGGCTGCCCCGGGAGTCTGACTTTATTTCACCCAGGAGGAAGCTGTGGAGGGTTTTAAAGCCGGGGTCGGGGTGTATCGTGATCAGAACTCTTCTTTATTACGAGGCGTTGTTTGGTGTGACCTACAGGGCGGGTCGTCGGCGTGGCAGCAGTGGGGACCAGACGGGCCGGAAGGAAGTAGTTTAGGGCGTCCAGTGACGGGCCCGTGGTGCTGGGGATGGGCTGGCGGTGGCAGCCACTGGGGGCAGGCAGCAGGGGGCTCTTGCATGTCTGGCTTTTGAACCTGCGTGGTTGGAGGTGCCTTTAATCCAGAGAATGTGGGAGGAGGGACAGGATTGCCCAACAGCTTGGGCTTAATTTGGGTGCGTGGAAAGTTGAGGAGCCTCTGGGACCTCCTGGAGAGAGCCCACTGGGGACGGGACGATCAGGGCTGGCATCAGACTGTGGGGTAAAGAGCAGTTTGAGGCTCCTCTGCCTGGGAGGTTGACGGTGATGCCGGGGGTGGTCCCGGGAGGAGACGCGGAGAGCAGAGGGGCGCTGAGGGCAGCGCCGGGGGACGTTCTGTTTTTGGGAGATGAGGGTCCCGGGGCAGCCCCGACAGGGCCCAGGGTCGTGAGGCAGAGCCCCTTCAGGTGGCACCTTCCAGCTCGGTCCCAGTTAAAGTGGGTGTGTGCTGTGACAGCCCCGCCCAGAGCGCCCAGGGGGGCGTTTGTCAGGAGCGGTGGCAGATGGGCCCGGGATCGTCTCATCTCAAGGAACCGGGGAGGGAGGGAGGGCCCTTGTTTGGGGTCCTTGTTTTTTTTTTAATTAATTAATTAATTAATTAATTTTATTTATGGCTGTGTTGGGTCTTCGTTTCTGTGCGAGGGCTTCCTCCAGTTGCGGCAAGCGGGGGCCACTCCCCATTGCGGGGCGCGTGGGCCTCTCACCACCGCGGCCCCTCCCGCTGCGGAGCACAGGCTCCAGACGTGCAGGCCCAGCAATTGTGGCTCACGGGCCCAGTCGCTCCGCGGCACGCGGGACCCTCCCAGACCAGGATTCGAACCCGTGTCCCCTGCATTGGCAGGCAGACTCTCAACCACTGCGCCACCAGGGAAGCCCGGGGTCCTTGTTTCGATTCTTCAAATAGGGGAAGAGTGGAGAGGGGAGGAGGGAGTTTTGCCCGGGGGAGTTGTCGGGGCAGGTAGAACACGACAGCAGCAGGACGGGCACTGCTGGCGTGGACCCTGCCTGGCGGAGAGCCCCCTCCAGCCCCTCGGGCACGGGGCTCTTCTTCGCTGACCTCTGAGCTGTGCCCGAGTTCATAGGGCGGCCTATCAACGCCGACGGCGTTTCCCAGTGGCGGGTCGCTAAAGTGAGCCTGGGAGGAGTCTGGAGTCTCCACCAAGGACTTTCAGCCCCGGGCTGCACAGAGGGTAGGTAGCACAGAGGACAGAGAAAGAGGTGGAACACGCGTGAGAGAGAAGCTCTCGCTACTAAAAATAAGCTGCGATCCGCACAGCAGCAGAACGCTAGACAATCCATCTGCGGGCTTCCTTTAACCTGTGAAGGGGAAGTTCAGCCAGTGACAGCGCTGCGTCCAGAACGAAAGCTGTCAACAGAGCCTGCCTCCCAGGGTCCGCCGGGGCCACAGGAAACGGGGGCTGGGCCGGCAGGAGTGACCGGATGTACTTCCAGAACCAACCAGCCCAGACCTTCTGAGGGACGGGGGCGTCTGAGCAGGGCTGAGGGGAAATTCCTGCTGGGTCTTCGGCTCCGGGTTCCAGGAAGCCTGCACTTGGAGACCTGCTGCCAGCGACCATTTCTGTGGTGCTGGTTTGGGAGAGAATCGCATCGTAGGGCGTTGAGAGGTGGGCCTCCAGGCCCCGGCCCCAAGTCCACCTGGCAGCGTTCGTGCCCCTTTAACGTACATCCTGTGTGTGTGCACGCCCTGGGCCCCCGGGACTCTCCCAGACGTGTGTGTTTGGGGCTGACAGTCCGCTTGTGCACAGTGAGAGGGAGACAGAGGGCGGGCCTCCGCTGCGTGCAGGTCAGACCAGTGCTCTGTGAGCCACGTGCAGGCCAGCTTGTGGGGAGGGGCCGCGGAGAGTAGAGGCTGGCTCTGTCCCCCGGGGCCGGGGGTCTGGGAATAGCGGGCTCTCTGAAGGGGGTGTGGGCCGGGAGCCCAGAAAGAGGGCAGAAAGAGGTCCAGAGCCGCTCGGTGCCGCGGGGTCGAGGGGTATGGTCATCTCCTTGGAGCTGCCCCCAAGGGACACTGGGAGATAAGTGGGGGGGGGGGCGGCGCTTGCGGGGCTGTTGCTCTGCGTGGGGCAGGGCCCGGGGTGCTGAACATCCTGCAGTTTTGGGGATGCTTGTGCATAGAAATGGATGACTTTTGTCCGAAAGGCCAGGGCGCCCTGGGGAGAAACAGGCCCTGGCACGTGCTTTCCCGCGCCGGCAGCTGCCTGCCTGCTGCGCTGCGGCTCTGGGCTGGCGTGTCGCCTGCGCTGCGCTCAGCTCGCTGCCTGTGGTTAGCACGAGGGTTCACCTGGATTGGGGAAGCTGCGTGGGGCGGGGGCCCCCAGGGAGCCGTGCTGAGGCAACAGCAGCTCCCGCAGCCCCTCAGCCCCCCGGGGTCGTGTGCGGTTTATCCAGAAGGAGCGGCTCTGCTGAGACGGTGGCCGGTGGGGGGAGCCTGAGGAGCAGACTCGGGGCGTCTGTCACCTGCCTGGCCGGGGTCAGAGCCAAGTGCTTGCCTGCTGCTGGCCTGGGGGCTTCCCGGGGCCGGGCTTCCTCCTGAGGTGCTGCCCGCACCGCTCCAGGCCTGAGAGCTTCTTGTGCCCCGTCTTCCTAGAGGAACCTTCTGAGCGCCAGTGCTTCCTCGGTGCCTGTGCCGTCCTCTCTGCAGAGGCGGACGTGGTGGAGAACTTGATGCAGGGACACCGTGCTCACCTGTGGTCAGGAGCCTCTTCTCTGGGCGGGGCCCCGGCTGGTCAGCTCCACACCTGCCTTCCCGATTCAGGCGCTCTTCCTCGTGCGGGATCATGCGATTCCTCCTCCGTGTGAAGTCGGGGCTCCGTCCCGCCTTCTCCTTGGTCCCCTCTGACTTTCTGCTGCCTCCGCCGCGCCCAGCTGCCGACACCAGTGTGGTGCGTGGCCTGGCCCTGCTTCCCCTGCGCCCATGTGTGCCCCCTCTGGCTCCTCCCGCCCCTCCTCCTCCGTGCCCCTCGCCCCCCCCCCCCGCCGGTGCTTGCCTGCGACACACGCCCTCCCGGCCCGGTTCTCACTTGGAGGGCGGGGCTCTTTGGCTCACGCACTCCTGCTCCTGCCCCGTGTGGTGTGTCTCGGGTGCTTCGGGAGCACGAAGGGGAGCCGGGCTCAGCTCTTGCCCCTCCTGCAGCGTTCAAGTCATACGCAGCCACCTGCTCACTGGGTCATCCGGCCTCTCTTCTCGCCCAGCCCGGGAGCGGGGCGGTGCCGGGAAGGAGCCGTGAGAGGCAGGGTCGCCCAGAGGTCACGGCAAGTCGGGGTGCATGCGCTGTGGCCTGTTACGTGGTGGCCGGGCTCTCACTCCACACGGGGGGAAGCGCAGGAACCCTGGGGCTCCCGGGCGGGGGGGTGGGGCCGGGATTTGATTGCAGAAGCCGCCGCCGTCCGCCTCTGTGGGGCCACCCCTCCGTCTTCAGGGGACGGCGGAGAGGCCTGCGCCTGCGTGGGGAGCATCCAGCTCCTGCCCGGCCCCTGAAGGGGCTCCTCCTCGTCAGGGCTGGCGTGTCTCCCCCTCAGAACGCGCCGTGCGGATGTCATCTGTGGTGCCGCCTGACTGCCCTCCCGGGTGGGGTCGTGGCTCCTCTCGGGTGAGGTGGGGTACGCACCTGACATCTCCGTGTGGTCCGGCAGGGCTGGGATGCGGAGGGGAGGACAGAGCAGAAACGCCCGAGGTGCTGCCACCCCGGCTCTTTGGAATCCGCAGCCCGGGGGTCCCTAGTGCCTTGCTCCCGGCTGCTGCTGTGGGTCTGAGCTCGTGCTTCAGTGCAGCACCGCTGTCCTGGGGGCAGAGTCTTCTAGAAGGCTCTCTGAACAGTGCAGTAGTGCTCTCCTGAAAGCCCGTCTTTGGCCCTGTTAGGATTGTAAGCTCCGTGCCACCTGTCGGCCTCGTAAGGCGGGTCAGCAACCCACAGGACCAGGCTTTGTGGCGCAGACGGTCTCGCGCAACCCCTCAGCTCCGCCGCGGCCAGGGAGGGTTCTCACCTACCTGCCTGTGCTCCAGGGAAACCCGATTGCCGCGGCCAGGGAGGGCTGCCGGTCCTCACCTACCTGCCCGTGCTCCAGGGAAACCCGATTGCCGGGGCCAGGGAGGGCCGCCGGTCCTCACCTACCTGCCCGTGCTCCAGGGAAACCCGATTGCCGGGGCCAGAGAGGGCCGCCGGTCCTCACTTACCTGCCTGTGCTCCAGGGAAACCCGATTGACCAAAACGGCTGCGGACCGGATGTGTCCTGCAAGCTGTCGTTTTCTGGTCCTTGTTAAAAAAAAGAAACACTCCACCATCTAGATGGTGGAAGTGCCCATCTTCACGGCGCTATCTGTCCGTCAGGTGAGGGCCATTCAGCCTCTGCTGTGGGGAAGGCAGCCCTGTGAGGGGGGCGGCGGAGGCGACTGGCTCTTCCCAGGGAGGGGCCTGGGCCTGCGCTTCTCGTGCTCCTGGCGAGCAGAGCGCGCCCCAGCCTCGACCGTGCGGAGGACAGGAGCCGGGCCCGGGTTGGGAAGGCTCCCAGGGTCTCTGTCCTGAGGACATGTAAGCGTGCCCTTAGGGATGGCACTGCCGTTGGGCCGGTCGTCCTACGTGTCTTTTTTTTTTTTTTTTTTTAATTTTTGGCTGTGTTGGGTCTTCCTTGCAGCACACGGGCTTTCTCTAGTTGCGGCGAGCGGGGGATACCCTTCATTGTGGTGTTGTGGGCTTCTCACTGCGGTGGCTTCTCTTATTGCAGAGCATGGGCTCTAGGCGCGCAGGCTTCAGTAGTTGTGGCACGCGGGCTCTAGAGCACAGGCTCAGTAGTTGTGGCGCACGGGCTTAGTTGCTCCGCGGCATGTGGGATCTTCCCGGACCAGGGCTCGAACCCATGTCCCCTGCACTGGCAGGCAGACTCCTAACCACTGCGCCACCAGGGAATCCCCTACATGTTCTTTTAAAACCTTTTATTTTGAAGTAATATCAGACTGACAGGAAAGTCGCAGAAATAGTGTGGAGCGTTCAGGTACACCCTCCCCGCAGCGTCCCCTAATTCAGCATCCTGCACAACCACAGTGCAGTTACCAAAAACTAGACAGTGCAATGGGACAGCCCTGTTCACTTCAGACTTCATTTGGATTTTGCTGATTTTCCAGGCCAGGATCTCACGTTGCGTTAGCTCACCCCATCTCTCTCCTTGGTTTCTAACGTCTGGGACGGCGTGTCATCTCCTGGTTCTTTCCCGACCTTGAGGCTTCTGAAGAGCACTGGCCAGGTGTTTTGTAGAATGTCCCAAGATTGGGGTGTGTGTGATTTTTCATCACCATTAGGTTGAGGTGGGAAAACCGCAGGAGTGACGCTGTGACTTCTCAAGGCATCGCACGGGGGTACGTGGCGCTGGCGTGTTCTTGATCGCTCGCTCCTCCAGTGCAAGGCCGGGTGTTTCCCTCGTGATTAAGAAGTACCTTGGGGCACATCCTGAGACTGTGCAAACACCCCGTTTCCTCCCAAACTTTCGCCCACTCATTTGAAGCTTTCATTGGAGGATGTCGCCTGCAGCATGTATTACCGTGGTGTTACGGTGGTGGTTTTCCAGTTTCTTCATTTCTTCTACATTTGTTGATTGGGCTTCTTAGAGAAGGACTTATTCCTTCTCCCCATTTATTTATTTGGTTGGTTGTTTATATTGGTATGGACTTGTGTACTGATTTGATTTATTCAGATGATTTGAGCTTTGGCCTTTGGGAGCTCTTTCGAATGGGCTCATGTGCCCATTTGATTTGCTGCTGTCCATTTTTGAGCATTTCCTTTCTTTCTGGCACTTCACGACGCTCTGAAGTGGTGTTTTCCCTGCCCCTTTCACTTTTCGAGGGAGCCCTGCTTCCCACTGGGACTGTTCTAACCTCCTGGTGTCATGGTTTTCTTTGATATGGAGAAACCTGGCTGTCATTCTACACCCGCTCTTTACTTGTTCAGCCTAGTGTGTACACACGGTCTCTGTAGAGCCGCTAGCCCGTGACTGGGACGAGCGCGGGTGTGGCGTTTGTCCGCAGCCCCAGTCAGAACGCTGCCTCCCAGGGCCTGACCCCGTCTCCCCGCCCCGAGCCCAGGAAGCCACCGGAGTGACCTCTGTCCCTCTGGTTCTGCCTCTTCCAGATGCCGTGTAAGTGGAGTCGCGCGGTGTGTGGGCTTCCGGGTCTGGCTTCTTCGCTTACCCAGCACGTTGGAGGCCCCTCCGTGCTGTCGCGTGAAGCAGAGCTGGCTGCTGTTTGTGGCCCAGTAGAATTCCATCATGCGGCCCTTGTCGGTGAAAGGCCATCTGAGTTCGTTTTTGGTGGAACAGAATAAAGCTGCTAAAGACGTTGGCTTTGTGTGAACAGAAGCTTTCGCTCTGTTGGCTGGGTACCTGGGAGTGGGTGGCTGGTCATAACCGCGCTCGGCTTCACGAGAGGCTGCTGCGCTGTTTCCCCGGGGACGGGCCCTTCAGTGTTTGCAGGCGCCGTGCAGCCAGTCACCGCGGCCTCGCTCCAGCTCTTGGCAGGTCCTTGGTCTCGGCCCATCTGATCAGGGTGAGGGGGGTGCAGGTGGCGACCTCCTGGCCGCACCCCGTCAGCTGCTTGCCCCCCCCCCGCCACCCTGCACCTCCCCTCCCGAGCCCGCCGGAAACGCTTCCTGTCTGCATTTTCCTGTTCCTCTGGTGAGAAACTCTTGGTGGAGTCTAGCCTTTCTGACAGCGACTTAGGTAGAGCCTGTTTCCTCCCTCTGATTTCCCATAATCAAATTTCAGCCGCTTGGTTTTGTGTCCTTTAATGGGCTGAGAAAGCCGCAAGGTCATTTCTCTTTCTTCCCTCCCTCAGCCTGCTTTTTCTTTTATCTCAGTTCTCTTATGACCGGAGGGAAACACTGCACCCCATTCGTCTGGGGTGCTACTCCTTGACTAGGGCACCGATCACTGAGGGTCACGGTTGTGAAGGCTCCTCGTTCCATCGGGTCGATGGCTGAGACCGGGAACGCGCAGTGTGAGGAGGAGGGGAGGCATGGGGTCTGGCACCTGCCGGTCTTGACCGGGCTCTCCCTGCGACCGGCTGTCCTGGCCCGTGGGCGAGAGATGAGCCTGACCATCCCGTCCTCATTTTTAGGGCCCCCCCCCTCCACCTCCAGGGTGCTGTGCAAGGCAGAGGGCGAGTTAAAGCCCCTCCCTGTTCGTGTTTCGTCCCTGCCCTCTCTCGGTTTTAACTTACTTTTCCTCCAAGGATGCAGCCTTCACGTGCCCTGTGGCCTTTACATCGAGACTCTTCTCAGCTTCTTACATCTCACTGTTTCCTGATCCATCTTTCCTCCCTTCAGTTGTACTCAGGACACAAGGGAATGGGGAGAGAGAAAAGAAACGCGAGGCCTCTGAGCTTTGTTTGGATGAGAAGTGTTTCTTGTTCTGCTGGGGACTGTTGTGAAGTGTGTGGGTGTGTATCCCGGAGTCTTTGCGTGGGCAGTATTGATACAGGGACTGTGCTTACTGGTTGGTTAAACCCACGGAAGAACCCAAAGCGTCTTAATAGTCTGAAACAGTGGATCCTTCAGCAAGATGAATTTTATTTGGGACAGAAGGGAAACACTGGAGACCAAAAACCACTGCCTTCGTTGAGGGTGGAGAAGAGGCGTTTCGTCTGCTGAGGGGATGACTAACCCTTGGGGATATGCACCAGAGTCCGTGAAATTGAGCGTGAATCACCGCCGAGTCGTGATAGCAGGAGTAAAGTCTTTCTTGGACTGTATTAACAGAAGTAGCGGTCACACGAAAGGAGGTGACAGCACTGCTGACCCTGACTCCCAGTGCCCCGTGTGGTCTGCCTGACGCCTGGCGAGGGGCCTCGGGACGTGGACCGTGGGAACGGGGACGACTCAGTCGTCGTAGGCCTGTCACTTAACTCGCAGTCTGGCCGCCGGAACGGGTTCTAAGAATATTTGAAGCACTCTTTTCAGTGATGGGGATGGGGGAGGGTAAGCGTTGGACTTGGATAAACCGTGCACAGTCAGCGAGTGGAAGCCTTGGATGAAAGGCTTTGGTCTGACATACAGAAATTCGCGTCACCTTTAAGAGGCCAGAACGGACTCTCGGCCTGGAAAGGTGTGGCCTCGCGACTCTCTCTGCCCTTCCATCCCTGGGCTGAGCTGAGCGCCTGATCATCCCCTTTGTCATGGCCCTGACCCTGCACGGTGAGACAGAAGGGTGATTATTGTTGCTAACTACAGGACTTCTTGTGTGTGTGCAGAAAGGACCCAAGTGGATTCAAAGGAATAATTAGCGTATCCGCTAAGATATGAGTCTTAATTCCTAAATTGCATATTTAGCAGACGGCCCAAAATAGCACTTGTAATGGCAACATTCAATTAGTTTAAAAAATGTATATTATTGCAACACGCTCCATGGGTTTTATTTAGAGTTTTCTAAATATAGCGCCATAAAAACATAGAAGTGTTTCCAACTATTTAGACCCACACTGCCACAGTGAGCTCTGTCTGAACTTCCCGTGGTAACCAGGAGGGTGAGAGTGGGGCAGACTCGATTGGCTCCTGGGTGTAGGGACAGCAGGAGAAGCGGCTGAGGCCCTCGGGCTGTCCCCGGGGCCCGTCGTACCCACGCCCGCCAAGCTAGGGAGTTCTGGCACGCTCAGGCCCGGGGAGCCCCGTTTCTGAGTGTTTTTGCTGGGCTTGGGGCTGAATTCATGCTTTATTCCCGTCGTGTGCTCATAAAATCATTTTCTGTGCCTGATTCTGGGTCTGCGCCCAGTGGCCCGATGGGCAGCTTGGCTCAGGTATCGTCCACCTGGGCAGAGAGGGAGACAGAGGCGTGGGGAGGTTGCCCATGTGTCTGTCATCTGAAGGCTAGTTCAGGAGCAGAGCTGGCACCCTACTTCCGTGTGTTCCGTCAAGGTAGCGTGCATGGCAGTGGGGGCCCTAGAGGCAGGTCTGACCCCGTGGGGCCCAGGGTGGTCGAGGGGTGGGTGTGGGGAGGGGGCGCCTGCCTGGGTCCTGGTGGCCCTGCATCTCCCCAGCGCATGCGTGCGCACACACACACACACACGTGCGCGCACACACGGCTGAAGGAGGAACCGGATTTGATTGAGCCGCCTTCCTGGAGACCCCGCGGACCACGTCTGGCCGCCGCTTCTGCGTGAGCCTTCACCGAGGGAGGAAGCGCTGAGGCTAAGCGTTTGCCCTTGGGGCTGCCTTCTTAGTTTCCACTCTGCAAAGAAGATGGTTTCTCATGAGGCTCAGGAGGGAGGGAGCAAGAGCAGCCGCCGCCCCCCGACCCCTGGACCCCGTGAAAAGCAGGCCTTGCCGTGATCAAGTGTTTACCGAGGCAGGCTTTGTTCAGACCCGTTCGGGGCTCTGTATGTTTCCACAAAGAGCTTTTTAGACCTAAACACAGATGTTCATTTGAAAATGAAAAATCAAATTAAGCGGAACCAGCCTTTGAAAGTTAATGCCTTATAGCGAGGAAAACAAAGGGAGAAAAACAGTGTGTTGTAAATTTCACTTAAATAACTTTTCATTTTAAATAAAGTTTTAAACTAAAAAAGTGTCATTTTGAAAGCTGCTCATCTTCCTCTGTGTCCTCCAAGGGAACATCTGTGCTGATTCTGACGCGATGAATGCCATGAATTGAACCGAAGCCGCTGGAGTGCTCCTTTTACCATAATTGCACCTCGCTCATTCCTGAGACACAATGCAGGCATGAAAGGCCAATTAAGCTTCTGTGTTAATGAGACAGCGCCTGAATAGTGGGTTACAGCGGACACAAACCCCACCGGAACTGGTTTGATATAACCCCCGGTTTGTTCTGTTTTAATAGAAATGTTGTACATAATGAAAATCCCCAGCGTTCTCTTTTATTTTAAAATGATCCATTTTGGGGTTTTTCGGTCAGCAAGTTTTGAAATAGTTTTTTCTGAGCACCTGGTTGGGCGCTTGTCCCCTCTGCGCTGAATCCGAGCCAGGCCTCGGCCTAGAGGTCTCGTGGTCCCAGTCTGTTCTGACAGTGTGGGAAGGTCACCCACAGCCCTGCGGGAACTCCAAAAAGAGGTTAAAGTGAGGCTCTTTCTCTTTTAGTTTTGACTGAGGTCCTACAGGCTGCAGACAAGTGTTTCCACCTTCCAAACAAGGTGGCAGAGCGCCGGGCGGGCCTTGCTGAATGTGCGCCAGCGCCAGCACAGAGGGCCGGGGCCGAGGAGGGAGAGGAAGGGCTTCTCAGGAGGAGGGTCGTGTGCTGTGCACCTGCCCCCCCCCCCCCCCCCAGCTTCCCTGACAGAGGAACAGCGGGTTTCATCCTCAGCACTTAAACTAGGTCGGAGCAGGGCCTCAAGAGGCTCGCAGAGTGCTTGGCAGGTGATCCCCAGGGGCGTGCGTTTGTGAGGATTGAAGACAGGTGTGTGAAGATGCGCGCGTCGGCCAGAGGAGTGGGGGCAGCCGAGGGAGGAGGAGGAGGGAGGAGGGCAGGGTGACATGTTTTTCCCTGGGAACTAGTTGTAGCCCCTGTAGAGGGGAGGCCGGGGGTTGTCTTGCGTTCCACCCTGGGACGCTGATCTGGCTGGGAAGTGAGCTGCCGGCCGTTGTGGAGCTAAGGGCAGGGCCCCCTACGCTGGGCCGGGGGCAGTGGCGCGCACGGCGGCCGAGCTGGAGGGGGAGGCGGTCAGTGCAGGCTTCCCAGGAGCCCGTGTGAGCTCGGGGCGGGCCTCTCCTGTGCTGGCTCTGCCTCTGCCTCCTGTGTGCCTGAGCATTGGGAGGTGGCCTGGAGAAGGCTGCAGGCAGGGAGAAGGAAGGAAAGAGGAGGGCCGGCCCCACCCCACCTGCATGGCCGGCACCTGGCCCTTCACACGCCAGTGCTGCCTGGGCACCATGGCTGCTAAAGCGAGCCTGGTGTGGAGGACACTCTTAGAGGAGGAGGACTGGGGGTACGGGACCTGCTTAGATTTTGCGAGAGTTTTGGGTGAGCTCGGGATCTTGGGGACAGAGGGCGGGGCCTCCTCAGCCTGTCCCCACGCCCCCTCGTCAGGGCACCAGCCACACCTGCAGGAGCGGAGTCCATCCCGCCCTGTTTTCCAGGGGGCCTTCCCGGGCTGTGGCCGGCCTCGGGGCAGTGCGGCTCCCGGGGTGTGGGCCCGCTCCGTTTCCACCCCCTGCACTGCCAGCTGGGCCTAAGCCTCGGCTGGCCGTGTCGCTGGACTGGGCCCGCTGCCCCTCCTGCCCACACCCCTCTCCGGGGGCCGCGTCGCCCCCTGCCGTGGCTGCAGGGGGGCAGTCCCGTGCTCTCCCCCTCCACAGAGTCTGCACCCCCTGGGCCGTGGGCCTGGGCCCTTTCTCAGGCTGCTTCCTGAGCTCACCGAGGCCCTCTGCCCTTCCCCGTGCCCGGGCAGTCCCTGGTGGCTCTCGGCACCTCACCCTCTTTGTGGCCCGTGCCACCTGTTCACGTGGTCGGAACTGATGTCCTGGGTGGAGGCTGAGCTCCGGGCGGCAGGGACCTTCCTTCCCTGTTTGTTCACGACATGCCCGCAGGGAGCAGGGCCTTTGTCCTGGTCTCAGGGGAGGCTCCCCCGGCAGCCGTGGCAGAGCAAGTCTCTCACCACCCGTGGCTTTCCGAAAACCGGGTGTCCCGCACATGGAGAGAGGCCGGGCTCCTTCCTCGGGTGTGTTTCAGTATTCGGAGGGGAGCAACCACTTTCCTGCACCAAGGAAGAGCCCCTGGCTTGGGATTTGTGAGTCCCCAGCCACTGGGGCTTGGGGGTCACGATCTTGGCATTTGGTCCACTCGCGGGAAGGGGAGGTGGTGGCGTGAGGCCCCGGCTGGGGACTGGGGCGCTTTCTGTGCCGGGCGCAGGTCGGGCTCGCCTGCGCTGGGGAAGTCGCGGTGGGATTCCCCAGAACGGGCGTTGGGGCGTCGGAATGAGGAGGTTGGTTTTCAGGGTAAGAATTTAACGAGTGCACTCCTTGAACCCAAAGAGCTGCCTTGCGGGGAGCCTTCTCCATAAAAGCACGGTGCTGCTGGCACTTGGCCCTTCCTCCCGCCAGCTCCAGCCCCCCTCCCAGGAGAGCGCGGGGTCTGCGCGGCCCGGGCTGCCCTGGAGCTGTGGGTGCTGGCCGTCCGCTAGAGGGGCCGGGCGGGCTCAGAGCCTGTGCCCAGGAGCCGGCCCGCCAGGCTTCGCCGGCTTGGTCGTCACACCTCAGCGGCTGTGTACCGGGCTGGAGGGAAGGGGACGCTGTGCTCCAGGCAGCTCAGAGCACAGTAACCTTGGTCGCTGGTGTCCAGACACCGGCTGCAGATGCGCCTCTCTGCGAGGTTCTCGGGGCCTGTTGCTCCCACGCCTGTGCGCCCCCCACCGGCTTCCCAGGGTCCAGGCGCCCCCTGTGCCTGTCCGTCTGCCTGGGATGCGGGCCCTGGGTTCCCGGGTTGCGCCACACTGAGGGCCGTCCTGGTGGGGAGCGTGCCCCTCCCCTCCCACCCTCACTCCCTTCTTGCCTGTAGAGGCCCCTTTGGGACCTCGTCTGAGCTTTCTGCCGCCTGTGGTGTTCGGCTTCCGGGAGAGACGTGGAGCTGCTGAGCTCTCCGGGGCCGCCCGGCCCCCCGGGGCGCGTCCTGGCTGCCGTCCTCTGACCCTGGGAGCCCCCTCAGCAGAGCATGTCCCGGGAAGCTTTCCTCCCCCCCCCCCCCCCCACTGGCCCCCGTTTCCTCCTCCGTTTATTCTCTCGAGCAGGAGCGGGGACCATTGAGCTGCGCGCTGTACGCTGCCTGCGCGTTGACAGACCCGACGTGGCCCGTGGTCTCGCCGAGCACGGGCCTGGTGCGGGACCCCACTCAGGCGGGCGTGCTGTCAGGGCGGTGCCCAAGGAAGCGGAGCAAGCGGAGGGGTGACCGTCTGCGGAGGCGTCCGGGCAGAGGGGGCGGGGCGCGGCGGGGCCCTGGGGGCTGCTCCCGGGGTGCTGACGCCTCGGGGGGACGTGCGAGTCTCTCTCCTCTGGGCTGTGGGGCCGGAGTCCCGAGAGGGGGCAGAGGCTGTCCCACACGTTGACCTCACACCCCTGCAGGGGTGGGGAGATGCCGACTTTGGGGGTGGGCCTGGGGGCTGCGTTGGGATCGAAGCGCGTGTGGCGCTGCTGGTGGGAGCGGCAGCCAGGCTCGGTGTCTCCTGGGAACCCCCCGTGAGCCACCGTGCCAGGACCTGGTGGCTCTCCCACACGCCCTCCCCTCGGCCTCTTCTGCCGGGTAGGCCTTACTCCCGTGTTATGGAAGCGGGCTCAGAGGCCCTGAGAGGCGGCGTGGTTGGTCCCCCACAGCCAGCAGGTTCAGGGCCCTCGGTGCTGTGCCCCATCTCCCTGGGAGGTGCGTGTCGAGCGCGCACCAGGCCCCGTGCCCGCCCGGGGCTGCGGAGCGTGCACCAGGCCCCGTGCCCGCCCGGGGCTGCGGAGCGCGTAGCCTGCGGACAGGCGCAGTCACAGCTGTCCACAGCGCTCGGTTGTCGGGGAAGCGTGCCTGTCCCTTCTGGCCTCTCAGGGGCGCGAGCAGCCTCCTGGATGGAGACTCGGGAGCAGAGCTGTCGGCCTCGTGCGACCGTGGACAGGGCCGCCCCTTGGCGGCAGGTCCTGTAGTGAGAAGGACTGTGTCCGCGTGGTCTACTTAAAATTCCCGTAATTGGAGGGAGAGTTTTTCCAGTCCCTTGTGACAAAGGATTAGAAACGTTCTCTGATTAAAGGGGAGCGAATTTCAGAGGGTGGGAAGACAGGCGCTGAAGAGAAATTGGCAGTACACCCCCCTTCCTTTTGCTGATGGGAAAGTGGTTAATTAGGTGATTTTCTCTTCCTCTGACACGTGCAAATGAGACTCCGCTGATAACTGAGCTGTTACATAAATGGTAAGATTTTAACACCGACGTCAACTTGTCAGGCGTGTCTGGAGAATGAAGGTGAGCTTGAGGGTGAGCCGCCTGAGGCTCCTGCACTGCAGCCCTCGGGGGCTGGGCCCCCCACAGATCCCCGCAGCATTGCTGGGGGCAGGGGCCGTTCATGTCCTGCCCTCCAAACCCCTCCAGGGCCAGAACAGTTATCGAAGATGGCAGTGAAACCAGAACAAGTTGCCAGGATGAGGATATGACCCGAGGCTCTGAGTGTCTCCGTCTCGCCCCTGCTTCCTGGGTGTGTGCTGGTCAGCACCCCTATTCTAAGACTCCCTGGTGAGAGCCAGAGGCCAGGACCGTGGACAGCGGCCCGGGTTCTGGCTCTGTGAGGGGCAGGGGAGCTGCCAAGCTATGCCCTCTGCTGGCCAGGTCTGAGCAGGGCCCCCAGCGTTGTCAAGTCCAGGTGACATTGTCACCACCCACCAGGAAACAGGGTTTTCATTCTCAGAAGTTCTTGGCTATGACATTCTTTTAAATCTCTTATTCTTGCCCCAAAGACTAGAATCCAGAAGGCTGCTTCTTCTTCCCTCAGGTTGCAGGACTAGACAAGAGCACAGAGGTCAGTGTGTGGGGGGGGGGGCAGTGGAGATGGGGGGCATGGTTTTGTCGTCCTGCCCTGACCACCGCCCGCCGTTGAGGTCGGAAGGTGCTCTGGGCGCTTGCTCTGCCTGGTGACTGTGTGTGTCGTCTCTAAATCTGCAACAGCTGCATGCACTGCCTTGCTCTTCCTCCCGGTCTGTTGATGGGTAATTACTCAATGCCCGTGTCCCCCGGGCTGGCCAGGCCATCATGTGGCAGAAGTGAAGTGTGGGCGTGCCCACCTGCAGGGAGCCCGTGACCCCAGGCCCCTCGCCGACTCTGCTGCGTCCCAGGGCCCCCCGCGTGCGCTGGTTTCTCAGGGCCAGGTTGGCTTCCCAGGGGCTCCTTGCAGGCAGCAGCCGGTTTTGTTGGGATGGTTATGTGGCCAGTGTGGCCTCCCAGAGGTTGTTCCGTGCAGAACCGGTGGCTCATGCCTCCAGGTTGTCAGCAGAAGTGATGGGTGAGTGGGCGGCCTCCTCGGACCGCGTCTGGAAGAGTTTTGAAGGGACTTGGATCTTCTAGTTCAGATTTCTGGGGCTTTGATGTCTCAGCTTGACATGTTCCTTCCGTCCATAGGGCCTGCCCGGCCTCTGGGTGGCAGGTTGTTAGTGCAGTAAAGATGGGGAGCTGTCTCTCTTGCGAATCTAAAATGAGATTTTGCTTTTTAAATAAGGAGGAAAAAAGTGCTTGAACATTTGCAGCTGGGAGATAGCGGAGATTAGAAATGTTACTTATCTCCATAGCATAAAGGAAGGCAAACGAGAGAGGAATGAATTGCTGCTGAAGACTGATGGAGCGCAGGCAGCCGGAGCCACTCTGGGGCGCTCGCTCTTGTCCGGGAGCTGAGCAAGAGCTCGGCCAGCGTCCCCCGCGGCTGGTCAGGTGCTGCGGAGCCAGGGGCAGGTGGGCGCCTCAGTCTAGGGCTGGAAAGTGACGCTGGCTGCCGGCCTCGTGCTTGCGGAGTCTTCCAGGCTGTGGCCTCCTCGAGGGCAGCACAGCTGATGGGTTTGACCTCATGTCTCCTCTCCCTCCACCTGGCCGCCACCCCCAGCCCGTGTTCCCCTCCTCGCGGCCCACAGCGCGTTGGTGAGAGGTCCCGACGGCTGGGCTCTTCGTCCTTTACTCCAGCGCCCGGAGCCGCTCCTCGCCCAGAGCTCTGCCACATTGCGCAGCTTGCGGTTCTTGTAGAGGTGGGCCCTTTCGGTGTAGCTCACCCTCGTGAGCTGTCAGCACGCGGGACGCACCCGCGAGACCTGGCCTCGCATTCCGTGCCGTCGGGCAGCCCGTGGTCTTGGCCTCCCCGCTCTGTGGCCCCGTCCGGGCGCCTCTTCCCGTCTCCAGCCCAGTCTGCACACGGGTTTGGGAGGCTCCGAGCCCTCCTGTCCGGAGGGCTGTAGCCTGAACCACCGGGGCTGAGGTGTCGCTGCCTTCGCCGTGGGTGCCGAGCGCCTTCTGTGTGCAGAGCCTGACCGATGAGGCCACGCCCGGGGCCTCTTACCAAGGCCAGTGCCGAGCACGTGCGGCCACACCCCAGACCCGGCCAGGTCCTTCTGAGGTCTTGTGCGTCGAAGCTCTTGGAAGCGTGTCTTCAGACGAAGGAGGAAGCATTACTGACTTGCCTCCTGGACCCAGGAGGGCAGAGCCGGGTGGGCCGAGCTCCCTCACAGGTGACCAGACCTGCGTCCTCTTGGCAGGGACGAGCCTGACTTGCTCCACCCGCTGTCCTCCAGAAGAGGCCTACGTGCCAAGCACGGCCCCTGGGGTCGGCCGTGCCTGTTGGGGAAGCAGCCGAAGGAGACCGGACCGCGTGGGGGGACTTGTCCTTCTCTTTCTGGGAGCCCTTGTTTTGGCCGAACCAGGACAGCCTTGTGGTGTAGTTTCTTGGAGGCTGGTCCTTGGGTCCTTCCTGTCCAGGTCTGGACTGCACCCTTTCTGTGAGCAGGGCCTGCGGGCCTGCCTGTGAGGCCAAGCTTTCTCACTGTGCCAGCTTGGCGGTGGCACTTGCTTACTCTTTGTGGTCGTGGAGACAGCATTACACACTCAGAGCCCTACTGACCTCGGAGGGTTAGGGTTGAGTGGCGCCGAGCCCCTCAGGGAGGACTCTGTGTCATCTGTCACAGCGTTGCCGGGTCCCCCAGACCCTTTCCACCGACGTGTCCTCCCCTTCACAGCACCATAGCCTTGCCCGGGAAGAGCCCCGCCCCTCCACGCCCCTTCCCCTAGCTTTGCGCTGCCACTCACACGTGCTGTCCACTCACGTGCACTGTGAGAGTCGCGCGGGCTGCGTGTGGTGGTCGTGGCTCGTTGTCATTGTTCTGCGATGTTCCGTTTTGTGGCTACACCCTAGTTTTCTGAGCCATTCTGCTGTTGGTGGGTGTTGGGGTCGTTTGTGGTTTGGGGCTGTTTATGAGAAGGGCTGCTGTGACTGTTCTTGTCCATCCCTTTGGTGAACGTTGGTTGTGGATTCGGAGGCTGGGCTGTCAGTTTGGGGTCCTGACAGCAGCACAAGGACTCTGCTTGCTCTGTGGGTTCACGCACTCAAGATGTTTTCAGACTTTGTGAAGCCATCCTGGTGGGCAGGTGATAGCATCTCCTTCGGGCTTTTCTGCATTTCTCTGATAACTAACACAGTTGAGCACCTTTTTGTATGTTTATCGGCCATCTGGACATCGTGTTTTGGGATATGCACAGTCAAGCCTTTTGCCTGTTTTTCCATTGAGTCGTTTGCTTTGTAAATGTACTGACTGTAGGAGTGCTTAGGGGTCCCCAACCCCCGAGCCGCAGACCGGTACCGTGGTTAGGAACGCCCCGACGCGTGCGGGTCTGTTTCTCTTCGGTCAGGAACCAGGCCGCACAGCAGGAGGTGAGCGGCGGGCGGGCGGGCGGGCGGGCGAAGCTTCATCTGCTGCACCCCATCGTCGCTCACAGGACCGCCTAAGGCCCCCCCACCCCACCCCGTCCGTGGAAAAATTGTTCTCCACTGAAGCGGTCCCTGGTGCCAAAAAGTTCGGGGACCACTGCTTTATGTGATCTGTGTGTGTGTGTGTAGAAAGAAAGAGAGAAAACGCGAATTCCTTCTCTCTATACAGTGTGTGGCTTACTTTTCACTGTTCTCATTGCTGTTTTTGGATTAATAGAAGTTCTTAATTTTGAGTCCAATTTATCGAATTTTCCTGTGTGGTTACCTCTCTTTGTGTTTTCTTTAAAAATTCTTTGGTTGCTTAGATCAGAAAAATACGAAAGCTTTATTGTCTTGTCTTTTACATTTATGTCCACCATCCATCTGAAATTTGTGGTGTGGGGGAAGAGTAGGGTGAAGAATAACACTCTTCTGGATGGACAGCCAGTTGACGGGTCACTTTTAGAAAAGGCCACCTTTTCCTCCCCGAGTGGCACAGTCAGTCGGCTGTACGTGGGCAGGTCTGTTTCTCTCTTCTGTCTCCTTGGCTTATTATCTGTCCTTAAACTCCCACTTCCTTCCAGTGAGTGTGGACAGAAGACAAGAGGTGGGAAGGCTGAGCCCTGGAGGATCCACCTTTCAGGAACGGGGAGCTGTGGGGACAGAAGAAGGACTGGGGTGGAGGGTTGGTGGGCGGGAGAACCTGGGATTGTGGGCTGTTCTGGAAGGCCGGTGTCAGGGCGTTTCACGGTGCATGAAAGCTGCACATTGACCCGGGAAGGTGAGGGCTCAGAACTCTGCAGAGTGGGGTTCACGGTGGCCTTGACAGTGGCGGGTGTTGTCCGGGGGAAGCCGGGTGACGGTGGGTTTGAGAGACTGGGCAGAGAGGGATGCTGTGGTGGCGGGTTGGTTGGTTTGTATAGAGGGAGCGAGAGAGTTGGGATGGCATCTGGAGGGCAGACGTGCAGACAAGATGGGGGGTCTCCCTGGAGGGCAGGAGATGCTGTGAGTTGCACGTTCGTGGGATGGTCCGGGAGAGAGGGGAGGTAGCTGGGGGTCTGTGCATCGTTAATGTGAGGAGATGGGACCAAGGGCCTGCCTCACCGTGGAGCGTGGAGAGTCACCCGCTGCAGCAGAGGGAACGCACGGGACACGGACACAGAGGCAGGCAGGCGGCGGGCGCGATGGCCCGCACTTAGAGAAGGTCTTCTTTCTGCTTTCTCAGTGAAGTACCAGCAAGACTGACCAGCTGAGCCTGAGGCTGGTGAAGGCAGAATGACGTGAAGTAGTTGTCAGAGGTGGAGGGGACCAGGGGGTGCAGTGCGGTGGCCGCTAGGGATTGCTGTCCTGAGTTTAGGGGTGGGCCAGCCGGCCTGGTGGTGTGTCTTTCCTCAGTGACAGTCGTCTGCGCTGGCGGAGCAGATTCCTCAGCTGACTGCAGTGGGACTCGGGACGTGAAGATGTGTGTAGAGGGGCGATTGTTAGGGTCGACTTGGGGGTGGGGGTGAGAGGGCGAGGAGGAAGTGGAGTCGGTGGTCTGTGGGGTGCAGGGCCCGAAGGACGGGACCACGGCAGAGCCGCAGTTCCTGGACAGAGTCAGACCCGCTGCCCAGGTCTGGGGCAGGCACGGGGCGGGGAGGGGCAGGAGCTGGAAAGGCAGATACCCGGGGTCGTCTTTCTGACTATTGAGATCGGCAAGGTTGTGAGGTAGGTGTGCCAGGGAACGGCAGTGAAGCAGGAGCTAAAATTGTAGGGAATTAGGCCAAATCTTGCTGGTTCTCAAAGCTCATCCAGTCCTGCACCACTTCGGCTTCCGCCGCCACCACCCTGACTTCTTACTGTCGGTATTTTACTGGCCGCCTTCTTCTTTTTTTTTTTTTAATTTTAATTTTAATTAATTAACTTATTGGCTGCGTTGGGTCTTCGTTGCTGCACGCGGGTTTTCTCTAGTTGCGGCGAGCAGGGGTTACTCTTCGTTGC